>NW_024735554.1:8275670-8470670 GCF_018991925.1 Homarus americanus
GCAGGGAAGGAAGAGGCCTGGCACTCGGTACAGGGACGTGATCTATGCAAGGCTCAGTGAAGGTTAACTGAAGATGGTTCGTGGAAAAGTAATGGTCCGCCTCCCGTCAGCATATTTGTCAAAGACGAGCAATAGTGCGCCGCGCGTCTGAATATTTGTCAAATAAAGATTACCAAGTGGAAAAATAATGGTTGCCCGTTTGTCTGTATGTCTGTCATATAAAATCTTGTTGGAGGAAGAGAAATGGGTGAAGTCTGTACGTCTGTTTTTCATTAAAGACTGGCTGGAGGAAGATTGATTTGTGCTTGTGTTTTTGTCACTTGATGATTTTCACAGCTACAAACTCACACTTTCACTAATAAGTTGTTTTGTTTTTGTTTTTACGTACATATTTGTTATATTATTTATATAACCAATTACTTAACTGCAGTAAAATGAAACAGACTTTACGAAATGTAATTTTTACATGTAATTTATTTCTTAAACAAAGTCGACTTTTCTGTTAGCGTTGCTATGGCAACTTCATCTCTCCCACGTTTTTTGAAACTGCATCCATTTGTTGCAGTTCCCTTTTTTTTAATTCTCTCTCGCCATTTTTGGGGGAGAGAAAGAAAATAAATCTGAAAAAGTCTTTTACCCAGTTAATAAAATTTGATTCGTATTCAATTATATTTTTCACGTTTATTGACATCCTCAACACTCAGGTTGACTGTTGTGCCAGAGAGCCCGGGGACCTATACACCAAGATATTAAATGTCCGCTTTATCACCCGGTGAGTAATGGAATTGTTGGTGTTATAATGCACTACCCTGTGTCATGGACTCAGGTCATTGATCACAGAAGAAAATTATCAGTTTCTACACTAGACAAAGACCATCAGTTATCAGCAGAAATACTACTTAATTCTTAATGAGAGATGGACGAGGCGCGTCAAGGTCACAATAGTTTATTTTTATCTACTGTATATTAAGGAAAATATTTGCCAAGAAAATGGAAGTAGATTAGGTATTGTCATTTGTAAAGGTCAACTCGCATATATATTGACATTGTTTTGGATATAGGGTTATAGTCTTTGATCACTGTATTTAGTTTATATGTCTTTTATAATATTAGTTCATTATTAATTCATTGTTCTTACACCGTATGATCATTATTATGTTAGTGTATCATATTCCTGGCAGTATATCAAACTAGAGTCATATATTTATTGTGAATTTGTGGAGAGATGATTAAATATAATGCAGGAATTTTTTTTTTTTTTTAGATTCCAGACACTAAAGTTGCACACGGTATTGATGGTATCCCTGTCAGTACCGTCGCACACGTTGGTATTACTGACTGTGTGTTCGGTACCTGTGATTATACTCTTGTATTTTCTTTTTTTTCCCCAATCTAAACTCTGGACGTTTTTACAGCCAATATAACTCGTTCGTGGAAAGGTATGAACTCCATTCTCATTTGTCTACTACTAAATAAATGGGAAATTCAGTGAAAACAAACGCACTATTTCGAACTGAATAAATGATTCCGCTGTAAGCTCGAAATTAACTCCCACCGGAAGCCAGATTGACAAAAAGATTAATGAACATACACACACAATAACAAATCACGCTTTTGACAATTATACACCGCGAGTATGATTTCGGATAAGATCAAACTCGCAGTATGCAACAGGTAAACTAAATCCTTTCATGTTAACCAAATGGAAATGGAAATAAATACCAACTGGTTATCCTTTACTCGATCATCACCATCACCCGAAATCGGCCATGTTCTCCAGGTGGCTGAAGTCTTTACCAAGCTTCAACAAAATTATTAAAGTCTTTCTGGAGTTATCGAGTTAAAACAGATGATAACGAGATATACTGTACATGGAGAGGCCCGATTTCATCTTATCTTCGGAGATGTTTTGTGAATAATAATAATAATAATAATAATAATAATAATAATAATAATAATAGCTTATAAACAAAAGACATGTACAGTAGTTACAGTTCGCCAAAAGCCTCAACATATTCGCTATTGTTTACGCATTACAACTGATATGCATTGAATATAAAGAATATTATTGTTTTATGATGTCAAATATATATTCCGCAAAACATAAATTTGTTACATGATATTAGGTTTGAAACTTCATTAACTAGATGTGTGTGTGTGTGTGTGTGTGTGTGTGTGTGTGTGTGTGTGTGTGTGTGTGTGTGTGTGTGTGTGTGTGTGTGTGTGTGTGTGTTTCTATCTGTCTGTTTGCATGTGTAAATTAGTACAAATACATATACACACATTCCTCACATTCGCACACACACATACTAAGCCATCGACGCACACACACACAGGTTCTCCCAAGTTATTCATTAGTAGCACTTAATGGTGGGTCTGTTAGTATTCCTCCTCAAATAAGACAGCGGGAGTAAGTCAAGACGTGGCAAGAATCTGAGGAAAGAGATGTGCAGGGGAAGGGCTCTGTGTCTGTGTCCGTCTGATTGTCTCTCTCTCTCTCTCTCTCTCTCTCTCTCTCTCTCTCTCTCTCTCTCTCTCTCTCTCTCTCTCTCTCTCTCTCTCTCTCTCTCTCTCTCTCTCTCTCTCTCTCTCTCTCTCTCTCTCTCTCTCTCTCTCTCTCTCTCTCTCTCTCTCTCTCTCTCTCTCTCTCTCTCTCTCTCTCTCTCTCTCTCTCTCTCTCTCTCTCTCTCTCTCTCTCTCTCTCTCTCTCTCTCTCTCTCTCTCTCTCTCTCTCTCTCTCTCTCTCTCTCTCTCTCTCTCTCTCTCTCTCTCTCTCTCTCTCTCTCTCTCTCTCTCTCTCTCTCTCTCTCTCTCTCTCTCTCTCTCTCTCTCTCTCTCTCTCTCTCTCTCTCTCTCTCTCTCTCTCTCTCTCTCTCTCTCTCTCTCTCTCTCTCTCTCTCTCTCTCTCTCTCTCTCTCTCTCTCTCTCTCTCTCTCTCTCTCTCTCTCTCTCTCTCTCTCTCTCTCTCTCTCTCTCTCTCTCTCTCTCTCTCTCTCTCTCTCTCTCTCTCTCTCTCTCTCTCTCTCTCTCTCTCTCTCTCTCTCTCTCTCTCTCTCTCTCTCTCTCTCTCTCTCTCTCTCTCTCTCTCTCTCTCTCTCTCTCTCTCTCTCTCTCTCTCTCTCTCTCTCTCTCTCTCTCTCTCTCTCTCTCTCTCTCTCTCTCTCTCTCTCTCTCTCTCTCTCTCTCTCTCTCTCTCTCTCTCTCTCTCTCTCTCTCTCTCTCTCTCTCTCTCTCTCTCTCTCTCTCTCTCTCTCTCTCTCTCTCTCTCTCTCTCTCTCTCTCTCTCTCTCTGTTGAATACAACCATTTATTTTTATTTAAATAAATCAATAAAGAGTCTCTCATGTGATGTTAAACTGGAACGTCTCAGTAGCTAGGATATACCATGAGCTAGAGTGTCTCAGTAGCTTGAATGTCTCAGCAGCAGGTATGTCTCAGCAGCAGGTATGTCAAGTAGCTGGTATGTCTCAGCCGCTAGTATGCCTCAGCGGATGGCAGGTCTCGGCTGCTAGGGTATCTCAACACCTGGGTATTTCTTAGTTGCTGGGATGTCTTAGCAACTTAGTTTTCTCTGTAGCTAGGATATCGAGGTCAGAGCGCTTCACTTCAGGTGGAAAGTGTAACTATATATCACTTTCCTGGATAACCTCACAAGATCTCCCTGGAGAGTCTGAAAAGAATGATCATCCCAGGAATGTCTTACAAGAGCAATTCCCAGGAGGTACAGACAAGAGACACGTCCTAGAATATCTAACAGGAAAAATTCTTTTGAATACCTGACAGAATGAAATAGCCGAAATGTTATATAGGGCTAACGGTATGCAATATCTGACAAATTGTGGAAATGCTTAACACAATGGAAGTAGATAGAATACTTAACAAATAAAAACCTTAATTGTCCATCGAAAACAAATTCTGAAAGGCTTAAAACAAAGAATTTTATGGAAAACTTAAGAAGTGAACCTCCTGATTATCAAGTAGAAACAAATCGTATAAGGACTCCTGAACCTTTTGACATTGCCGCTGACATTGCCTTGGGGGCGCACCTACCCACCCAGACGTATAATAGCGGTTCTTGGTTGTCTGCTGTAGCGTTAAGAAGATGATGTGTTTGTCATTTAAGTGACCTTGGGGTTATTATTACCGTCATTTATTGAACTTACTGAGACTTGCAGTGTTAGTTACCTTCATGACTTATTTATGTTTGTCCGTGCTTGAAAGAGTGTGTGTGTGTGTGTGTGTGTGTGTGTGTGTGTGTGTGTGTGTGTGTGTGTGTGTGTGTGTGTGTGTGTGTGTGTGTGTGTGTGTGTGTGTGTGTGTGTGTGTGTGTGTGTGTGTGTGTGTGAGAGAGAGAGTGTGAGGAGGATTGAGACAGATTCATTTATTATGCTTCAACAATCTTTATCCGTCACTAATATTAAACGTGCTTGGCGATAGTGTCTGTCGCTTAGTAATGATTAAATTGTCCTGAATGTTTAGTTTATGCTAATTTAATATCTAATTGGCACGATGTGTGATATTTCTTTACCCATATGATGACACTGCGAGTAAATTCTCCTTACGTGCTCAAGCGGATTGCTTTACAATTTCACAAACGCTTTTCATGTAATTGTTTACTTTTAAGATAATTGCATTCGTAATGTGGTATAAATGATTTACGTCTATAACTATTAACCACTGTATTTGCATCGACCTAACACCTTTCATTTGCATCTGTAACTCTATTGTACCTGTATTTGCGTCTGTAACTCTGTTGTACCAGTATTTGCGTCTGTAACTCTATTGTACCTGTATTTGCGTCTGTTATTGCATATATACCTAATCCTGCATCTGTACTTGTATATTTTATTATATATATCTCTGTGTGTGTCCAAGTGTGAGTGTATCTGATTCTGTTTGAGTAACATGGAGTAAAGTTCCCGTATAAGTCTACGGAGCCATCATGCCGCGTTTCACTACCTCGCTAAAACAATAAACTGCTGGAAACATATTTCTATAATCAATGTTCGTTTTATCATTCAGTTAGATCAAGATAAAAAAAATGACTCCTTATCTCTGATCTGTGACATATGGTCTGAAAGGACACGAGGGCCATGTCAGAGCGAGTCATTGTATCGGATAACATTTGATGACATTATCCATTTTTGGCGCTGTCAGGAAAAAGGAAAAAAGCATCCAGAGAAACAGATAACCACAGATAGATAAACAAACAGACCGATAGACCTCGCAAATTAATAGACAGGAATATAAAGTCAGATATGCATATAATTAAAACCTACCAAAAATTATACAAAAAACTTGAATCCTCGCATTACCATTTCGCGTTGATCGTAATAACAAAATAGGTTATTCTCTCTCTCTCTCTCTCTCTCTCTCTCTCTCTCTCTCTCTCTCTCTCTCTCTCTCTCTCTCTCTCCTGATTTTATGTTACACAATAAAAACAACAAACCAGTGTTATAGCGTATCACCCTCCTGGGCCTTTAGTATTGTGAGGTATAGTAGGTCGAGGAAGAGGAGGAAGAAGCGGAAGAGAAAGAGAGGGAGCAGTAAGAGGAGGGGAAGGAGAGGAAAAGAAAGAGGAGAAGAATGAAGGGAGAGGAGGAGGAGAGGGTGCAGGAAGAGGAGAAGGAGAGGATGATGTAAGGAAATAGGAGAGGAAAAATAAATGTTGGATTGGAAGAGAAGGAGAGGAGGAGGAGATGGATAAGGAATGTAAGAAAGAGAGGAATACAGAATGAGAAACACATACGAAAACCTATAGGTGATTTATGTAAAAATGGAAGAAAAAAAGATGAAGATCAAACTACTGTCGTAAAGAGGGTTATGAGTCATAAACAATTTACGTATCTATGAGAATACAGACCCTAGGCAGTGGTTGGTATGGTTGGTAGCCGTTATGCAGCCGCAGAATGTTGGTATTTCTGGTTGTTTATCTGCTAACGTGAGCTTGGTATTTATTTTTATTTTTTTTTGCGGGTAAAATTTAAGCTCTGAACACTTTTACGGCCAATAAAACGCGTTCATGACAACGTATGAGCTCAATTCTCATTTGTCAGCTATAAATAAATTGGATTTCAGTGAAAACAAATGAACGATTTCGAACTGAATAATTGATTCGATTTCGAGCTGGACAATAATTCTCAATGAAAGCCAGAGTGACGTAAACGTAATAGTGACCATAAGTACTATAGCGGGGGGGAAAAATGTTCTTTACAACTAGACGTCACATGTATACGGCGGCGTCAAACTGAATTTGTGATAAATGTCATGGCTCACTCATCACCCCCGGCAGACACTCTCATAATATTGGTTATAGAAATTTCATGTAATTCTGTTCACTTAGTCGCCAATTTCGATGAATTTTCACCAATTATCGAATTCTTCCGGGTCCTTTGAGAGACAAATGTCCCTTCAAAGTATTATTAGAATTGAAAGTTTTAATCAAGAGGCAATATTTTTCACGTTGTTAAAATGATCGTCCAATGCAGGACACGTCAACATTGCCGAATATCCTGTGAGCAATTACTGGACCATAGATATTTTTAGGATCAACAGCAACATAGCACATTAAAAACCTTATTAGTTATGATATTTTTGTGTAACTATTGTTTATATAATTATAGGCGTCATGGAGTTGACATAATTGAAGTGAGGATATTTGTTATTGTTAGTCGTAACGTTAGTATAATTTAGATATTCATTAAATTTATGTGTGTGTGTGTGTGTGTGTGTGTGTGTGTGTGTGTGTGTGTGTGTGTGTGTGTGTGTGTGTGTCCATATATATACATTCATGTATTTTTTTCATGTAATAAAATCATTACACATGTCAACTGGGTGGCACATACCACCTTTCTCTACACACACACACACACACACACACACACACACACACACACACACACACACACACACACACACACACACACACACACGACAGATGGTAAATTCATTGGCCTTCATCACTGCGGACTTTCATACAGCATTTGACTGGGTGTTATGAGTGTGGACAAAATACCTACAATCATTACTGGTTTTTATTACTCGTTAATGTCAATTTTTTTTTACTCAATCTCCATGTTCGTGTTTGTAGGAACATTTGAGTGTGTTGTGTTTTATTAATTTTATTTCCTCAATTTCGTTTGTCTTTCTTCTTTGTAAGAAATAGTGTGGTCAGGTGAAGCAGTACCTGAGTGGACGAATGAGTGGGAGGTAGAGTATAAAGTTGAGTGGGAGGTTAAGTGGGAGAGTGAGTGCGCAGTCCATTGGTTAGAGTTTGTACCTCCTCTCTCTCTCTCTCTCTCTCTCTCTCTCTCTCTCCAGCTTCCCATTTTTTCAACAAATTTATCCACCAAGAGAATTATATATCTAACTTCATACGAAAATAATTATAATACCTATATTTTTACATATATATTTTTATCTCGATAAATTCCTCCTGTCACCGATTACCATAAGTGAAATCCAAAATAATATGAAAGTAATTCCAACTTTCTGTATATATTTTACGTAAATTTAGACCCGTTCCTAGAAACAGATTTGCTGTATATGTTAAACTTGATTATGCAAATTACAAGGAGCAGCTAGAGGCCATCAATAATAATTATCAACATTGGTGAAATTATTTATGAGAGATTTAGATCTTTGTTTTACGGATGGTTAAGGTTTATTTCTTACACACACACACACACAAATACACACACACACACACACACACACGCACACACATGGTGATTCATTAGTCGCTCGTAGTATCGTGTCGAGATGTATTCCACTTCGGTGAGTTATTAAGTCAAACAAGACCTAAGGAGTAAGTTAAGACGAAGCAAGAAGAACGAGGAGAGGTCTGGTGTGTTGCTATGACGGCTGTCTGTCTGTATTTAGTTCTCTCTGTTTATCCATTCTCTCCCTCCTTACTTTACCAACTTGGCCTATGCCTGACTCGACATTTAAACAGCCATGTTGAATTTAATTGGGATTTCAGTAGGCTGTATGACTGAGGTTGAAGACTGTCTGGTGTACTTTCTTATCGGAATATTTCTTAAGTGTCTGACAATAAAAATTCCTTGGATATTTGATGAAAAATGTTCCTTAAATACCCTGGAATGTCTAACACGTTTATGCCTTGGAATATCTGGAATATCCCAGAATATCTGAGTCGACCAACTACCTCGAATGTCTTATACGAGCAACTCCCCACCCAACCCCCCCACCCCCCACCCCTTCAGAATATCCGATGGGAGCATTTATCCATGAACACCAGAGCTTCTTGACATTCAACCTGACATTTCTCTTTGTGAGGCTACAGCTTCCTACCAAAATAATGTTTCCTCTTTGTCTTAGCCATTGTTAATGTCGACTTCCTGGTATCTAAGAGTGAAGGATATTATCAACACCTTCGTTTATTGCAGAGGATAACGAGGCACTGTCTGTTGTTTGTTGACGTAAATGACTTGGCTCTATAAATACGTCTTGTCTTGGCTCACTAAGTTTCTAAATACAAAAGTCTATGTTGAGTAAAGGAACATAAACACACAAATAGACAGATAGATAGACTTTGACACAGACGCATAAACATACACACACACACACACACACACACACACACACACACACACACACACATAATCGCCTGGGATACCCTGTACACGCTCCCCATTAATATAATCATTAATACACTGGTAAAGCCGCTAGAATAACAATGCAACAATAGCCTCCACTGCATTATGCTAACAGTTGCATATTTTACTCTCAAATTGAAATTCAACCTTTTTTTATTGCATCATTCTGTGTTATGTTTATTTATCTTAGTACCTCTGTGTGTCTGTGTGTGTGTGTGTCTGTCTGTCTGTCTGTCTCTCTGTTTCTGTCTGTCTGTCTAATCGGGGGTTAAAACACAAGTCATTTAACATGTAGTCGTAAACATTGTCATTCTAACACTTCGAAGCGATATCAATCTTGTTTATTTCGATGGCAAAACAGAGCAAGGAGGGGAAAAAAGATAATTAGAGTAAGTAGAGGATGAAGAGAACGATTAGAATAAGTAGAGGAAGAAGGATAATAAAAGTATGGAGAAAAAGGAAGAGAATAGATGTAAAAAGAGGAAGGGAGAGAATTAGAAGAGGTGGAGAATAAGGATAAGAGGAAGAATCTGAGGTAGTAAGGGAAGTATAGGAAGTAGACAGAAGGGGAGAGAAAGGAGGGGAATTAGAGTAAGTAAAAGAAGGAGGAATAGTAGAAGTAGAAGATGAAAATGAAGGATAACTAGACTAAGATGTAAGAAACGTAACAAAGTAAAGTAAAAAAAAGAAAAGATGAAGAAAAAATATGGGGAAAAAGAACTAGATTGGAGGAGACAGGAAGGAAGGAAGGAAGGAAGGAGAAATATGAGATATATTGAGTTTTAGGAAATTTGGAACATACAGTACGTGTCCATGAATATATAAATGTGTGATATACATGTGTGTGTGTGTGTGTGTGTGTGTGTGTGTGTGTGTGTGTGTGTGTGTGTGTGTGTGTGTGTTTGTGTTTTGATTAATGCTCCAATCTGTATATGTTGTTGCTGCCTTATGTATCTAGGTCATAGGCATTTATATGTTCATTTGAACACTCACACACACACACACTTATGGACAACCCTGTGAATTTCTTAACTTTATATTATTAAACAAAGAAATATTAACTTGATGAGCGAAAACATTGTACTTTATATGAAGAGTTGAATCCGCTCATTACTTATGAGGTAATTAAACATCCTGTCAACCTGGTCTTATCTTATTGATTATCAGGTGTCGGGTGAGGGAGGGATGGAACGAGGGGGAGAGGGACGGAACAAGTGAGGGAGGGTGGGAGGGATGAGCGAGAGTGGGGGAGGGAGGGAGAGAAGTGAGGAGGGAGAGAGGGATATAATTGTGGTGTTATGTGTGTGTGTGTGTGTGTGTGTGTGTGTGTGTGTGTGTGTGTGTGTGTGTGTGTGTGTGTGTGTGTGTGTGTGTGTGTGTGTGTGTTCTGTGTGTGTGTGTGTGTGTGTGTGTGTGTGTGTGTGTGTGTGTGTTTGTGTGTGTGTGTGTGTGTGTGTGTGTGTGTGTAGGTGTACTAGTTGCATGGCGACTAATTGCGAGGGGAGGGCCACCTACCACACCCACCACGTCACAAATTATCCCTGTCACTCCTTCCTCACCACCATTATGGCTTCTTCACCATCATTATGACACCTTCATCATCACCACCATCCTAAATCCTTCACCATCACCAACATTATGGCTCCTTCACCATCATTATGACACCTTCACCATCACCACCATTCTAAATCCTTCACCATCACCAACATTATGGCCCTTCACCATCACCAACATTATGGCTCCTTCACCATCATTATGACACCTTCACCATCACCACCATCATCACGGAGATTTGTATAATCTTTCCATCGCCATCACCATAACCGTGTCACCATCTATCAATAAAATGGTTTTAATACACTTGACACTATCACCATCATACATCACGATTATAGATTCCTGTCATCACACCATCGCTGTGTAATATTTTCACCATCAGCACACTCAAGAAAACTGTATAGTGTCTCCATAACATATCACTATTTCCGTAGTACCATTTGTTACTTCACTATCATCATCATCAACATCATCACAATCATCATCATCACCACCACAATCATCATCATCATCATCATCATCATCATCATCATCATCATCATCACTACAATCATCATCATCATCATCATCACCACCACCACAAACATCACCATCATCATTACCATCACCACAAACATCATCAGTTCATCACTATCATCATTATCACCACAATTTTCATCATTATCATCATCATCACCAACACCAGAAACATCATATCCATCATTCTCATCATCATCACCACCATAAATATAATTAAACCCACTTCCATAATAACTCTTGTCCTCACTACCACACATCATTAATAAGGTAATTAACACGACCTACCCTAATTATCATACAACCAACAGGATGATTATTGTGTTCACTGCAGCTGAGGGCGAAGCGATAATTATTTGGGAAGAAAAATATAAAATTAAAAGAATTACGACGGATTATAGAATTATCTCCATTCTATAATTTATGTTAAATGGATACACACGAAAATTAGGATAAACAAGAGAAAGACAAAGGTGTAGGAATGAGAGAGAGAGAGAGAGAGAGAGAGAGAGAGAGAGAGAGAGAGAGAGAGAGAGAGAGAGAGAGAGAGGAACCAAATATTATTGCACAAGTATTTTGCTTAGGGTAACAGTGTGTGTGTGTGTGTGTGTGTGTGTGTGTGTGTGTGTGTGTGTGTGTGTGTGTGTGTGTGTGTGTGTGTGTGTGTGTGTGTGTGTGTGTGTGTGTGTGTGTGTGTGTGTGTGTGTGTGTCTGAGAGAGGAGATAACTCAAGCGTTTATAGAACTTAGTACCAAGATAATATACCTGTCAGTCGTGGTGAGTTATTGTTAATGAGAATATCAGAAACCTTAGAACGACTAGCATGACGGAGTAAGGAAGTGAATAATTAAGTGAGTGACTGAGTAAGTGGAGTGAAAATGTATGAGAAGAGAGAGATTATAGGTATTGATGGAGTCGAAGAGATAGTAAGAAAAAGTGAATTAGAAGAGAGACGAGGGGAGGGTGGATGGTGAATAGTGGAAGCTAAGAGAGAGACCAAATATTAGTGATATACAGTATTATTTAGGTAACAGTGTGATGAGAATAAGTGTGTGTGTGTGTGTGTGTGTCTGAGAGGATATAACTCAAGCGTTTATGAACTTAGTACAAGATAATATAACTGTCAGTCATAGGTGAGTTATTCTAATAAGAATATCATGAAACCTAGAACGACTAGCATGACGGAATGAGAGTAATATGAGTGAGTGAGTGGTGATGAAATTGAAGTGATGGGAAATTCTATGACAAAGAGAGAAGTAATAGGTATTCATGGAGTCAAAAGAAAAGCAATGAAAAAAGTGAATTAGAAGAGAGACGAGAGAGGGTGGAGGAGAATAGTGGAAGCTAAGAGAGTGTGTGTGTGTGTGTGTGTGTGTAAGATCTCACGTCTCCATGAAGTAAAAGCCTGGCTGTCGTCATAGCCTCTGGGGCAACATTAAGCTGATAGAGGAAGACATACATCTAACTCTTGCCGGGAAGAAGACACGATCATTCTTCTGCCTTGAGACGCATCGACACAGACACACACACACACACACACACACACACACACACACACACACACACACACACACACACACACACACAAGGGAATCCGTAAGCTCTCTGATAACAAATCGTTTTCACTACCGCCGTGGAAACATACTGAGATTGCGTGTATTTGGGGAGGTGTAATTGATGACTAACTTGTTCGTTGTAGAGTTCTTCATAAATTCTCAAGTGAAGGATTGTTATCTCTCTTTCTCTGTCTCTCTGTCGGCGGTTGGAATTCTCACTTGGGAAATTTGAGACGGTGTTTATGGTGTTCCCGTTAGTTCACGGAGAAGTGAGAATAATGTTGATGTGTTTTAATGTGCGTGTAAAGCCGAGTGTAGTTCTCCATAAACTGTGAAAGATAATAAATCTTTATCTTTACGCGAGAGAGAGAGAGAGAGAGAGAGAGAGAGAGAGAGAGAGAGAGAAGGTGGTGAGAGTCGTAGTGGTTGTTATAAATTGGCGTGAAATTCTCCATGAATATTAAAATAACGGGTTGTTTTGTCTCTTTGTGGTGGCAAGAGAGATACTGGAAGTTCTTGAGTACAAACTAACACATTATAAATTTAACATTTCTTACTGACTTATAACAAACTTCTTCCCAAACGATGATTTAGTGGATCTTTTTCCCTCGGTGTATGAGACAGTGGACTTTTATCTCAAACGTAATAGAGATATGCACATTAACTTATAAAGAGACGTATTGACACACGGAGTAAAAAAAACAAAAATACGTCGTCTCTCTTCATATGTTGTTTTGTATTTTATGGATTCGTTTACGTTAATAAACTCTGAACTAAATAGCTATAGGGAAGGTGTGAGTTTATAGTAAATAGCTATAGGGAACGTGTGAGTTTATAGTAAATAGCTATAGGGAACGTGTGAGTTTATAGTAAATAGCTATAGGGAGCATGTGAGTTTATAGTAAATAGCTATAGGGAACGTGTGAGTTTATAGTAAATAGCTATAGGGAACGTGTGAGTTTTCCTACGTGTAAATTTGTTGTCTTGATATCTATCGGTTTTAATTTATCAATATACAACGATGTACTGTAATAAATTAATAAATACAGTTATGAAAGGGTGAGATAGAGTGTGTGTGTGTGTGTGTGTGTGTGTGTGTGTGTGTGTGTGTGTGTGTGTGTGTGTGTGTGTGTGTGTGTGTGTGTGTGTGTGTGTGTGTGTGTGTGTGTGTGTGTGTGTGTGTGTGTGTTGTTTATACGGAGGAATATGTCGTTGTTGGTAATGGCAGTCGTCTTGTACTTAGTTCTGATATACATAGACATACAAACTCACAAACACCACTACTCAGCTTTACACACATACACACACACCTAAACACACACACATTTCGACAAAATCCATCCAACAACACACAAATCAAATTTTAATGAAGGAACTCGTAGAAAAATGGCTTGATTACCCCTGACGAGCGGATGTACGAAACCTCAGTTGCCTCTCTCTACCTCCATGAAGGGTCAGTGCCCGGGTCTCATGCAGGGATAATTTTTCTGTTTACGCTAATTAACAGGGAATCAGGGCTGTTTTTATGACCCTCCCTCATTAATAAGGTAAGGGAGAGTAATTTCCGGCAGTTGGGTAATTCTCTGTAACTTCCTCATCACTATCATGAGGAGAGATAGTGAGTGATGATTTGATGAACTGTTTTATGGAGTTCAGTGTCCATGGTCGAGTGCATATGTGTTTAATTTTTTATTTTTTCGAATTCATGATTAGGGTAAATAACATTTGTGAAAACCAAGCTTATTAATGCTGGTTAAGCCCCCCCACCCCACACACACATATACATATTGACATATATACTCGTACAGTGGTATCTCAAAATCAGGACACTAAAATATCAGGAGACCTCGTAAATGCAGACGATATTTCACAGTTAATAATAATTTTATATATATAAACATTAAATATTGACCAAGTGGTGCGGAAAACCTCACTAATCAGGAAGTCGGTCTGAGTGTTGTAGCCTAAAATAGGGACACCGGTCAGTTTTGGGTCGTGTATTCAACAAGTGAACTGGCGGCAGGATAGTTTAAGTACCAGGTCATCCTTTCAACCAAGCAGCAGAAATTCCTCAACGTTCACTCTTGAGTCTCGCTGAAGACTCTGACACGGGTTTTGACCACGGTAGTTCGGGAGAGGAGGTAGCAGGGCGTAAAGGGGGTAGTCAGGGAGGGATGAGGGTGTGAGTGAGGAAGAGAGGAAGTGTGTTCTCAGTGGACGGTGCCGGAAGTGACAGAGTTAACATCTCGAAGCTTAAATCAGTTGAGGTTAGATTTAAGGTCAGTCGGAATGAAAGAATAGAGTGAGGAGTAAGACCTTGGTCAGGGGTATATGTAATATATTTAAAAAACTTTTATATTTAAGCGTGTTCTTTTATAACGAGAAAAAAGGTGACAGTGGGTTCACATAAACATGACTGCCCGTTAGGTACATTGTGGATACAGCACACTATACTAAACCCTCGGTAGGTTTTAATTATATGCATATCTGACTTTCTGTTCCTGTCCATTAATCTGTGAGGTCTATCGGTCTGTTTGTTTATCTATCTGTGGTTATCTGTTTCTCTGGATGTTTTTTTCCTTTTTCCTGACAGCGCCAAAAATGGATAATGTCATCAAATGTTATCCGATACAATGACTCGCTCTGACATGGCCCTCGTGTCCTTTCAGACCACATGTCACAGATCAGAGATAAGGAGTCATTTTTTAATCTTGATCTAACTGAATGATAAAACGAACATTGATTATAGGAATATGCTTCCATCAGTTTAATGTTTTAGCGAGGTAGTGAAATGCGGCATGGTGGGTCCGTAGACTTATACGGGAACTTCACTCCATGTTACACGTTACTCAAACAGAATCAGATACACTCACACTTGGACACACACAGAGATATAGATAATAAAAGATACAAGTACAGATGCAGGAATAGGTATATATGCAATAACAGACGCAAATACAGGTGCAATAGAGTTAAAGATGCAAAATCATTTACATACGATACAGTTACTGATGCAAGTACAGATACTAATGCAATTATCTTAAAAGTAAGGCGTTTGTGAAATTGTAAAGCAATCCCGCTTGAGTGTAACACGTGCGGAGAATATACTCGCAGTGTTTTTATATATAGGTAAAGGAATATCACACACGTACGTCGTTCTACACTAGATATTAAATTAGAATAAACTAAACATTCAGGACAATTTAATCATTACTAAGCGATAGACACACACACACGCCAAGCACGGACACAGCCAGTGATCACGTGATAAAGATATACAAATCTTTATTCATGCAGCTATAACGAAAATAAATGGAAGGTTGAAGCATTATAAAATGGATCTTCTTCGCTCCTCAATCCTCCTCCTTCTCCTCCTCCTCCACACACACACACACACACACACACACACACACACACACACACACACACACACACACACACACACACACACACACACACACACACACACACACACACACACACACACACACACACACACACACACACACTCTTTCAAGCAAGGACAAACATAAACAAGTCATGAAGGTAACTAACACTGCAAGTCTCAGTAAGTTCAATAAATGACGGTAATAATAACCCCAAGGTCACTTAAATGACAAACACATCATCTTCTTAACGCTACAGCAGACAACCAAGAACCGCTATTAAACGTCTGGGTGGGTAGGTGCGCCCCCAAGGCAATGTCAGCGGCAATGTCAAAAGGTTCAGGAGTCCTTATACGATTTGTTTTTACTTGATAATCAGGAGGTTCACTTCTTAAGTTTTCCATAAAATTCTTTGTTTTAAGCCTTTCAGAATTTGTTTTCGATGGACAATTAAGGTTTTTATTTGTTAAGTATTCTATCTACTTCCATTGTGTTAAGCATTCCCACAATTTGGCAGATATTGCATACCGTTCGCCCTATATAACATTTCGGCTATTTCATTCTGTCAGGTATTCAAAAGAATTTTTCCTGTTAGATATTCTAGGACGCGTCTCTTGTCTGTACCTCCTGGGAATTGCTCTTGTAAGACATTCCAGAGTAATGGGGGAATTAATATGGTGGGTATCGTCATATATTTTGTCAATAATATATGTGAGTTAAACAGTTAAGTATCTGTTGGTACAAAGTTAAAACACAGAGGTATTTGTTATTATATAAAGTTTATTAGTATGATAAGAGAATGACCTATTGTGCCATTTCAAGAATAGACAACAAGAGGGGGAAGATAAAAAAAGTAAAAGAGAGAGAGAGAGACTGTATATAATTTTAATATCTACTGCTGCCAACACTTAATATTACCTGTCCGTTACCTGATAAACATATATTGACCACTAGAAGTGGTGGAGGGTGAGCCACCCTTCCATCCTGCCGTGAGTCGCATGATAAAGTTGTCGTTGTCATTAATGTTAGTCAAGGAGGAGGAGTTACCAGCCGTGAAGGGAGGAAGTACACCAGTTTTGCTCTCACCTTATTTGCTGTTTAAATAGATTTGTTCAGAAAAATGCAATTTGTTAACATTAAAAACTTACTCGCTGTTACCAATAACAGCCCATGTTTTACACTGAAACAAGTGTTCAATACTTTAAGAACTGGTAATGTTACTCATGACGTATTGAACGACACGTGTAATGTATTTGCAAATTAAAGTTCTGCTTAGTGTAGCACATTAAGTCTGGCATGCACCTTAACACTTAAGCAGCCTAAACATGTTTTTTTTTTATAGACTACACACTTTCTTACCTGTCCAGGAAGCTAATGGCAGAATTTCAGGAGACCTGTTGTTGGCCAATGACAAGGCTCCACGAATAGCTGGGGTGCCGTCATCTAAGTGAAGGAGTTGAAGCCAATGAGAGATCTCGGAGAGGTTTTGTCAGCCAATAGCGAGGGACCTGAGTGTTACGTCATAAGTAAGAAAATTCATAAAAATAGTGTTGGTTTTTGCCACATCGTCACATTCATTTATTTTATTTACGTTTTTTATGACAGTTTGATTTATTTTTACAACAATGAATACTCTTCAGTTTATTTATTTACATCTATCGGCTTGATATACAGTTCCACTTTACGCCACTTCTTTCCCTTTGTTCATTTATTTTGTACACCTTGCTATTATTTTTATATTGTTTTAAGTGTATTATGATTTCCTTTCATTCCTTGGTTCATGATTTCTGATATATATGTTTACCGTATATATAATTTGTTTACCCATCCATCAACAACCTTTTTGAGTTATTGACATGAAAATAGGTAGAGGCAAATTACATTAAAACTACGATAGGTAATTTCTAACACCCTCCTCCCCCCCTCCATTGTGACCTTATTACCCCTAGACCTCAGGTGATGTCGGCTGAGGCATTGAGGTAGACTTTCCTTTCAGGCCTCAGTTAGTTTGTAGAAGGGTGAGTGATTCGTCTAAACATGCACGTAGAATAAACATATCAATCTTTAAATACAGTTATCAAGTTCAATTTATAACCTTATCTATTAAGATTCTTTCTAAAATTCTATTATCTCTCTTATCACACAGGTAACTTTATTTATATCTGTTACCCCGGTCTTTATTCTCTCTCTTTCTCTCTCTCTCTCTCCAACCCATTATCGTCTCATACACTATTCATTTTACTTTTCTAACGCATGCTTCTTGAGACGGGAAAAAGTATCTGCATTACAAGCCAATACAATAGCAGTTTATTGTATATATTCAATGTAGAATCAATGATACGTACTTTGTGTGTGTTATGCACGAGTGAATTATGGGAATGTGAAGTCAATAATAGTCCCTTTGATATTAATGCTGCGACAAGTTTTGACCTTGAGTTTAATATTGCTCATAGGGATAATATTTTTCTGGTTTATTTGTTTTTACAGTTATTTATATGTTCGATATTACTCACGTGTAAATATTATTCGTTCTTGAATATTTAATTTATTAAATATTACAGTACTTCGATTCTCAATAATATCCATATGCTTAATAATATTAATTCGTAAATATATCTTATGTGCTATATCAAAATTAGGTTAGCTTAAGTTAGATTCCATTTTTATCGACTAGGGAAAACAAAAGAACTATAGTAACACACACAGTGAACACGGAAGATGGTGACTAACATTCTAAAAAGTAAACAAAAAAAGGTGTTTTGTAGAGATCACGAGAAGGATTTAATATGTTTTCCTCGTCAAAAAGTAATAATTTTTAGGGCCATTGAACCCTCTTGTTTCAGTTTTTGTTAAAGAGGATATTAAACGAAACACAAGTGAAATAATTATCATAGTGTATGTGAGGTAATTGTCCGAGTATTTTACTTTAATATGAGAGAGAGAGAGAGAGAGAGAGAGAGAGAGAGAGAGAGGAAGATGCTAATCTCTCCTTCTCCTGAATACGAGGAACAACAATTCGAGAAATAGATTGAAGATTAGCTGATCCTCCCTCAAGACAAGCTATGATAGATGTGGGAAGGAGGAACAACCTCTCTCTCTCTCTCTCTCTCTCTCTCTCGAATGAATGGAAGCAAAAGAAGATACTTTCGAAACGTTGAGTCATGATTTGTGAGAGTAAATATGAGTGTAAGAGTTAAAGTAAGCGTGAGAGTAAGAGTAAGTATGAGACTAAGAGTAACAGTTAGATCAAGAGTAAGCGTGAGACAAAGAGTAGGAGTGAGACTACGAGAAAGAGTAAGTCTGAGAGTAAGAGTAAGAGTAAGAATGAGAGTAAGAGTAGAGTAAGAATGAGAGTAAGAGTAAGAGTAATACTAAGAGTAAGAATGAGAGAAAGAGTGAGAAAATTTGATAATAAAATATATTATTATTAAAAATACGTAACAAAATCTTTATACAAGATATCTGGGACATGGCATTAGTATCAAGAGGGTAGGGGCTGAAGAGGGCTGGAAGAGGAGCTGAGGAGAATCTGAGTTGGGGGGTAGAAGTGTGAGGATTGGCTAATAGGAGGTGTTAAAGTCGGTGCTGAAGGATTTTTGAGGCATGAGATGACTGGGGAGGAACTAAGGGGAGGGCAGGAAGAACTGGGGGAAGGAACAGGGGAGGGCAGAGAACTGGGGGAGGAACTAAGGGGGAAGGGCGAAACTGGGGGGAGAACTAAGGGGAGGGCGCAGAAGGCAGGGGAGGAACTAGGGGAGGGGCAGGGAAGACTGGGGGAGGAACTAGGGAGAGTCGTCGGTATATTAAAGCACAAAACAAGGAAACGGAAATTAAGAGAAAGTGTAAAGGTGATAGAAAATAATTTGGAAAGAAAAGAAAAAGGGAAAAAAACGAGGCAGGCAGGCGGGCAGGCAGAAAAAGTGACAGAGAAAATGAGAGATAAAAAGTGAGAAAAAAGAGATATAGAGAAAGTGAAAGAGGAAAAAAAATAGAGAAAATACTGTTAGCAATTCGGGAAAATAATTGTCTAACCTAAATAAACCTTTCTTAATATTCACAATAATATAGGGGAAGGAATTCTTGTTATTTGCTCTAAGTTATAAATAAATTCATAGACTGTACTACAATAACAGTAATTGTCGTATATGTACACTCACACACATAAATGAACAATGACACACACACACACACACACTCAGACACACACACACACACAAACACACACACTCGAACACACACACACACACACACGCACATAAACACTGGCCAGAAATTCCTTTATTCTGTATAGTATTTTAGGCCATTAAGTTTATTCAATAGTTTTATTGTGTGTGTGTGTGTGTGTGTGTGTGTGTGTGTGTGTGTGTGTGTGTGTGTGCGCTATACTTATTGTTGTACTTGTGGTGTTTTATGTTTGTTAAGTTGAAAATAAAACAAAGTTCATTAGGAGTGAAGCAATCATGTAACACTGTAGAAAAACAAAAGTACTGTATATATTTCGACAGTAACCTACTTTACATACAGTCTTCAGCAGCGGTGTGACAGTTTTTGAATGTGTGTTTGGAGTTAGGTTAGGTTAGGTTAGGTTAGGTTAGGTTAGGTTAGGTTAGGTTAGGTTAGGTTAGGTTAGGACCATTTCTGTCCATTCCCGTGTGTGAATAAGGGGCGGGTACTGGTGGGTGTTGGCAAACGGTTGGCAATCGGTGGTTTGTTTGGGTTGTCATGTTCGCCACCCGACATTAATTTTGCATCAGGGTTGTCCAGGTGACATTGATCACACAGGTGTGGCCGACCGCTCGACACCTGGAGGTCATTCAACACACCTCACTTCACTACTGTGACCTCATAATGTTCTGTGACCTATAGTACGTTTCTACCTGCGAGTGGGACCTCTTCCCATCTTTCAGCATTTTGTCCGCTGTTGCAATTTCTCACCGCTTATATCTGTCCTGTAGCGTGTATTACCACATTTATGGCTGAGGGTCTACTGCTATTTGTTCTGGCAACACTGGTCGTCTAACCTTTAGTTATTTTTTATATAAGTCCTTGTTTCTCCTATTTGTATCGACACTATTAGTCTTCCTTCTCTTACTTTCGTACTTTTTAAATCTACACCTTTCAATATTTCTCTCTTATTTTGTATGTGTGTGTGTGTCTCTCTCTCTCTCTCTCTCTCTCTTTCTCTCTCTCTCTCTTTCTCTCTCTCTCGTAGCTTTAAAACCACGTACGTCTTTGCATATACCAACCAACACCTCTTCACGTGACGCTTCATAAAACAATGAACAAATAAAAAATTTCAACTTTAACTGCAAGAGATGAAATAAAATTCCTAACCTTCCTCCCTCCAGCGACTTAAAAAAATAATAGAAATAACCGATAAAAAAAAATGTATCGAGAGAATGTAATATCGTACCACAGTGGTTAAGCTGGGGTAGATAGAGATCGTACTAGACCAATAGCAAATATAGGAACTAGTAAGAATGCCTGAATGACCGTGAATAATGGGAGATTCTGCGTCGATTATATTAGGCTTTTGGCACGTATTTAAAGATGGATCATTCACTGTCTTATTTGTCTTTCCTTATATCTATCGGTAGACAATATATACATATTCATTAACTACTAAAACTAATGCTAAGATACACATGCCAGTAGTATATTATTGGTGCCTGTAAAGATAAACTGATCTCAGAGGCATCAACTGTCAATTCTCGTTATGGTTAATGTAGAAACTTTTAATCGATCGTTTAAAATATTCCGTAAGTTACTTTAGTCTTTATTATATCATTTACATACAGTTAATGGTGTAAGGGCGTTCTCTACAGCTACCTTTGAGCTTACCTGTGCACTTGGGAGCTTGGCGCCTTAATTAAAATTTACTCTTTCATTGTGTCAACTCTCGTGATACAATCTAGAGGACAAACAGAGGACATCAAAGACTACCCTAGTTAGAAATGCTTAAGAAGGAGGAGGAGGAGGAGGAGAAGGGGGGAAGAAGGAGAGGAGGAGGAGGAGAGGATGGCGTGTGAAGGGGGGAAAGAGGGTGTATGAAAATGAGTTGCATGTGTGAAAGGGAAAGAGGCTGTTATATAAACTGCAGAGAATGTAGGTGTGTGAGGGGAAGAGAGAGTATGTGACGGGTTATAGAGTGTGTGTGTGAGGTAGTTATGAGAGATGCACTGCTGAAGGATCTGCATATGACATCATTAAGAGATGAGTAGAATTTTGTTATTTACCCAACTGTAGAAAAAAAAAGTATTCATAGCATATTACTGTGGGGTAACTGCTTGTTTTCCCCTACACCCTGGAGAAATAAAAAGTAGTTGGAGAGAATAATATATTACTTTTTTTTGTAATTTACCCAAGAAAAGTTTACCGACAAAGATATTACTTTCCTTTATTCTAAAAGTATTTAGGATTAAGATATTCTGGCAATTGCAAGAATGTCTATAAATATATTTCCTCCAAGAATTAAAACATTCCCCACACTGATCCTCCATCGACACACTCAGATTCCCCCACACAGACGTCCCCCCTCTCTCTTTCTCTCTCTCACACACACACACACACAATATATTCCAACACGCTTGCTTTATACTTTACCAGCCAACTGTGTATTCTGCTCCTCCACTTGACTGCCGAAGTTCACTCTGGTAATTCAGCACAGTGAGGTCGACAGGTCTCCTACGTCACCACCTACGGAGTTTGTGCTTCTCTTTGTTCTCTCTGGTAGGTCTTCTTCAGCATCTCTAGTCCTAATGAGAGAACTCGCATTTGCTCTCTCTCTCTCTCTCTCTCTCTCTCTCTCTCTCTCTCTCTCTCTCTCTCTCTCTCTCTCTCTCTCTCTCTCTCTCTCTCTCTCTCTCTCTCTCTCTCTCTCTCTCCTTCGACAAAGTTTTACACTCCAACTCGTCTTCATCAGTAAGTCAGCCTCACCTGTATTTGCTTAAACTGATTAAAAGGTGTTCACGGTAGATGCTCACCCACCACCTTCGAGTAGGGTTTTTTTTCATGTATATATTTCACTTGCTGAGTCTTGTGACCTCTGACCTTTGACCTCCCGGAGCCCAAATATAATATACGTTTTTTTTTTCTAATTTAATAAGTCGTGTGAGTTCATGTTTTGATCTTCTGTCTATTTTTTTCTTTATTTAAATTGAATTTGGTAAATATTATGACCTTACCTTTTGATATCTCAGGTACATACAGTATATATATATTTTTTTTTCCTAATTTGAAAAGACCTGCGACCTAAACTTTTTATTTTTTGTATTTTATTTACTTTTTTTATGATAAATTTGGTAATCTTGAACTCTCAACTATTATCTCTTGTGACCGTGACCTCTGACCCTCTAGCCTAAAAAAAATTGACGCAAGTTTACTTTATTTGTCTGATCTTAGCGTTTTGACCAAAGTATAGATACAGACATTAGAAATTATGTAGGAGTGTCTCTTTTCTCCGTCAGCCTCTGGTGAAGAAGACAAACAAACAAACAGCAAGCAACATACGACCACATAAGGGAAGGGGCAATGACTCTTACATCAACATTAATTAGATTAGGATATTTTTCTCTCTTTTTTGGGGGGTTGGGGGGGGGGGTTATTAAACATTTTTACCGAATGTGAATAAACACTTTACAACAGTCAACACACTGACTATGTTTAAGGAAATGCCTCGACAGTGTTTTAAAATTCAAGATGGCCGACAGACGAAGACTTTTCAATTTCAACATTAAAGGAGTAGATGTGGTTTTAAGCTTCCCTTCCCCGTAAACAAATACATTCAGGTAAATATAATTAACTTCAATTAAGACTTTTTTAGGGGGGGGGGGGGAATGGGACAGTATAAACAAGATAGTTTAATGATAACGAATGGACGGATGAACGTGCAAACGAAAAATGAGAAATGAGATGTAGGGTAAAAGTTTTTAAATCCACGATTGAAAATATTATTATTCAAATTTGGTTGTTGGTAAATTCTTCTTGTCAAGCCAATGGTCGCCTTTATCAAGAGGGAACTACAGAGACTGTAAATACAACAGGACCATTAACAAATCCTGAAATTCATGATACTGAACATTACAGCACACATTCCAACTCCTATTTAACAACAGTAGAAAATATTTATAAATAATATGTATTTAATGTTTTACTCTGACCAGTGAACAAATTGATTTAACACAATTTAGAAGCACGAATCCGGCGTTAGTTTGGTTTTGAAATATCACTCATTCAACCGTACTTAGACACTGGTTAATACACCACTCAAGGACTATGCCATTAAGTACACCAACAAATGATATCTTATACAAATGTCGTTAAGTGTTTAAATTGCGCGGTAAAGTACAAAGTGTCGTATGTTATGTGAATCAAGCTTTTAACTCTAATAGACCAGTTTTTGTGTTGGAGAATTATTGACTAAATTAGCCTACACGGAATCCCAACACCTGATATACTGGATGTAATTTATATGGACCTCCAGTACAACTCTCCATGTGTAACTTACCAAAGCATTATCAATATAAATCTCTCGTATTAAACCAATGTGTGTCAGTCTTTCTTTCTGTCATCTCAAACTCAACCATTTGCCTAAAAGCTGAAACAATAACATCGATCATGAAGGTGGACGATAAATTCCTTCATTCTCAAACGATTTCTAAACTTACCGTTAAACATTCTTCAAATAAAATATTTTCTTCTATGTATCACCGACTTGTACAGGTTAAGTGATATATACCTGGAACAATTGCTGATATTCCATTAAGAAAATTAAAGGGAAAATGAACCCGAGGCAGGGTTTAACCTAATCGTGCTGGGAGAGAGAAGGAGAGAGAGAGAGAGAGAGAGAGAGAGAGAACAGGAATTATCAGAAAAATCATACAACTACCCAACCAAGAAAAAACAAAGGAAAGCGATATATAGAACCAATAATAAAATAATAATAAATAATAATAATAAATAATAATAAATAATAATAATAATAATAATAAATAATATTAATAATAATAATAATAATAATAATAATAATAATAATAATAATAATAATAATAATAATAATAATAATAATAATAATAATAATAATAATAATAATAATAACAACAATAAAACGAAACAGAGAGAATAAACGATAGATAAATAGAGACTGAGAATGATAAAGACATAGAGACAGACACAGAGAATTGGTTGGAGGAGGAAGGAAGGGATGCCTGACCAGGTGGTGTAGGTGTAGTGGGGACATGTAGGGTGTAGTGGGGACAGTGTAGGTGTAGTGGGGACAGTAGGTGTAGTGGGGACAGTGTAGGTGTAGTGGGGACAGTAGGTGTTAGTGGGGACAGTGTAGGTGTTAGTGGGGACAGTGTAGGTGTAGGGGACAGTGTAGGTGTAATGGGACAGTGTAGGTGTTAGTGGGGACAGTGTGGTGTAGTGGGGACAGTGTAGGTGTAGTGGGGACAGTGTGGTGTTAGTGGGGACAGTGTAGGTGTAGTGGGACAGTAGGTGTAGTGGGACAGTGTAGGTGTTAGTGGGGACAGTGTAGGTGTAGTGGGGACAGTGTAGGTGTAGTGAGGGACAGTGTAGGTGTAGTGGGGACAGTGTAGGTGTTAGTGGGGACAGTGTAGGTGTAGTGGGACAGTGTAGGTGTTAGTGGGGACAGTGTAGGTGTAGGTGGGGACAGTGTAGGTATAGTGGGGACAGTGTAGGTGTAGTGGGACAGTGGGTGTAGTGGGGACAGTGTAGGTGTAGTGGGACAGTGTAGGTATAGTGGGGACAGTGTAGGGTGTAGTGGGGACAGTGTAGGTATAGTGGGGACAGTGTAGGTGTACTGGGGACAGTGTAGGTGTAGTGGGGACAGTGTAGGTGTAGTGGGACAGTGTAGGTGTAGTGGGGAAGTGTAGGTGTAGTGGGGACAGTAGGTAGTGGGGACAGTGTAGTGTAGTGGGGACAGTAGGTGTAGTGGGGACAGTGTAGGTGTAGTGGGACAGTGTAGGTGTAGTGGGGACAGTGTAGGTGTAGTGGGGACAGTGTAGGTGTAGTGGGGACAGTGTAGGTGTAGTGGGGACAGTGTAGGTGTAGTGGGGACAGTGTAGGTATAGTGGGGACAGTGTAGGTGTAGTGGGGACAGTGTAGGTGTAGTGGGGAAGTGTAGGTGTAGTGGGGACAGTGTAGGTATAGTGGGGACAGTGTAGGTGGGGACAGTGTAGGTGTGGACAGGTAGGTGTAGTGGGGACAGTGTAGGTGTAGTGGGGACAGTGTAGGTGTAGTGGGGACAGAGGGTGTAGTGGGGACAGTGTAGGTGTAGTGGGGACAGTGTAGGTGTAGTGGGACAGTGTAGGTGTAGTGGGACAGTGTAGGTAGTGGGACAGTGTAGGTATAGTGGGGATAGTATAGGATGACTTTCAAGGTGATATGAGGGTCAGAAAGTCAGGTGTTGAAATACACTCGCTGTTGACACGAAGTTTTTTATAGTTTTGTTGGACTGTCGCTTACAGGGGATACATATATATATATATATATATATATATATATATATATATATATATATATATATATATATATATATATATATATATATATATATATATATATATATATATATATATATATATATATATAATATTTTTCAGTTAGAAATGATATTTATTTTTTATTAGTGATTTGTTTATTATTATTATTATTATTATTATTATTATTATTATTATTATTATTATTAATTAGTGAAGTTTTCTTCATTATTTACTATATTTTGTCGTCGTCTTCAGCACCAAAAGCTAACATTTCTTTTCGAGTTTGTTAAATTACGACTCGTTGTTTTAACTAGATATAGTATACTTATTTTATATTATTGTTCTTCCTACTACAATATTTTTTTAATTAAAAGTGACATTTAATATTATTTATACTTCTGCTCTTCCAGCTACAATATAGACGACTAACTTATGTTTTATAATATGTTTAAATGATTTTCTGAAAATTCCTTTTTAATTGTTTCTCTCTCTCAAATTATAAATATTGATCCCTGATTAATATTTCCCTTTATCCCCTATACTAATGTTCCTTATAGATGAAAAAAAAGGACCATTTCAATTTCACTTTCTCTACGTACACTGTGCTAGAGGCTGTTCACATGTCCTTTAATACTCTACAAAGAACTGGTACTTAACCTGATGAAAACCTTTGTGAGGTAAAGGATCACAGAGAGAAATACTACACTTCACTTATGTTGACTTAGCATTAATAGTGAACATTATGATGAATGGGAGGGTCGTGGAGTTAGAGGTCAGGGTAATGTTGTTCCATGATGAATCTGACTCCCAAAAATAAACATTGGGTGTAAGGGATGGTCACGGTGGAGAGTATATGACAACTATGGATACTTTGGGTCCTGTAGTGTATTCAGTTGCGCTGCGGAAATTCATAGACACACACACACACACACACACACACACACACACACACACACACACACACACACACACACACACACACACACACACAGATAGACATATTGATTGATTGATTCATTAAGAGAAACAGACAGCCGTGACTTTCTCTTCCCAATATAAATGCGATTAAGCAGATTCACCAAACACGTAAAATACAACAAATAGAACACCAAAGCCTGATCAAAGTGTATCTGTATTGATCCTCTTGTGAATACACCAGCAGTGACTGTCCGCGTGTGTGTGTGTATATAAAAGAGATCTTATCTGTGCAGGGAGAGCAGCAAAGCAATTACCCTCACTCTTCCCTTCTCTACCATTCAGCTCCGACCCTGCAATTGAAACGTTCGAGAGGGCCAACATAACTCAATAACCCCGCAGTTGAAGGGCCTCTTTCTGTATGGCTGTGATTATTACACTGGCGACCAGGGAGGAAAGCGGAGAGGGGTATAAAAGAGAGGTTAGATACACAACACACTCAGAGCACAATACACTCGTTTAAGTATATGTTTTTCAGAAAGCTCTTTTACGGCTTAAGAATTTCGGGAAACTCATTCCATAATGTGCCGTTTCTTTTCTTCTTCTTTTTTTCTGTCACAGTGAATATTGGGGAGGATTTTGTAATACAATCTATCGTGAAGAAAAAGGGCATTTAGGATTTGAATTTCTGATTTTATTTTCAAGAAATCGATATTTTTTACTTGGTTTTATTATTATTATTATTATTATTATTATTATTATTATTATTATTATTATTGAAAAAAAGGTTATAAAAAGAATAAATTTAATGATAATATGATAATATTTGCTTTTAATGATACAATGGACGAAAACTTGCAAATTAATGCCAAACTGGTGATTTTTTTCCAAATAGGACGACAGATAAGAGACTCCAGTTTTCCATGAAATTATATATATATCCTGATTAATTCTATAATCATTCCATTATAAAATAAATGGACGATACAGACAGCAGGACTATACTGTGACACACTGTAATCTATCCATCAGTAAAATTAATGGTTTATAAATACTTTATATTAATACACCCCATATGTGTGTGGGGGGGGAAGGGGCGAATTTGTGAGTTAAGTTAGATTAGGTTATGTTAGACTAGTTTTAGCTAGGTTGGGTTAGGTTAATTTAAGTTAGGTTAAATTTGGTTAAGTTAGTTTGGGCTAGGTTAGGTTAGGTTAGGTTAGGTTAGGTTAGGTTAGGTTAGGTTAGGTTAGGTTAGGTTAGGTTAGGCTATAGTAAGATAGTTTGAATTAAATTAGGTTAGATTAGACGAGTTTGGGTTAGGTTAGGTTCTGGGTTTGTGTTCAGGTATAAGAGTTAATAAATTTCCTGATTATCAAAACGTGGAAGAATGTTAATAACAATATATTAAACTATCAAGAAATATATCACCAGAGAAAGATATAAATCCTAAACGTAAAATCTGTATTCATCAATGGTGCTACTAGAGGAAAATTTGATCCAGAATTATTATATTTATTTTATACAACAATAATAAGAGATATGAATTCTCTAACACTGAAATAAGAGAGAATGAGAGACAAAAATACGACAGACAAACACACAGACAGATAGAGTTAGAGATACAAAAAAAAAACAGAGGGTAAAACAGTTTAACAGCAAAGGTAAAATGCATATTACACTCTCAATTTACTCGACAGAACACGAACAATTTTTTTTTCACGTGCGGCCAATTGCTTTTATTACTCCGGGAATTTCTGTAATGCTGTTTAGCTGTATTCATGAACAACGACAACTTTAATTAAACACAAGCCTTGGAACGTAAGAGAGCTACATTTACCTGCACTACTTTATAATTATCTACCTGGGTTGCGATGTTTGGCTTGTGTGTGTGTGTGTGTGTGTGTGTGCTTGTCAGCTGATGATTATAAAAATGAAATAGTAGTCGTTGTTTTACCGGGTAATTGCCCGAGCTGGAGTGGAAATTATCTGTGTGTGTAATCAAAACAAAAGCAACAGCAACATACAGCTTTTCTTAAACATGCGAACAATTGCATGATTATAACTTGAGGAACCCGTATATTGTTCTCCTAATTCTAGCGGCTCTGTTCACTACCTTCCTGTACACACACACACACACACACACACACACACACACACACACACACACACACACACACAGTCAAAGTATGAAATAGGACGTTTCAGTGAAGCAGTTTATTGTACAACTGATCATTTACAGTTCCGGCCAACATTTTGTGCCCACGTCTGCTTTTTTGGTTTGTATTTTTATTTCTCTTTAGTGAGGGCGTGTGGCGGGTGTTTGTCAATTTGTACATGTGGAACTGCACCGTCTATTTCCGCTACATGAAAACTGTGTTTGTATTTGCATGTATATGAGTGTGTGTGTGTGTGTGTGTGTGTGTTGTGACGGACTGTGCATGTTCATATTCGCGTGTATCTCTGTCTGTCTGTCTGTCTGTCTGTCTCAATTAACTCCCTAATCGAGTAACCTTATGTTATATCACACAGTGTTAATACCTCAGACGCCAACAGGTGACTCTCTACCCTGTACCTGATGTCAGCGCAATCAGCTTAAATGGCCTGACTGCTGCTGATGACTGCCGACTCTTGTAGTGGCATTACTGGAAATGGAAGGCACTGTATCTATCTTGGAGAGGGAGGGGAATGTAGGCAGACAGACAGACAGACAGACAGACAGATAGTAGTGTTATGTTTTGAATATCGTCGTTTTCTTTGTTATTATTTGTTTAGCTAATTTATTTTCTTTGTTTCATTTTTTTCGTGTTTTTTTTTCTAATTTGTATTATTTTTTTTTTTTTTTCCTAATAATTTTACTCCTCTCTATATATCGTTTCATTCTTATATTCTCATATCACTCCGTTTATTCGATTGCTTTATAGCCTAAATTCATTATTTTTTCCTATTTTCTTATCTTTCATTGCTTGTTTATATTTTTATAAAATTTCACTTAATTTTTCCTGCATATATTTCTTTTAGGGAGAGTTAAGATATTTTTACAGGGAGCTTTAACTTAAGCCACCGAAGTTAGCTAGTTAACACTGTCTAACTACTTAAACAATTTTCCCTCTGTAAAACACAATCAAGCAAATTTAACAACGAGGAATGAGCATTAGAGAAGTGGTCTATATTTAATCAGTGAGTATTAAGTGTTTTTATCATTCGTACGCACTCATAAACACACACATAAGATATATACACAAACACATATCAGATATATAACATACTCACACATATATAATCAAATATATACACATGCACACACATATAATCACATACTGTATATACGCAAACAATCATAAACACTAAGTATAGACAATTGCAACCACACGTCTACACAAATATACGAAAACAAACAATATAATCACAAACAAAATTACACTGCTTACTAATATGAAGTTGACAGCTGACTCCATCACAATACCCATGAAGATCAGAGTGAATATCACCCCTGAAGTGTAGTGAAGTATATGCAGCCAAGAGGGAACTGTGTATTGTGAATATTTTTATTTTGGTACAATCTGGCTTTGAGATAAAAAAGGATTTGTGTTTAATCTGTGTTTAGAAGTATTCTGTAGTGAGGAGATTTAGCTATTTTGCCAGACAGTAAAGTTATAGGACAAAGTGTGTGTGTGTGTGTGTGTGTGTGTGTACTTGAAACATCATCAATCGACGAGTGTCTTAAGTAGTGCTGCCATCTGTTGTCGTCCATGATACCTATAACCATATCCTGTGTCCATGGTCTCTCGCCGCCCATACACTATTACATTAATATAGGAGTTTTATTAATGGTGTAAGATGCACATAGTCCGAGTCTCCGTTGTGCTAGCAGCCTTAGTGATAATAAATACAGGGATATGACACTCATGGAGGTTCCCGAAAGATGTAGAATGTGAGGAACAGCAGTTACTTAGCGTCATCCTATCACAGCAAATGACAGAGACATAAATATACATATTCCCGTGAAGGTAATATTGAGACAAGGTTAATAGGCTAAAATAAAACAAAAACACACAAAATCATGAAACAATGTAAGTAAACGCTGAGGATGTAATGTTTTTGAGGTCGATCTATCAAGGCCCACACTCGCATTAACTCTGTCGTAACCAGCAGCTGTCGTAAACACTTAGCAGATGGGGAAGGCATTGTTATTATTTGTAGCTGAATCACCCAAGAGCTACCTGAATATGAGAGATTCCCTTCCAGAGAACTTATCCTCCAGACTTTCTTTCTTTCGATAACCGTTTTCTCTGAATGGGTGGTGGGTAGGCTAGGCTATATATTTTAATAACGCTTTCGGAGTTTATCTTGTCTCTATCATCAATTGTTATGATAGAGAGAAAGAGAAAAAAAGAGAGAGAGAGAAAGAGAGAGAGAGAGAGAGAGAGAGAGAGAGACTGTCTGTGTCCAATTTTGTTCTTTAATGAAAAGTTTTCAGACAGAAGTTAGCTCAATAGAAAAAAAAGTGTAATTAACTCTAACGAAATGTTGAAGTAGTGCAAAGAAGAATTAGATGAACTGAGGAAGAACCGGAGGAAGAAGAGGAAACAATAAAAATAAAACGATAGGAAGGGAGAGTAAGAAGAAAGGGGTTAATAGGAAGATAAGAGAAAAAGATAAGAATAGTAGGAGAACAGAGGAAAGCGAGAAAGATATAGTGAATGAAGGAAGGGGAAGAACAATAGAAAGAAACAGGGATGATATACGAACCAAGAAAGCTAAGAAAGGTGATATAGATAATAGATATAAATTAGTCAGTCATGCATATAGCCAGTTAGCCACCCAGTCAGTAAATCATGCACTCCGCTATTTAGTCAACCAGTCTCTCAGTCATGCATTCTGTCAGTTAGTCATGCGCTTCGCCAATTCGTCAATCAGTCTGCCAGTCAATCAATCAGTCAGCCATACACTATGCCAGCATGTCAAGCATTCTATTAGTTAGTCATGCACGCTGTCTGCCAGTCATTCACCCTCAGTCAACCACGCACTCTGGCAATTAGTCATACACTCTGCTAGTCAGTCAGTTAGTCAGTTAATCATGCACTCTACCAATTAGTCATTTACTTAGCCATGCACTCTACTAGTCAATCAGTCAGTCATACACTCTGCCAGACAATTAAGCATCAGAGAACACACTGACGCATTTAAAACTCTATTATCAGGTATCCACTTACAACAGTACTCACTAATATTTTAATAACTGGTAAGTGAAAAACACACGTACCATATATTTAGTTGGGATATGTATGTGTGTTTACACTATTAATGCTACTTCATTAATGGTTCTTGTCAATGAAATTTAATCTTATAAAAACTGTCTGTCTGTCTGTCTGTCTGGTTGTGTCTGTCTGTCTCCTCCTTTTTTTGTTAATTTCCGCAAAGAGCATTTCATATCCTGTAAAAAAAACTGACTTCCTGAATTAAAGTTTTTTTTTTAATAATTCCGTTGAGAGACGAGAGTATAATTAATTTCTTCTTTTTCTTATTATTCCTATTCTTATTGTTTTTTTTTCCTCCTGTTTTTATTTTTTTTCATTTTCCTTCTCTGTTTTTCATCTTACTTCATCTTATTTTTTCTTCTTCATCTATTTCTCTCCCTTTCTTAGTTAAGTTTATGTCACACACACTAACAATTCTGAATTCTCTTACTTCTCCTCTCCCTCTCTTATTCACCCTTCATCCCCCCTCTCCTCCTCCTCCTCCACCTCCTCCTCCCCCTCTTCCTCCTCCTCTTAATCCTCTTTCTCGATCTTCCTTCATTGTGTCCTTAGCCTATCCATCCCTCTTCCACGTACCCTCCTCCTCCTCCTTCTTCCTCTTCCTCTCTACCCACGAACATAATAAGAAAATATAAAGATAGAGAGAATAAATAAGTAAGAAGAATGGTCACCACGTTAAATATTAATGGCTTTTAAAATTTACATAAGGTTGGAGGATTTTCTGTATGAGATATTACAGAATATTTATGCATTTACTTTTCTGTTATTATCATGAAATCGTAAAGAAAGGATATGATGGTGACTTAATAATAATAATAATAATAATAATAATAATAATAATAATAATAATAATAATAATAATGTCAGTGATCTATGCTTCTACACTTCTCTTTTTACTCCTCTTCCTTCCCTTTTTTTCTGCTTATTCTTCTTCTTGTTCCTCTTCTTGTTCTCCTTCTCTCTCTGCTTCTTGTAAGAGCTTTAAAGAGGTGGACGGATTTTCTGGATATTTGGCAGGAACGATAAATCCTTCCACGAGAACCAGCTCGAGTTGTTATTGATTATATGTTATTCTGTCTATCAACAATAAAGAGGTCCATACACTAGACAACAACTAAGGTCTTTAAACACATACTCTAAAGAGGTCCCTACACCAGACAACAACTATCACAAATTTCCTTACCATCATAATAAAATACCTTACCTGTGTACTTTAACGAGGAAGTAATTAATAGTTTGTTCGAGGATAAATCACGTGTCCGATTTCAATTCCCTAATTCACCTGGTGCTTAATGCAATAATGGTGTTAATGGGTATTGAAAATAAGGGGTGGAAAAGATATGCTAACAGCAACGAAAGAGAAAATAGAATAATTATCAGGAGTCGATGAATGGCTAAGCAGGGGGAGAATGAGGCAAAAATACGAACATTATAGAGACACAGAATAATAGATGAGAAGAGAGAGAGAGAGGGTAATGAATATTGGACACAGAGAGTAAGAGGAGAGAATGATAACGGAGGAAGGGGGGGAGAATAGGGTAGGAGGAGGAACAGGAAAAGGAAGGAGAAGGGGAAAGACGTAAAGGTGAAAGGATAGAATGAAGGAGGAGGGACAGAAAAGGGGTGGGGGGGGGGGCTAGAGAGAGTGAGTGAGAAACAGAGAGAGAAAACCAAACAGACCAGACACAGTGAGTAAGGAAATGACAGGAGCAGGGACATAACGAAGGAGGAAAATAGAAAGAAAATGAAACCAACACACATAGAACAGACAGCGACAAACAGAGACGGACAGACATACAGACATGCAAACAGACAGACAGATAGACAGACAAAATATCTGACATGTGTGATAAGGAATGAAGACGTCTTAGCTCTAAGTCTCTTGTAGTCTTGTATGGTAATAGACCAGTACGCCGCTCTATGTTCCAAGGCTAATATTCAATACCTAGTTTGGTATCGGAAATCAATGCTTATTCGGTCAATTAACGAGAATAGAGATCCGGACTGAAGTTATTTACGACCGAATTTATTGAGAAGAAAAATGGCATGTAGGTGGAGATGAGTGATCGATGGGTATACAGTGTGTGTGTGTGTGTGTGTGTGTGTGTGTGTGTGTGTGTGTGTGTGTGTGTGTGTGTGTATTTTTTCACGATGGCCTTTCCTAATGACCACGATTTTCTTTTCTTTTTTGCAGATAAAAACACTCAGGGAGAGATCTGACAAGTGTGGTTGTCAAATCTGTTCACCAAATCATCCTTTTGCCTCAGACTGAAGGTTGAGGGTGTATGGCGGAAAAGCCACTGAGAGGTAGAGAGTATCACTGAGTGCTGGTCCGGGGTATAAATGCGTTTTGGTTTGGCAGGATTTGTAGAAATAGATTTTCAACAGGAGAGGCATTCCCTCCCAGATGCCCTCGTAAACCGATTGAGTGTGAATGGTGGTGGTACTAATGAATGTAACTCCCAGAACACTGATTGTGCAAATATCAATAGAATAGGGTAAGTGATGAGCTGTTCCAATGGATGTGTGTATGGCTAGATCTTTTTTTTTGGTAAGAACTTTGCTGTTACACCAAGCCTATAAATGACAATGATTTATCAAGTTAAGTGTGTGTGTGTGTGTGTGTGTGTCCTGTGAATAAACTGAATATGTGTAGTATTATTGGTACATCTTCCAGATATAGAAAAATTTAACCTTACGTAACATTTATAACATTAAAGTCACCATCAATTCCTCTTTTAAAAATTATAGAACGCTTTTGTACATACACCCTTACATATCTATACCAAATACTCCTCGCCTTTATACAGAAATTTGTACCCCAGTAGAGTTGACCCTAAACAGGACACTCCCTCTCCCCCCTCCACACACCTCCGTACTTTCACCCTCGTGATACAGAGCGGAATAACATGTCATTAGGGAAAGTGGAGAGTTTGAGTACAGACTTGTTTACAAAACGTTAGTTGTTGTTGTTGATGTAATAGAAGCATTCTTTGTCTACTTTAGGTTAAATTAAGTTAGGTTAGGCTAGGTTAGATTCAGTTAAATTAGGTTAGGATGGGTTATTTTAAGTTTGGTTGAATTAGGTAAGCTTAAGATAGGGTAAGTTAGGTTAGTTTAGATTAAGACTGCGTTGATTTCAGATAGGTTGGGTTTTATTTGGTAAAGTTAACCCTTTAGAAGGGAATCCCACAGTTAGGTATTTTATTTTGGTTAACGCCAGACAATTTTAATCAGCTGAGAGAAGTCCCTGCTCGCTAAAGGGTTAAGTAGGTCAGGTGAGGTTAAGAGAGATTAGATTAGGTTAAGTTCGATTGGATACAATATTAGGTGAAGTTACCTTAATCTTATATCACGTTCGCTATTTTTAAACGTATACTCCTCCCTAAGTTACACAGTCAACGCAACACGACGCTGGAAAATGTAACTACAATTGACGATATAAAAAAAAAACAACGCCAGATGATAGTCGTCTATCTCTCCTCTCTTTTTTTCACTCGATAGCGGAACAGAAGCCAAATTGTAACGCAGCACCAGCGATAATGCATTTTTCAGCCCACCGCTCGATAATGGGTCCTCCCTGCAACATGAAACGCCACTAATCGCCCTGACTGTATAATGATGCATGTGTCATAATGGAGCGACTGGCTGGGAATGCAAAATCCCCTCCGCTCGGGTGTGTGTTCAACTTCCGTGAGCTACCCCCACGCCCCACCCCCCACACATATTCACAAGCGTATCACAAAATTCAACCCAGTTATTGATAGATAATAAAGATGAGCTGCGTCCGTGTATATGTGTGTGTGTGTGTGTGTGTATGTGTGTGTGTGTGTGTGTGTGTGTGTGTGTGTGTGTGTGTGTGTGTTTCGGTCAAATCCATAAAAAGTTTTCGTGAAGTGCAGCGCCACAATGTGATTCTGTTTTATTTTGAACGCCAAGCTTCAACATTACGTGATGCTAAATATTTATACGCCATTATTTATCATGTTCACCGTAACAAAAAATACAAAATAAATGCCATACTTTTTACCATTTGAAGTACAGGTCAAACCTACGCCACTAACTAGCTTGCTAATCCAAGCCACGAATGCGTTCATAACTGTTCACCCTCAAACGCCATTCACATAAAGTCCCATTGCATTTGAAGTAAGTTATGAACCACTAATCTCGACCTTTACAATCACAAGCCTCTCAAAATATCATTTATTTTCGTCCTGTTTCAATAGAATATCCTGTTACGTCATTACAATTACATCTACTGCCATAAATTTAAATTAAGCACCAATAACCTGTGCTGTCATATTCATAAATAAAGTATGAACCTTTAATATATATCCAGACCCATAATAAATCCCTCTTGCTCCACTAAAAACACCATTCTATATCATTTACAAGTAGTTTCAAGCACCAATCAACAGAATAATCACACTTCAGAAGAACGTTAATACTTCTCATGTTCTAACGTAAAGTATTAATAACTCAACTTCTTTATTTTAGAACATGACACTAGCTTTAGCCATTTGCAAGTGCTATATACTCTGCTATCTTTAACCCCCCCACGCTCACTAAAGACTGAGTTTGCAGAGAAGTCATACTGAAATGATAAAAAATTAAACGAGTATTTTGTATCATTAAGAGCCAAAGACCTGTTGGAATGGTTGATGTTGGAGATTATTTTTGTTTTTGTTTACCGTTTATATTTATGTTGATGATATTGATGTAATGGCGAATAAATAAAAGATAGATGGAAAGTGATAGAGTGAGAGAGAGAGAGAGAGAGGTGGAGTGGGGGGGGAGGAGGTATTGAAAAAAGACAGGGAGAGAAGGAAATGGAGAACAGAAGGAAACAGAAGGGGGGAAAGAAAAAAATGAAAGAGGGGAGGGAGGGAGTATAGATAAAATACAGAAACAGAGAGAGAAAAAGAAGAAGAGAGAGAGAGAGAGATAGAGAAAATGAAAAAAATGACAAAAATTAAAGAAAAAGTTTGTAATAATTATAGACAGAAAAATATGGATAAACACTGACACAAAGAGAGAGAAGAGGAGAAGTAAATATATATATATATATATATATATATATATATATATATATATATATATATATATATATATATATATATATATATATATATATATAAAACAAACGGAAAAATTTGACCGAAAAAGATAGAGAGAGACAGACAGAAATATCATCAGAATTCTCCACAGTATAAATATTCACCTCATGCCAGATATGTCAGAGGATTAAGACACACACACATACTCTCTCTCTCTCTCTTTCTCTCTAACCATGAGTAGTTTTAACCGTCACGTCCAGATGTGAATGTTATCAGCAGCCTCTATGCCCGAGTCAAACTTGGAAAGGAAAAGGTTTTGCATGTGTTATCAAGATATAATCTTTAGGCAGTATTGTATGTGATTAGCATTACGTTTTGTTATTATTACTTGTGTTGTAATTTTCTGGTTATTATTATTATTATTATTATTATTATCATTACTATTATTATTATTTATTATTATTATTATTACTATTATTATTATTATTATTAAACTACAGGAAAACATTACATATTAAAAGTGAACAAAAACATAGAATAATTAAACACTCACAGTAACACAAAGAGTTAAACTGACAGTATAGATAATTAAGATCAAAACATATTCCTGCGGTAACAATGATATTTAATTCAGAAGGATACCTAATGAGATACTAACATTTGAAATCATCACTTTATGTTGTTGTCTTTTAATCACACAATCAGAACACAAAGAAGGTCAAGTGAATTGATATTATTTAGACCTGTTGTGTATTGGAGTAAAATTCGGAATAATCCTAAACGACATTGTTTTTGTGAAGGTAAAAACGAGATATCAAAGGTTTACTGAGACTTTCCACCTCTTTCCCCCTCCACCTACCCTTTAAGAGGATGGAGGAGGAGGAGGAGGAGGAGGAGGAGGAGGAGGAGGAGGAGGAGGATGCATATTTTACTCAATTTGAAAAACTCCGGAGATGAAGTGGACTTAAGATGGACTGGTGGAGGTATGTAGGAAAGATCAGTGATGTGATTTTTAGGTGTGATATATGTGTGTGTGTGTGTGTGTGTGTGTGTGTGTGTGTGTGTGTGTGTGTGTGTGTGTGTGTGTGTGTGTGTGTGTGTGTGTTTTACATTTTGTAGTAGATTTCTGGTAATATAGGCCCCTATCGCCTTTGGATGTCGTATTAATGAGAACCATTCCTAATAGTTTCTGTCCATAATGGTTCCCCAGTCATAATGGGTCACAGTTATAATGGTTTCTAACTTAAAATTGAGCTTCACTCTTAATAAGCTTATAACTCCTAATAGATTTCAATATCTTAGTAGGCTCCAGTTCCTAGCAAGCCTTAGTTCAAATAGATTCCAGTTCCAAATAGATTTTAATCTAAAATAGGTCCTATTGTTAGCCCCCTCCAGCAAGGTGGAGTGAACGATAGAGAAAAGAATGAACAGAGTTGGTCGTTCCTGGACACAACTGGGGGACGATTTCTTAAAGTTTACGCTACAATTACTGTGTTAGTGTGTGTTACGGCGAGTCCAGGGAGTGATTGCGAGAGTGTGTGCGTGTGTGTGTGTGTGTGTGTGTGTGTGTGTGTGTGTGTGTGTGTGTGTGTGTGTGTGTGTGTGTGTGTGTGTGTGTGTGTGTGTGTGACTTTTTCTTAACATTTTTAGACAAATTATTATTAGTAGTAGCAGTAGTATTTGTTATTATTTTCATTGTCATCATCAGTTAATGTACCCCAGAACAACAACGGGTTGAGAGCGCTGGACTAGACAGTGCTCACGGCCAGAAAATCCCTTTACTAATGATGATGTCATTTCTTGTTCACCAGCGACAGACAGTGTTGACGCTAATCACCTGGTCTTACCACTGGACACACCACACACACATTTATCACCCAGATCTCCGTATTAATTAGTATTATACTCTGTACTATCCTCACCTTCCCTCCCCGTCCCTCTGCACAGCTAAAATATTAATTGTTTTTATCATGGAAGAGCTTAAGCCTCTATAAATACTTGTGGCACATATCAATTCCCCACACACACATATATTCCGTGATGATTTATATGACGTAACTTAACAGTATTAGTTTGTTAATTGTTTTTATTTAGAAAGTAAAGATAAGGATTTATTTACAATTCGGGTGTCATTCAGACATATCATTAATATATTGTATAAGCATTATTTATGTGTTATATACTCAATATTAAATTTTACTATGATATACTAAGTGTTTTTCTGTAATTGGGATATAAAGCCTATTTTTTGTGTGGGCAAATTCGAGGCTTTTCGACTAAGTTTTATAATATCTGTAAATAATAATAATAATAATCATAATAATAATAATAATAATAATAATAATAATAATAATAATAATAATAATAATAATAATAATAATAATAATAATAATAACAATAATAATAATAATAATAACAATAATAATAATAATAATAATAATAATAATAATAATAATAATAATAATAATAATAATAATAATAATAATAATAATAATAATAATAATAATAATAATAATAATAATAATAATAATAATAATAATAATAATAATAATAATAATAATAATAATAATAATAATAATAATAAACGGTTTATTAATAGAGTTGCAACCGGTGGCTGAAAATATACAGACTTACATTTGATTTAGACATAATGATATAATATGGGTTGAATACATTTACAGGGCTGTACAGTATATAAATCAGGAGTTGTTTATTATTTTAACAATAGATGGGATGGTCCTATGTGTGTGTGAATGTCCACAGATACGATCTCATATTAGCTAGATCACAATTTGCATGAACTATTAGAGAGACAATGAAGTACTGAAACCAAGGAGGAAATTGTAAAGGAATGAGAGAGGAGATGAGGGAAAGGTGATAAAAATGGAGAACTGAGGGAAGGGGAAATGAAGGAAAGGTAAGATGAAGAAAGACAAGGAGAAAGGAGGGGAAGGAAAAGAGGTAGAGGTGAAGAAAAAGAAGGAAATGGAGAAAGAGGAGCTTATTAAATAAAAGGTGAAGGAAAGAGTATTGTAGAGAAAGAACGTAATGAGAGGAAGGAGAAGGAATTAAAAACAGACTGAAAGAGAAGTGAAAGGAAGATATACTAATAATGAGCAACGAATGTATTAAATATACTGGAGAAAAATATATTTGAAAAACGTGTGCTTTGTATGGTATAATTTTCAGGTTATTTGGGTATTAGTAGGTTTTATTCCATCCATCCATTCATCCATCCATCCATCCATCCATCCATCCATCCATCTATCCATCCATCCATCCATCCATTCATCCACCCACCCATCCATTCATCCATCCATTCATTCATCCATCCATCCATTCATCCATCCATCCATCCATCCATCCATCCATCCATCCATCCATCCATCCATTCATCCATCCATCCATCCATACATTCATCCATCTTTGTGCACGAATGAGTGAAGGGTCCCGCCTGATAACTAATCATCAATACACAAATAAAGAAAGTACAGGTGTATATAATAGAGACTCCTCCCCCAGGTGAGCCAAACAGCCTATACCTACCCCCTAAGCGTTAATATTAATATGTATCGGCTCCACCTGCATTACTTTACCCAACAATATTACTTCACTCTACTGCATATATTTTGACTAACCACCTGTACGATTTGCATACATTTCGCATGCCGTTATATGCAATGACTATTACCACATACATATACAGTGCAAATGGGGTTATGCAAATTACATACCAGCACAGGTCAGAGATATTTCATGGATGTGAACTAATGGAGGAGTCCCCAGTGTGAAAGGTTTTCCATATATTCTTTTAATTATTTATTGGACGCTGTTTCATATATGCATGAGGCTCTAAGTCCAACTCGAGTTATCAGAGAACAATATTGAATTATAGATGAAATGAAACATGGTCAGCAATCCTTCTTTCTACATCAGAGATTTATGGAGTATTGTATTTTTTCCCCTAGACAGCGAGTGAGCGAGTGAGTGAATGAGTCAACCAATCAATGAATAAGCGAGTGAAAGAGTCAATGGGTGAGTGAATAAGTAAGACTCTTGCTTCCCACTCTTCTTGTTTCCTCACCATCAGTGTTATGCCTCAGGGCCCGATGTCGTCTCCTATCCTCTTATGAATGACCTTCTCCCATCCTATAAATCACCCAGGAAGCTTTTATACTGATTCCTCCACCATGCATTATATATTTTTTTTTAATCTACTTGTCCTTCTTCTCTTTCTCGATTTTACTCTCACCTCAGTTCTAGTTTAATATTAAATTAGGAACTCGATATAATAGTTCCAACTAGCCTGACGAAACTTAGTGAAACGCATCGATAATTTAATCTGTAACTTTTGCACAGAATAGATCACACTCCTCGTTTGTATCTCTCTTTTTCTCTGTTTTTTTTTCTTTTCTTTCTTGCCAATATATGTATCTGCTTCTCTCCTTTATCAACCCCCCCTCCTCTCTCTCTCTCTCTCTCTCTCTCTCTCTCTCTCTCTCTCATTGCTCTAGGATCATGGACTCCTTCCTACTTGTATACATGTGTCTTAGGCCCAGTTGCCTCTACCTTAGCATCTTCATCTCCAACCACAACACAAATGAGTTCAGTTTCCCTTACCTAGGCGAGAGAAAGGAGCTTATTTGATCACCCGAAGCAAACGTCATTGCTTTGATATAATGCTAAAAATTATGGTATGTGTATTAAATAATTTGAATCATGGGCAAATACCGAAAAGGGCGACATTTTGTAATTCAGCGTAATATATTGCAGTGTATATTTTCACTTCATAATATATGGAAAAATATACATTAATTTCCCCTACAGATTTAATGGTGAAAAATGAACTTTAATGTCCGTAATGGAGTGATATGTAGATTATTTATGATACTTATAATTCATTTGTTTTAACAATGAGAAAATACCAAGTTTAGGGATTATTATTATTATTATTATTATTATTATTATTATTATTATTATTATTATTATTATTATTATTATTATTATCATTCATAACATAACTATTATTCTATATTCACCATATAAGCTTCAGTCGATTGGATTAGTTTTAACCGGAGTGATGAAAATTGGTCATAAACTGCGTCAGGGCGGGAAGGTCTGTCAGTCAGTCACTCAGTCATTCAGTTAAGCAATTATATTTGGTATTCATCGAGTAAACTGACTCAGAGACAGATATTTAACGCATAAATTTAGCCAAATATTCATCAGTACCTCCCCTCCAGCGAGCTCTTCTGAATTTGCTCTACCAAGTCAAAAACTGCCTGAGTCCTTCTCCTTAATCTCACGAGTCTAGCCCAGTTTATTGCCGGAGTGTCTTATATCGAGAGCTGGTACGTCATAAAACTGCCATTATATCCGAAATAAGATCTAAAGTTTCTTACCGGCAACCATTCACGTCGAATTAAAATTAACTTAAGGGTGAGATAACTGGACGTAATCGCCTCTTTAAAGCTAATGTGGTGAGAATCAGAGAGAAAAAGGATTTACCTAATACATTCATGATTTTTAAGAAATATGTTGCTCGAATGTAGTTTTATATATCATTTACTAAGCTTTTCTGTTATAGACTGTGTTGGTATTACGGGACAATAACACTGGATAAATTAAGGTATGTAAAAGAACGTTATGCTGATTTACATGATTTGCTGTTCTGTTGTTGCATATGTTTAAAGAGAAACACAGAGAGTGAGAGAAACATATGCAGGAAGGAGGACACCGAGAGAGAGAGAGACTGCACATACATAGGGAGAGACAAAAATGTAGAGAGATAGTTTGAATGATGAGACAGAGAGAAAAATACCTCAACAAACTTATGTCATTTATGCTCTTTGCAAGTCTTCAAGTCAATACCTCTCTAATCACGCAACTCGATGGTTTAATTAACATCTAACTCATTATGGATCGATTAATTTGCAGTAAACGAGTGGGAGCAGGTTTCATCCCAAGGGAGGTGGCTAAACCTTTGATGTTTTTTGAGGAGCGAAATTATCCTTCAGAACGCAAAGTCATGGCTCAAAAGGCCTTGCGAAGTATGTGATGATGATGAGAGAGACAGCAGTTATCCTTGGAAACGTCGCCACCTTACAGAGTCATGGGTTCATAAGAGCCAAGTTTCGAAACCCGTCTTAGTTGATTTATGTTCGCTATACCATCTTTAAAGAAAAGATGATCTGAGAAATTTACCGACTTCAAACTCTTTTTTGAACTCCAAGGTAATCCAATAATAAAATCTATGACAGGTCTGTTAGGAACTGCAAAATAGATCTATTTTGAACCCAAGGTCGATCTATTATGTCAGCAGCCCGACCTTATGACTGTCAGCTGTCCCTTGTACAGCATCGTTACCAACCTTATATTATTAAAAGTCAAATACCACAACAAACACATTTAACTAAACTACTCATCAGATCCACATGTAAGGCACAGAAATGCTTTTGGTGATTCCATTAGTAAAGGTCAAACAAAAGTGAGTAGTGTGCAGTGAAGCGGAGTAAGTGAAACGCGGGTAGCAAAGACCGTAGACTTACTCGTCGCTGAGTTATGGGGGGAAACTAATACAAATGAGGGGCGCGTAGCTGACATGTTGAGTCGAATACATTTACTTCATACAAAATGATGTTGGGCAATAATATTCATCATCAAGAAGGACTTTACTTTGAGTTGATATCTGTATTTATAGAGTAAATATTCTATAAACCTTAAATATATAGTAGAAACAATATATATCAGATGATTTATTTTTTTTCATTACTTTTTTCCTCCTGTTATTGTAGCTGAATTCCTCGTTGTTAATTTGTTATTGTTTATTCAGGCTTATTATGATTCACTCTTCGATAATATTACTCCTGTTGATGATTATCCATTTTTATCAGTTATCACCTTTTTTATGATATGCTATCAATTCTCCTTCTGCCTATGTACTGTACAATGATTTGAGAGAAGAGAAAGAGAGAAGGGGAGAGTGATACGTAGATATAAATAAAGGTAAAGAAAAACTGAGACAAAAGAGAGAGCTAGAAATACGAGAGTTATATCAAGAAAGAGATATAAAGAGAGTGAAAGAAAGAAAATTAATTTAAAGATGAGAAACATTAAAGTGGAGAAATATATATATATATATATATATATATATATATATATATATATATATATATATATATATATATATATATATATATATATATATATATATATATATATATATATATATATATATATATATATTACTAGTAGTAGTAGTGGTCAGGGCTGTGGAGTCGGAGTCGGAGTCGGAGTCGAGGAGTCGGAGGAAATTTCGGCTTGTGGAGTCGGAGTCGGAGTCGGTAAAATTGTCCAGACTCCGACTCCGACTCCGACTGAAGCTATTCTGTTCCTAAGAACAAATATATGAACTCAGGCATATTCATTGCAGTGATTCCACTGATCCCACTAATTTTCTTAAATTATTAAAAGAATTTATTTCCATTTTATAAGCATTATTATGAATTTATTGTAGCAGGCACAGTATAGCACTATAATTTTGGACGATAGTCTCTTCTTTACCATTTGAAATTTTGAATTATATCAAATTTTGTTTCGTTGAAAACTGCACAGAGGCTCTCAGCTACAAAACAATTAGCTACAACCTGTTTTTGGTGAGATTAAGGCAAATTTAATTTAATAACTTAATCATGTAAGGTTTATCCATTTTCCTTAATAAGGTATTCATTTCTTTAATGTACATAAATATATAACTTTACTTTAAAAGGAATTGTAGGATCATCATTTAGATCCACATCAGATTATGAGCTTAAACAAAATTCATATGCTGAGATCGAACTTTTAGATATACATGTAAATGGTGTTTTCTAGTTAATATCTTGAATTCTTAATAAATTTATTTTTCTTTTGATTGAAACTTTGAAAGTCAAACCTATCATCTTTTTGTAGTTCTTAAATATCGTCCAGATCATTAATAAAGCTGTAGCAGTATAGCCACGGTGTTTTACTTTTTACCTATGCAGGTTACAACATACAAATTACAATTAGGATGGTAGAAATAGTTGTTACAAATAGGCCAAGGAGTCGGAGTCGGAGTCGGAGTCGGAAGCATAAAAATTTGAGCAGTCGGAGTCGGAGTCGAAGGTTTTGTCTTCGACTCCACAGCCCTGGTACCTATACTGAAATTTTGAACAAAATCCATTTTTTGGCCGAAAATGACAAAAATTGTAAGTCTAAAGCCTTAAAGGATTTTTGGCCAAAAATACGTTTTCTCTCTGAACTAAAATTTAATGTGCCTAACTATTTAAGTAGGCCTACATCCAGAATAATACACAAGCACCATTAATGACCTCGAAAACCCATAAGTGGCGAGTAATTAGCATTGCAAAAGTAATTAAAATATTCTAAAAATCATTTGAACATTTTCTAAAAGCCATTTGAACAAGTTATAATCAAGATATCAAATTTTGGTTAACAGATCCTTAAGCAGCACATTCAGGAGTACCTATACTGAAATTTTGAACAAAATCCATTTTTTGGCCGAAATGAAGAAAATTGTAAGTCTATAGCCTTAAAGGATTTTTGGCCAAAAATACGTTTTCTCTCTGAACTAAAATTTAATGTGCCTAACTATTTAAGTACATCCAGAATAATACACAAGCACCAAGAAATGACCTCGAAAACCCATAAGTGGCGAGTAATTAGCATTGCAAAAGTAATTAAAATATTCTAAAAATCATTTGAACATTTTCTAAAAGCCATTTGAACAAGTTATAATCAAGATATCAAATTTTGGTTAACAGATCCTTAAGCAGCACATTCAGGAGTACCTATACTGAAATTTTGAACAAAATCCATTTTTGGCCGAAATGACAAAATTGTAAGTCTATAGCCTTAAAGGATTTTTGGCCAAAAATACGTTTTCTCTGAACTAAAATTTAATGTGCCTAACTATTTAAGTACATCCAGAATAATACACAAGCACCAAGAAATGACCTCGAAAACCCATAAGTGGCGAGTAATTAGCATTGCAAAAGTAATTAAAATATTCTAAAAATCATTTGAACATTTTCTAAAAGCCATTTGAACAAGTTATAATCAAGATATCAAATTTTGGTTAACAGATCCTTAAGCAGCACATTCAGGAGTACCTATACTGAAATTTTGAACAAAATCCATTTTTTGGCCGAAATGACAAAATTGTAAGTCTATAGCCTTAAAGGATTTTTGGCCAAAAATACGTTTTCTCTCTGAACTAAAATTTAATGTGCCTAACTATTTAAGTACATCCAGAATAATACACAAGCACCAAGAAATGACCTCGAAAACCCATAAGTGGCGAGTAATTAGCATTGCAAAAGTAATTAAAATATTCTAAAAATCATTTGAACATTTTCTAAAAGCCATTTGAACAAGTTATAATCAAGATATCAAATTTTGGTTAACAGATCCTTAAGCAGCACATTCAGGAGTACCTATCAGGGCTGTGGAGTCGGAGTCGGAGTCGAGGAGTCGGAGGAAATTTCGGCTTGTGGAGTCGGAGTCGGTAAAATTGTCCAGACTCCGACTCCGACTCCGACTGAAGCTATTCTGTTCCTAAGAACAAATATATGAACTCAGGCATATTCATTGCAGTGATTCCACTGATCCCACTAATTTTCTTAAATTATTAAAAGAATTTATTTCCATTTTATAAGCATTATTATGAATTTATTGTAGCAGGCACTGTATAGCACTATAATTTTGGACGATAGTCTCTTCTTTACCATTTGAAATTTTGAATTATATCAAATTTTGTTTCGTTGAAAACTGCACAGAGGCTCTCAGCTACAAAACAATTAGCTACAACCTGTTTTTGGTGAGATTAAGGCAAATTTAATTTAATAACTTAATCATGCAAGGTTTATCCATTTTCCTTAATACGGTATTCATTTCTTTAATGTACATAAATATATAACTTTACTTTAAAAGGAATTGTAGGATTATCATTTAGATCCACATCAGATTATGAGCTTAAACAAAATTCATATGCTGAGATCGAACTTTTAGATATACATGTAAATGGTGTTTTCTAGTTAATATCTTGAATTCTTAATAAATTTATTTTTCTTTTGATTGAAACTTTGAAAGTCAAACCTATCATCTTTTTGTAGTTCTTAAATATCGTCCAGATCATTAATAAAGCTGTAGCAGTATAGCCACGGTGTTTTACTTTTTACCTATGCAGGTTACAACATACAAATTACAATTAGGATGGTAGAAATAGTTGTTACAAATAGGCCAAGGAGTCGGAGTCGGAGTCGGAGTCGGAGGTTTTGTCTTCGACTCCACAGCCCTGTATATATATATATATATATATATATATATATATATATATATATATATATATATATATATATATATATATATATATATATATATATATATATATATATATTCCTTGGTTTGCCAGCACCTCAGAGGGCGCTGGATAAGGAGGTGTCTTTATGGTAATACAATAGACGTAGTCATGTGGATTTCAATATTTTTTGGCAAGGCAAATTGGTCCCTGCCCGACTATGACCAGCACATGGTCTACCAGAGGAGCAAGGAGTAGGAGGTCTTAACGTGGGTCAGGAGAGGTTAAAGGTGAGGCTCTAGAAACAGCAGAAGACTTGGGTTCAAAGGTGAAACTCGGCGTTCGCATGGGAATGTACTTGCTATGGGCCATATTTGTTTTGAAGTTTATAGAATCATCAAATGTCAAAGCTGAACTTTCCAGTGGCCCAACGGCGTCACAGCTATTTTCTCTTGGTATGAGATAATACAAAATTGAATGTGTGTCTCTCCAGTGAAGGTAGCAGTGGGTCACCTGTTGTAACCATTTGGAGAAAAAGTGTGACAAGTATAACCACATGAGTGAGGTTAAAATGGGTCTTGTGTTTAATGGAACATCTTATCATCACAGATTCATAGTGCTACTTATTAAGGACAATTCATAGAGAAGAAAGGGAATAAGTTCAAGGTAAGGTCATACTGGTCGTATTTACAATCGTTACACCAACCGAACGAACGGGTACACTGTAGTGTGTGGTTATTCAGAGACGCCTACAGACCCGAAGGCAGTCCCGGTGGATCGGGTTTCCTATCGGGATCGTTGGAACAATTCATCGGGACGGGGACCCGCTCTATGGTAGTCCCGATGAATATAAAAACTTTTCACCATCCAAATTTTGATATGTTGAGATAGAATATATTCATAACTAATAGTTCCTACCTTTGCAAACGTCATACATAACGAAAAGGTTAACATTGAAACGCCCACAGCTCAACATTGAACCACTGACATGGTTATATCATATCGCTTAGTGCTCTTCACATTGCTTCTGGAAATATTATGAAAGGTCAAAGGAGACATTACAGTAGACCCGTAGGCAGCGACGGTAAGGTCGTGAGGTAAACCAGAATACTACCAGAGTCGTGTTAGGTTGTCAGTGCTGGGGAGGTTTGTGGGGATCGTCGATAAGAGGCACTGGGGACTACAGGGTGATCAACAAACTCGTTGGTGGGAGAGGGACACCTAGAACTCTTTCTTTCTCATTCCCTTCTTTATCTCTCTCTCTTTCTTTCTCATTCCCTTCTTTATCTCTCTCTTTCTTTCTCTCTCTCTCTTCAAACTTAGAAGCACATTGCGCAGCCATATAGATAAAAATGTCGACACACACACACACACACACACACACACACACACACACACACACACACACACACACACACACACACACACACACACACACACACACACACACACTCCAAAGAGAGAAGTTCAAGCAAGGCAAATTCCCATCATAGAGACTGGAGACATCAACGAAGGACTCAACCTTCTGAGGTTTTTTATAGCTTAATCGAGTCGGTCTATTAATTCTGAAGAGTCACAGTCTTCCAGGCGGGGGATCCCAAGACATATATTAATGATAGGATTACGTGAGACATAATTACCGCGTACCATTAGTATGTACGATGGGTCTTGTGTCTTATGTCTAGGGTGAGAGAATCATTGTCTTGGGACCATCAGTGGAAATAATAGATGATGGTGTAAGGCAGTGATGGTTGGTATGGGAGAGAGGTATGGGAGAAAGAGAGAGATGGGGGTGATAGCTGATAAAGAGGGGGAGAAAAAGTGAAACAGAAAAATAAGGGGAAAGGAAGAAGAGAAGCACAGAGAAAATCTCAATAAATATTAAATAGGAAAAGGAAAAATGGAGAAAGCAGAAAACAATAACTAGAGAATAAGATATTAAAATAAACATAAAACCGAGAAAGAAATATAGAAAGAAAGAGATAAAAATACACCATTTCAGTCTTCCATCTCCTAAGTCGATGTCGCCTCCCTGGCATCCCTAAAGATCGTAATTCAGCCAATTAGGTTCAAACGAGTCACTAATGAGGGATCATCGTCTTTAAGAAGATATACCTGGGCCTCCACTGCACACTCAGTTGTCTTACTCAGCCCAAAACGAAAGAGATAGTTTTTGAGAAAGCGGGGGGAGAGGGAGAGTATTTCATGCAATTGACATAAATTGATGAAGAAAAATTTTATCACCTGAGTGAAAAATACTGGTGAGTGAGAAGGAATTACAGAGAGAGAGAGGCGGGGGCTCAGAGAGACATACTTACTTGCAATGTTAAGTGAAGAGCAGATGGGTTAAGAAGAGATAAACGTCTCAGACTCAAAAAATTGAACTTGACAGGAAATTTAGTACTAAAATTCATCCACTATCTGCTAGATAACACCGAGGTAGGGGAAACAACGCCACCTACATGAGTGCAGTTTGGGGGCACACGTTTATATAGTTTAAAGGGAACTCAAACTAACACTCAGGTATTTTTACTTATCCTTGACCCTGACCTCTGACCTGTGAACACTGTATGTGTGTATCTCCCCATGCCGCGTGCCCCCCCCCCCCTCATGGACAAACTGTATCCATGAGCCTACTTTTGGTGCAGTTAATGGGTGGTTGACAGGTGAACCTGAGGGGAAAATTAAATGTTAACTAAAAGAATCCAGGGGAGATAATAGTAAAATTCTCGGTACTGGTGTTGATATAGAGGGGGAACTTATTAATGTGTAGGGGTGTCGCAATTATATATATATATATATATATATATATATATATATATATATATATATATATATATATATATATATATATGACAACAATAGGTGTGGCAGCACCGAACTGTGATTCCGCACAATAACACAACAAAGGTCAGTGTTCACTATTTCCGGGGCAATCGACCGCTATCAGTCTGACATTTACTCAAATTTCTGTTGTTTTACAAAATCATGAAAAATCATAACTTTCAGTTTGTTCCATCAATCATCTAGAATTTGCGCAATTTATACGAATTATTTTGATGGATGTCTGAATTGGGTGACTATATTTTTTCCATGTTTTGCAGATAAACACACACACACACACACACACACACACACACACTCTCTCTCTCTCTCTCTCTCTCTCTCTCTCTCTCTCTATATATATATATATATATATATATATATATATATATATATATATATATATATATATATATATATATATATACATATATATATATATATATATATATATATATATATATATATATATATATATATATATATATATATACATATATATATATATATCATGTAGATCCACACGAAAACGTGATAAGATAAATCTTTTTCTGTGTGATTTTTTATCAATACATATATATATATATATATATATATATATATATATATATATATATATATATATATATATATATATATATATATATATATATATATATATATATATATATATATATATATATATATATAGAGAGAGAGAGAGAGAGAGAGAGAGAGAGAGAGAGAGAGAGAGAGAGTGTGTGTGTGTGTGCGTGCAGAGAGAGAGAGAGAGAGAGAGAGAGGAGAGAGAGAGAGAGAGAGTGTGTGTGTGTGTGCGTGCAATCACATACAGTGATTGCCAGTTCTAATAGTGTAAATGTTACCAGAAGGTACAGTGGGTTAAGAAACTAAATTAGAGCATTTATTGGTGATAAAATTAGCCTTATCTGAAATATATGTAACTGAAATCTTTATAGCTAAAAAGTGGATTAATCCTCATAGTGTGTATCTTTATACCGTAATGTAAAGCAGACTCTTGAAATAAATTGGATTGTAATTTATTTATAACATTTAATTTTTCCTACAAAGTTACAACTGTAAAAAAGGGGAGGATATTGGGTCTCAACTTATGATGCAGATGTTTACTTTATATAAATGGATAATGGGAGGGATAATGGTAGAAATGTTAAAGATTAACCTGAAGGTAAGAGACCAAGGGGGAGACGGAGACTAAGTTGGATAGATTATATTAAAAGCTGTGATCCTCTAGAGAAGTTAAACATGATAAAAATTACAAATACAAGTCAAAAAACCTTTAGAGTAAGAGGGCCGTCGTCGCCAACCTTCAGAAATGAGACTATTACCTTGATTTTTTTTTGACTGATTATGTTTATATATCGATTCCTTCTTGCAGTCCACTACTCGTTATGACATAGAGTTGATGTAGTTAAGACCAGCAAGAAGTCTTCATCACTCGCTTGTAGTTTAATCTCATTCTGTTATCCTTCGCATCACACAACCAAGTTTTACCTCCCATTCTCTAATATATCAAGTGATTATTTCCTTATATATTTATCAACTGCATATCATTAAATTTTTCTATGAAGTAAAAACATTCATTATTATTGTGTGTAATTAATATTTTTTGCATATAATCCCCGTTTTTCTAGATTATTATTTTTGTCATAAGTATGAATGCGTTTTGATACATGGTTTACAGTAACCTTTAACCCGGATATATTTTTTCTAAGTTAACAATTTTGAGTGTATTCATATTATTGTATATATTTCTTCATTGGATACAAACCAAATATTCCTTCGTATTCCCTGACACACACACACACACACGCCACTCAGGGTGGAATAATTCAACTTTATCCAGCCACATCTGCATTTTTTCCTCTGAGCCGAGTTTCTCTGGATATACTGAAGCCATGATTGACTGCACGGGGCCAAAACCCACCACAATGTACCTGTTAACGTTTTCCTAGTTTTCCTTCATGTCAGCGAGAAGGTTACAGGTTGACGTGTTGCAGGTATGATGACTTAATGAAACTATTTTCTTGGTATGATATTTTGTGACTGAGGTAAGTGTGAGCGTTGAAGGAGGAGGTAAGATGATGAGAGAGGAGGTAGGAAGGAGGCGTTATTGTGGGAGGAGGTGGGGGTGATGGGAGAGGTAGTGATGAGGGAGGAGAGAGAAGGGATAATAATGAGGGAGGAGGGTAAGGGTGAGAGAGGAAGGACGGTTAGGGAGGAGGAGAAGCTGAGGGAGGAGGTGGGTGATGGAGGACGGAGGGTGAGAGAGGAAGGACGGTTAGGGAGGAAGAGAGGGTGTGGGAGGACGGAGGGTGAGGGAGAAGGTGAGGGGTGAGGGAGGAGGTAATGATGAGGAAGGAGGGATGGTGAGGGAGGGGATAAGGGTGGGGGGGAAAGAGGGTTAGGGAGGAGGTGAGGGTGAGGGTGAGGGAGGAGGAGAGGATCTGGGGGAGGACGATAAGTTCTGGGCGGCAGAGAGGAAATATTGGCACTCCCTCATGACAAATGTTCCCATCCAGGCCGGCACACACACACACTTTGTCCCCTGACAGGGTTAACGCTCCACTGTACACACACACACACACACACACACACACACACACACACACACACACACACACACACACACACACACACACACACACATACACAGTACCGTAGATGCACAGACAGGGACATGAGACAATATACAAACACAAATTAATACACCTGATCACCTGTATATATAATCTCTAATAATTTACGATGATTTAAACTTTTAGAAAGATTCAAAATTCTATCATTACGATTTAGTTGCCATATTAAATATTTGTTAATGATAAAATTTTAGTTTAGCCGAAAAATTTTGCTCAATTGCCTTTATTGAATGTTATATGATGTATCTATATTATACGACAACAACGTGGCAGCAATTTCATTATCGCATATAACTTTGAAACCTTTGACGTCCATATCAATTTTTATTCATCTAAATCGAGCCTGCACAATATATACATACATAACTATACCATTACGCACACACACACACACACACACACACACCCCCACTCATATACGTACAACGATGACACGAAAAGCAACAATACTACTATCTACTACTACTACTACATAATAATAATAATAATAATAATAATAATAATAACAATAACAATAATAATAATAATAATAATAATAATAATAATAATAATAATAATAATAATAATAATAATAATAATAATAATAATAATAATTAGTGTGTGTGTGTAATAACCAACGTCTTATCCATCATTTTTATTAACTTATGATTAATGAAAAACATTTTTTTTTATTAATTAATGTCTTTCTCTGAACTCAGCTTCTACTAAAATTGAGGAAAACCTTCATGTGAGGTAAACTTCAACAAAAATATCTACCCCCCCATTCCCAGCACGAGTTTTTCTTTCAGTATTCAGCCAGGGGGGAAAAAATGCTTTCACACCAACATCATCATTGTATTTTCTTTTCAATTTGTGGTAAATTTAATGAAAAAATTCCTCTTAGTTTATGTACGTAAGAATGGAAAAATGAGGTTGGACAGACAGACAGACAGACAGACAGACAGACAGACAGACAGACAGACGGACGGACAGACAGACAGACAGACAGACAGACAGGCAGACAGACAGACGGACACAAAGCTCCTGTGATGTATTATCTTCTCTGTAAAATTTCTCTTTTACCCTTAAATATTCCTATTTTTTTTCCTCTAAAGTGCCACGGTACCCTTTAAGTGCCACCCTTTTCCTCTAGTGCCACCTTCCATCGTTAGTGGCATCCTTCCCTAGAGTGCCATCCACCCCCCCTGAGTGCTACCCTTCCCCTAAAGTGCCATCTTTCCCTTAAGTGCCACCGATGCAGCAGGACTCAGTAGCCACCAGGACTCAGTGACACCGCAGCAACAACAGCAGGGCACAGCAGCAGCAGCAGCAGCAGGACACAGCAACAACAAAAGCAGGACACAGCAGCAACAACAGCAGGACGCAGCAGCAGCAACGACAACAGGAAACAGCAGCAGCAACAACAGCAGGACACAGCAGCAGCAGGGCACAGCAGCAACAACAGCAGGACACAGCAGCAGCAGGACACAGGAGCAACAACAGCAGGACACAGCAGCAGCAGCATGAGGGTGACGGTAGGCACTTGTCAACGCCTCGCATTGATCACCAATAAGGGATAAATCTATGTGACGCTGTTTGGCTGGTAACGAAACGAAAGTCTACGTTATTTTTCAGAAATATTGACTTCTTTTTTGAGTGTTGAGTAGACTGTGGACACACGAGTGGTTTATGTCTTGTTAGTTCCTTAAATAATTCTTTGATAGGTTTTTAGATTTAGTTGTTGAGTTGCATAGATCGTTGAAGACACTCAGATATGTATTTTTTCCGTAAATTTTCACCAGTACTGTCTAGTTCATGGATTGATTTCTTGACTTTTACAAATATTGTGAAAAGGGAGTTTCTTCTCACAATTCCTGCTATTGATAATTAACATGAATCAACAAATATTGCATAAATCAACCTAACTTAGACAGAGGTTCATGAGAATATTAATAATTATAAAGATTTTTTTTTTTAAAGTATAATTCAACTTACATTTGAGGTCACGAGAATATGCAAAATTTCTAACCTCATTAAGTTCACCATATCGTTGTCAATACGAAATTCTAATATTATCTCAGAGAGCCAATCAGTTAGTCATCCAGTCAGTCAATCAGGAAAGACATTCTTGGAACTGTCAGGCGCAATTCAAAACTCTTCAGCTGGTAGTCATTCATTCATTCAGTCAGTCAGTCATGAAGTTGGGTGATGCAGCTCAAGGTCCTACAGCCAGTGGTAAAGGTCTCGTGAGTCTGCTGCAGCTCAAGAGGACAGGCTGTAATGAATGGTCTTGGGTTATAATGATAAGAACGACGAAGAGCTCGCCTACCTTTGTACTGGCTATTTAAATTTCATAATTACACCAGCATAAAGTAAAGTAACTCGCTATACCAACGTCAAGTAAAGTAACTCGCTATACCAACGTCAAGTAAAGTAACTCGCTATACCAACGTCAAGTAAAGTAACTCGCTATACCAACGTCAAGTAAAGTAACTCGCTATACCAACGTCAAGTAAAGTAACTCGCTATACCAACGTCAAGTAAAGTAACTCGCTATAGCAGAGTAGTGTATAGATGAAGTAGAGTTTCCCGTTTCAACACAATGGCTTAGATCTAGTGAACAAGCTCATTCCACGCCAGTAATTCACTACTCGTTTCAGTACAGTAACTCTCTCTAGCAGAGTAACTCAACAACAAAATAACCCTCTCCAACAAAATAATTATCCCAAACATAGTAACTCTCTCCAACAGCGTAATTATCTTCAACAGCGTAATTAACTCCAACAACATAATTCTCTCTAACAAAGTAGGTTTTCAACAAAGTAACTCTCTCTAACACAGTAACTCTTTTTCCAACACATAATTTCTTTCCAGCATAACAAGTACCCAAGTACCCTTCGTGGAGTCAAAGAGAGAGAGCCTGTCTCCATCGCCCTCTCTCTCTCTCACACACACACACACACACACACACACACACACACACACACACACACACACACACACAGTATACGCTTCACCAGCACGGTCAACAAAGACAGCTATGAGAGGTGAGTCACAGAGCGGAGACTTTGTGTACAGCAAAATGTGGAGCCTCGCTTCAATGAACGCCTCCAGCTACCAATTTCACTCCTTAAATTCTTAACTTGTGACTTGCTGCACCTTGGCCCTGGGGTCTGTCTCGAAACAAAGGGTCGAGACGTTGATGAAAGGAAACAAATATAGGTGTATTTTTCTCTTAAAATGATGCTTAGTGTATCTTATTGAAATATAATTTTAGTCATTTCCAGGTGTAAATTGGTCTACAGTGTTAAGCGTTGGCACTGTCCATAATATAGATAAAAATTTTTGTAATTAAGAAATGGGGGATGGTTTGAGCATGAAATAAAATTAAGAACGAGATCATATAAAAACATTCTTAAGCTCTTGGTACTGTACATGGAGTGACATCAATAGAAGGCTATAATCGTTAATTCTCATAGACTTCAACAATACTTAACAGCTTAGGTAACGCTGCTTCATTACAGTTACAGCGTAAAAGGTTCAACACTATAATAATAAAGCAGTTATTAACATTTAGCTTACACCCACGTTCACGGATGCCAGGTGACTCATCAGCCAGCTCACCTCACACCTAGTTGGTCTTCCATAGGCTACGAGTTGTCAAGACACATCTTCTCTAAAATTATATTAATTTAAGAAACAAAAGTGAAGTACTGGCTATTTTTCGTATATATTATTCAAATACTTGTTTTTAATCTAGACACTTGTGCTATGACTATATCATTAATGGATGGAGGTTTAAATATTTATGTGTATGGTGAATTAAGGAATCTTAATGAAATGGTTATTACTGTGTCGTTCACCTTATGCTTGTCCATTAAATATTTAAAGATTGGATTCGTGTTTAAAAGTTTTATTTTCTTGGAAATACATTATATAGTATCATCAGTGTTGGCGCTTCGTAGAGCCGTTTTTCTCTCGTGCTGCCCTTTGAGTTATTAACGATTTTTTAATGGAACGGTTCAAGAAGTAATACCTTTTTAGATAACTTTCGATTTTTTAATAGATATTTATGGAGAAATTAAACATCAGTAACATTTATTAAATATTGAAAATACTAAGATATGTGAGTATATATATATATATATATATATATATAATAAAATCACTATATCAGGTATATGCTGATATATTCCCAAAGCGCTTTCGTGTATTCACATCTTCAGGGGTGATACTCATGTAAATATATATATATATATATATATATATATATATATATATATATATATATATATATATATATATATATATATATATATATATATATATATATATATATATATATATATATATATATATATATGGAAATCACAGAAATTATTAAATCAACATGAGAGTCGACACATGAGAAAGGTAAGCCTTGAGGCATCATCTGGAGCAGTAACACAACAGCCCGTGTTTATCACAACGAGAATCGTGCCCAACCTGCGACGACCAACGTCAAAAAGTCGGTGCAAATGTGCCTGGGGCTGAGGCTACGTGCCTCTCCTCCGTCAGGCAGATCCTCCTACCCCGACACACCACGGCCAAGCACGTCTAAAAATACACTGAGGAGGCTTGTACCGTGAGGCAGCCTGCGGGAGGTGGTGGTGGTAGTGGTGGGAGTGATGTGTGTGTGGGTGATGGAGAAGGAGCGGCGCGTGTAAGGATGATTGGGAGAGAGAAGGAGTAAATTTTGGTAGTAGGAAAGGGAGCGGAGAAAGAGAGAGAGGGAAGGGGGGGAGGGGGGGGGGCTTTTACAGCGAAGGTAGAGGAGCATGTATCATAAAGCAAGGCTTCACCAGAAATTTCATGACTCTCTTCTTTCAACGTCTACAGGAGGAAAAAACATAAACAATAGGATGACAATTTGTTCCGCTTTCATTTCTTCTAATTAAGATGAAAATACCTGGCGTGAGATTTCGGTTGTCTCTCCAAATCAGTGAAGAGATTCTTTTTCGGCTTCCTTGTTTTATTGTGTCCATCAATTTGGTTTTGTGTTCATATAAAAACTCAGATTTCTTTCCCCCTCACTCGTCTTTATGACATCTGTTGGAATACATCCAGTTTGAAGGGAAAATTTGATCATATATCCATATAAACTTTGGACTCCTCCGCCTTTCACATTTTTGTTATATAGTAATTTATCTTCTAGCTTGTGTGCGTGTGGTTGAGAGTTCACTCTCTTAGTGAATGGGACTGGATTCGTTTCCCATCTGGAGTGGAAGGTTGGGTTCTCTCCTTGTACTCTAACCATTGTTTACTTAACAGTAAATGAGATCACTGTCGGGCTCGCCTGCTAATGGTGGGCTAAGCCTGAGTTGGAGTAACAGCCTGCCAAGAGAGTGTGTAGTAACCCACTTGCTGCTGCGTACTGAGAATCAGATCAACACCATACGGTAATAAAATCCGTACTTACACCCTATAGGGCCTATACACACACAATATATATATATATATATATATACTGTATGTGCGTGTGTGTGTGTGTATTTATACTGGTTACATATATTATCAATCAGCTTAAACGATATTATCTTGTTAGATGATTCATGGTAAATCATATTTATACTTTTAATCTTCACGTGAAACTTAATTTCCTTCGCATATTTTCATAAACTGTTGCCTGATATGTTGAGTTTCCTATTCGTAAACTTTTAAGCATCAGATTATTTTTCACAAGCTTCTCCTCCGCGAGCACCGCCAAAAAATATCCTCTTTGTTCGTTTGATCTTTTCCTCAGAAAAAGAATTACCTTTTGTTTACATTTTAGCGGCAATTCTTCTTTGCATTTAATGCAACTGAATTTGCAGGGTTTATATTTTATTTTCTATTTTTCCTATTTGGATTTTTTATAGGCCATGAACGTTTTATTTCTTATATGACCGGTTGACCTTTCTTATATAAAATATATTTGTTTTTCTGCTTACACTCCGCACTAAGTGGTGATTGTAACACGAAATCGAATGTTTCGTTGACGTACTACACTTCACTCTTAGAGAAGCCAAAGGAAACGTTTTCTTGCGGTTTACTCGTGGATTCTGACGTCTCTTGGCAGTGGACCTTTTCAACGAGCTGAGAATCTTCTTGGCTTTTCCCTCCCTTCTGTGGTGACCGACCTCTTTGGCTGGCAAAGATGGTGTGGTGGGTATTTGCTTTCTGTGACGATACTTACACCAAGATCACTGCAGGCAAAAGACTTGCTTGTGTCGTCGCCCAGTTTTTAAGGGTCATCCTGGAGGGTTGGGGGATGGGGGAGGAGGATGGGGGTCATTAGCGAGCTTGAGAGGGGTCAGGGCTGAGGGTGGGTGTAGAGACGCGGTCCTTGGGGAGTAGGTGTGCAGGCCGCCTGGATCAAGAACCTGTGATGGTGAGAGAGTATTATGGTGTTTGGCTGATCGTCGTTTTTACCATTCTGATTCCTTGTTATGTGACCTGTAAAAAGGAATGGCAGTGAAAGAAATTTTATTTAAAGAGTATATGTAATCTAAGTATACATCAGTGTTAAAGCGAGCACTGGACGAGTTTGTTTTCTAATGCTCGTGTTTACAAGTTTTATAGAATACAACCTTATCTCATATGGATTATACATAGGAATTTGCTGATTAAGAAAAAAATCTATTTGATATCATTTTCAAACTCTACTCTTTCCATTTTCCGTATACAATTATACATATGAGTACACCCGCACCCCGTTTCTCTCTCTCTCTCATATATATAAACACACATACATAAACCTCAACAAACAGTAGACCACCAACAAGACCCGTCCTTCATAAACGATCGTTCAATCTTCATTTTATTGGAATCTGGAACAAGTTTACACAATAAAAATTAATTCAAGAGATCATGCCTCTTGCCCAGTTGAAGCTTCTAGCTCACTGAGTGCTTCAACAAACTATTTTAATAGAGTGAACTTTCATAAGGAGATTAGTTGGAAAAATGTCAGGGAGAGAAATACTTACATTCCTATATCGGTCTCACATTTTTCTATTCATACGAGTAATGTAAAAGAGAGAGTCAGGAGGATAGAGAAAGAGAGAGGCGACAGCTCTTGTTCACTTAGAACCGGAAATATTCGACGCCACCCAAAAAATGCTTTTGTTGCGCCAGTCAACCCTACGTGAATCTCGGTTAAGCTATTAGGAAGTATTTGCACAAAACCTGATATATTTTTCCAGTTATTACCACAGAGTATAACAAATAATTGGCCATTAGCGGCACGCAATATTGTCTATCTGTGAAAATATTGGATCATAGGGGATATTTCATTCGATATGTACCTGTTATTTTAGGGAATACACCTGCAGTATATATTCATTAATACATAGGAGGTGTGTGTGTTTAACTGATTATGTATGAATGTATATCTGTGTATTCATATCTGTAAATTTATATTTCTTTTCATGATGCTGTGATTTGCTTTAGGTATATTTAAATTTAGTGTTGAGAAATTATACTATTGAATAAAAGAATAAATAACATACTGTATATACGTGTATGTATACTCGAGTGCATTTATGTATGGTTTTATCCCTTTGTAAATACCTCACTTGTTGTACTACATACATGTCCTCATTTACACATGTGCTACATAAACTTGATACAAAAAATTAATATGTGGAAACTGCAGTATTTATTCTCAATTTCCCTTCCCATTTTCACATGATCAAATGCCAACATAAACACACAATTTTTTTTTTTGTATTTCCACGAATATAAAACATATATATTTTGTTCTCAATCTTACAACTAATACATTTTTTTTTTTTAGATATAGATATTGAAATATTTTGTACCAATGATCATAAACCATCGTAATATTTGTATTTTTATATTACACAATGACTATTAGAATTAATCCACGTAACAGCGGTAATTACCATACAGGATCCTGCTTGGAATATATAATACTCTAACGTGTTCATCGATCTATAATTTTTTGCGGTTACCTGATAAAAAAAAAAGTATATTTATTTTTAATTCCTGGACGTTAACCAGCTTTAATATTTTTTACTCTATGAGGGAAAGTATAGTTAGTTTTAGGTGTCATAATACTTTGATCGTTTTATAGTTTATTTACAGGGTATGTGGAGTGATGTAAACGAAACAGATGGGTAGAAATTTACAAGGATTTTAAAAATTTTAGGGGGTGAAACAGTGGCCTTATTTACCACTCATTTACGAACATCTAACACTACTTACGGCGAGTTATATCAAGAATTTATAGACTTGTTTGATAAATATCTCGTATAGGGACCTATCACTAACTTCTGATAAATGTAAACCAAGCAGACAGCAGTGAAACATATCCAGACATTTTGAGAATTTTAGGGAATAATGACAACTCAACTATAATTCATTAGTTAACCTTTAAATACTGACGTTGTATTGTGATGTTTTCCGCAAGTTCCCGTATGCAACTCGACGGAAAAAACATAACATAGAAAACGGTGAAATGAAGCCAAGGGGGGATTTTCAAATGAGAGGGTAACTAAGGTATTCAGTGTTGGCTGGGGTCGAGTTACTTGAGGAACATTTTCTGTTTCTTGTTTTCTTGGCTCTCTCTTTTTCCAGCTCTCTCTTTCTCTCTCGATATATTGGTCTATATTTCTTTGTCTCTTCCTCAATTTCTCATTCATTTTTGTTTCTCGTCATAGGGTTATGTTTTTCGTTGTATTTATTTTTATTTTATTGACTGTAATCTCTCTCTCTCTCTCTCTCTCTCTCTCTCTCTCTCTCTCTCTCTCTCTCAAATCCCTGTAATAGTGGATCAACCAGCTACAAGTAAACACTAATTCCTCCTCACATGAGTATGTTTTTAGTCCATTAGACACTATACAAAATACCTCCAAGTGGGTCATCAAAGGAGTAAAAATATCACCTTACCACAACTTCACTGCTGGTGGTTATTGAACGCCCACTAAACAGGTTAAGAGATTCTCAGAGGTGTGTGCGATGAATGTGTTTACCAATCCACAGTAAAATTGATATGAGAGAAAGTATTGAGTTACGATTGGTATTTTAGTGGCCATTTCGAAGGCCTTTCAAAACACATACATATACAAACAAACATATGTAGATAGACGCACACACACACACACGCACACACACACACACACACACACACACACACACACACACACACACACACACACACACACAAAGAAGAGTTGATGAGAATGACAATTTTGCGGGGTTTTTTTCCGTCTTTTCTTCCATCTGGACGGGAAATACTACTGCTGAGAAATCCTTTGATATCAGACGGTATAAATCTGAACATAACTGGCGATATGTGAATGCCATTATCGAGTCAGATTTAAATTCTTAACGGAACTAAAGATTTTATCGTATTTTAATCTATCTAAGATACATTCACAGCCGGGAATCTTTGACAGCGGAACAGACAGGCTCGTGATATATACAGCAGCAGTTGTATCTGGTTAGGTTTGGGAAAAATAAATATGTTTTTGTTTTTATGATAATTATAACTTCATGACTCGGGCTTTTATTAATGATGATATTTATTTTCTGTTTCATTTCATTGTTTTAATTAGTTTTTCTTTTTATCTTTGTATTAAAAAAATATTGTGTTAAGTTTGCACTGTAAATCAACGAAATTGTTTGTAATTTAAAATGAAGATATTCTTAATTTCGTTCAATAGAAGAAAACAAAAGAATAAACAAGTTAGATAATCAAACATCAAAGTAAAACAAATCCAAAATAAAAATTATTCAATAAATCAACACGTAATTAAGAAATTGGCGTTTAAATTATTCAAAGTTAAATATTCCATAACATAGAGTGACCATTTGTATTCCAAAACACCAACGCTAATGACGCAAAAATTATATATTCACACATTAATAAAAAAAAATAATGATGGCAAGAATTCATCCCCCATTGTTTAATGAAATATTTTATACCATTAACAGAGAAAACAATTAGAGTTCAAAAGTTTATATATACTTTTTTTCAGACTTTCTAATGGGCGTCAAAATTACTGTCCACCTGAGTTCTACGTTTAGGAACTAGTCTCTCTGTTTCTGAAATAACACAATATATATATATAAGTTTTAACCTGTGGACTTTTTTTTTTATTTCAAGCCATATTATAATTGTGTAACTTGTGGGGCCCTAATAGGTCTACAGTCTCTAGTGAATTTTGTTTTAGGGTAATTTTGTTATATCGTGAAGCGTTAATGTGACGAGGCGTTATATTCGCCATGTTTATATTCGCCAAGGCATGAAAATAACAGTGAGATAAGTAGATAATGTTTGGTGTTCTGTGCTATAGTAAAACATGTAAAAGATAGATCATATAAAGTAGATTTATTGTATATAATTTTCTTGGTGTCAGAATTAATTATGACGCTCGCATCTACAGCAAGCGAGAAGAATTTTGCTAATATTGTATAGAAAATGTTCATCCCAAACGACTCCTTATTAAAACAATTGCGATAATATTCCATTTGATTTGGACTAAAGAAAGTAAATTATACATTGGCTGAGTATTATGAATAAGAAATAAAGCTTCCGTGAAATCAGTATTTCTATAAATAAAAGAGAATTTGACTGAAACTCCAAATGTGGTTTTAGAATTTATGATAAAATTTCATAGGTTATAAAAATGCTCATCCCCTTCTGCTCCCCCTCTCTCCCACTTTCCTTTTCAGGCTGTAAAATTTTGCCCTTTTTACTGGAGTAATATGGCCACTGAAGTGTGACACCGATAAACCTTTCGGGAGACACAAACTTTCAAAGATTTTTTTTCCCTTTTTTTTTACCAATGCAAAATAACGTCAACACCTGGCAGTGCCCAATATTCGAGGCAATATAAGACAGCATCTCTTGTTTATTATATCTCTCTGTCTCTCCTTCTCTCTCTCTCTCTCTCTCTCTCTCTCTCTCTCTCTCTCTCTCTCTCTCTCTCTCTCTCTCTCTCTCTCTCTCTCTCTCTCTCTCTCTCTGTCTATTTGTCTCGCTCTCTCTCCATTTCTCTCTCTGTAACTCTCTACATTAATTGTTATCTTATTTTCATTCTTTATTTTATATTATTACGTTTTCTCTCCTTTAGTCTCTATTTTATTTCTGTTTGTTTCTCTTTCATCCAATTCCCTTTTTATCTTTAACTCTGCACAATTAATTCAATCTGTTTCTTCCTGTCTCATCCTCAGTAAATCTTTCCAATTTCCCTTTTTTTTTAATCATTCTCAATAAAACAAATGAAATATATATATATCTTTCCAAATACAGAAAATCATATACACAAAACCAGAAAAGACAAAGTATAATTTTCCGGTTGACAAATGCTTTAGGATCTGGCCCTAGCCGTCACCAGGAGCGAGGCTTGCTGAGATACGAGAGCACCGAACATCTCCCCGGGCCAAGGTAAATTTGGAGGAATCTTCACTTGATCCCCCGCTGCTCAAACTCCCTGGCAAAAGAGCCTATCTCCTAACTTTCTCACTTCCCTGGTCTTGAGATAACGTTCGCCCGCTTTCTCAAAACAGGATTTTTTTCTTTTGTCTCCCCCCACCCACCCCTCTCTCTCTCTCTCTCTCTCTCTCTCTCTCTCTCTCTCTCTCTCTCTCTCTCTCTCTCTCTCTCTCTCTCTCTCTCTCTCTCTCTCTCTCTCTCTCTCTCTCTCTCTCTCTCTCTCTCTCTCTCCAACTTTGTCTTGCTGTGTAATCGGCGTTGATTTAATTTAATTTCCGTCGTGTCCTCACCGAGAGTCCTGTGCAGATTGTGATTAATAACGGGAAAGAAATTTACTCTTTTGTCATATATAATTATCACCCTTGTTATGGTTACGTAAATAGATACCTATATCTTTGAGGCTGACTGGACCTCAGGCCACCAAGGCAAAATAATATTTCTAAGGTACAAAATCTGCCGCCACTATAGTAACATAATGTATGAACAGGTGACAGAAAAAATAACCCAGGAAGACCAGACACTCATCAATTGTACGAGATAACCACTAACCCAAAATGAGATTCGTATACAAACAAATATCTACCTATACTCAAAACAGTCATACATACATTTACAATGCCATATACACATGCATTTGAAACATACATACGTGCACATACACTTTTATACAGTATATCTTATAGGATTATATGGTTACGCTTTTTATTTTAACAGTACATTAACAAACGTACATCTACTACTATTTATTCACCTCTGCTACCGTATAAACGACACTTAAGAGACAGTGGTCATAAATTTAATAAACATTATATAAGAGTTTTTAGTTGTACTACTCACACATTATTCTAAACAAACATAAAACTTTGCACATTGAGTTTCCTTATTATTCAAGTTTTCTCCGCAAATTCGATATTATGAATCACCTCTACGACTCTATGTACTTTTCTGGATAACACACATATAGAAATATAAGACTCAAAATAGGAAAAATTAATATATTATCTACCCGTAATAGCTAATTGATTGCAAGGATAAGCACAAAGCCACGTTTATTACAGCACGGGGGGGGGGAAAAAAGACTTAATTACTGTGAATATAGGGTTGGTATTACTGGAAGTGTGATAAACCAGGAAGAGTTGATGGGGAGTAAAGGGTGGCTGGGAGACAAAGAGATAACACACACACACACACACACACACACACACACACACACTAACAGATTCATTAAAATCCTATAATACCAAAAAAGAACGAATCCGCCTTTAGATCATTTTGTCATTAATACGAACGATGGTCAAATGTAATCTTCATAATCACTAATAAAGGAAAATATCATTACTAGAATTACATTACGACAATTAACAATGACAAGAGTTATTGAAATATAATATAAGAAACAAGTTAGATTAATAACCAACTACACGAGAGAAAATTAAACTGATGGAAAATTACATTGTCAAAATATAGTAACTCTTTGATGACAATGTCTTTATCATTTTGTTTAAGGTTCATGGCTTAAATTTCCGTTCTTAAAAGAGATGGATCTGAAAGCATCGTCTTCAAAGAGGTTCATTTATTTTCAAGTAACAAAAAAAAAAAAAAAAACCACCTCCAACGCACTAGGTGTAAATGTTTACCTTCCGGGAGAAAAACAAAGGCGAGAAACAAATAAAATCGTGAATATTTTAACTTGCGATAAAATTACTGTAGGATGAGATCATTTGAATATCAGAGACGGTGAATGTATAGTGTGTATAACGAGGGAAGAGATATATTTAAGGAAGATGGGAAAAATAAAGAGAGAGAGAGAGAGAGAACATCCATATACACTCACACAATATTATTATTATTATTATTATTATTATTATTATTATTATTATTATTATTATTATTATTATTATTATTACCATCACTAACAGTATTTTTATATTATCCATTTGGGGGAAGAAAAAAAATATACCACATTTGGCTTTTCCCTTTGTCTTCTAAGTATCGGTCATTTCACCCTTCCTCCATATTCGCTTTTCCTGCCTCTACCCTTCTGTGCCATTGTTCAATTACTCGGATTTTTCACATAATATCTTCACATCAAAAGGTACCAAAGCTTCATCCCGGCCTCGGAGGGGTGTGTGTGTGTGTGTGTGTGTGTGTGTGTGTGTGTGTGGTGTATCTGGTGTATATTGGCAATGATTATCTATTTCTTTCTGTTCTCTCTCTCTCTCTCTCTCTCTCTCTCTCTCTCTCTCTCTCTCTCTCTCTCTTCTCTCTCTCTCTCTCTCTCTCTCTCTCTCTCTCTCTCCTCTTTATATGTTCCCGTGTGCCGTAAATGCAAAAATTACAACGAACAGTCCGTAATTATAATAATAATAATAATAATAATAATAATAATAATAATAATAATAATAATCAATAATAATAATAATAATAATAATAACAAATAATAATAATAATAATAATAATAATAATAATAATAATAATAATAATAATAATAATAACAATAATAATAATAATAATAATAATAATAATAATAATAATAATAATAATAATAATAATAATAATAATAATAACAATAATAATAATAATAATAATAATAATAATAATAATAATAATAATAATAATAATAATAATAATAATAATAATAATAATAATAATAATAATAATACCCTGTAATAATAATACAACATAAATACTTAGAATATACTTTTACACAACTTCAGGGAAAGTTAAACCAACAGACCCAGCTTAAATGGTTATACTTTTCGAGTATATTACTGCATCCTGGAAATAGACTTCTATGTTGTTGCAACTGCTGAGTATGCTAATATAGCGGTTATAGTCCATATAACATACAGTGAGGATTTATGTCATAGTTTCATAAAAATATTGGCATAGTTTTACAGTGTTTTTTGCTATATAGCTTTAGTGGTATAATGACTCTTACATATTGTTTGTAGTATATTGGTTTTTGTATAGTTTTTGACATATTGTTTGATATGGTGTCTGAGATATAGTGATTTTAGTATAGCTTTTGATATATTGTTTCTAATATAGTGTCTTATAGTATCTTAGTATGATTTTTTTTATTATATACTTCTTTGTAATGGTGTTTGTTGTGTTCTATAAGTAAATACAAAAACAGCAGTATTGTTTATATCGTCGTGGGTTTCATAAGCCTGAAGCTCTATGGGGGTCAGCGTGACAATAATAATAATAATAATAATAGAAATATCACATGTGTGGCTTCTCTGTGTTTCATATCTATTTACTGTTATTAATTAATGTATCTTTTTACATGTATAGTCTCTAACTGATTACTTATAAGTATCTTTTGTTTTACCTTGTCTTTGCTCTACTGTTATCAGATTATATACTCTCTCTCTCTCTCTCTCTCTCTCTCTCTCTCTCTCTCTCTCTCTCTCTCTCTCTCTCACTTTCCATTTTCCGCTCCGGATATTACAGTTTCCTCAACTTATTTCGAAGTCAATAAATCTTGAGAGTTGGGCTTTAATCTTTTACTAACAAAACTTGATTCGATAAGAAATTTCCCCCAGTAGAGATTTTTGTGTTATTGCCTTCACTAAATGTGGTAAATACTTTTGTATCTGTTTACCAGTCGGCTTTTGTGTTATGGTAGTTACGGATGGGAGAGTCTGGGTTGACCTTGGTATCGGCTCCCCTGCGTTTTTGCAACATTTTGGGCAAGATTAAATAAAACACTGATTATATCTGCACATTCTTGAGCGATCTGATAAGGCACTGAGAAATAGAAGATTAAGAAAGACGTTTTGCATATCGAGCCTTTTGGGAATCCACTTTTGTTTCGACGGCTTTCCAATATATTTCGTTACTGGGAAATGAATATCAGTGCCCTCTGATTCTGTCAGATCCCAATTCAGTACGCGTTTCAATTTTGCATTACGAAAGGATTGTATATTTTATTTTTGTGCAAGGTTCCATGCTGCTGTACTTTCGTTTTATTTTAGTATAGAGGAACAATTTCACATATCATAAATATATATATATATATATATATATCTATTTTTGTGTTCGTATTTACACCTATAACTGCACACACACACACACACACACACACACACACACACACACACACACACACACACACACACATACATACATACATACACACGTATACATCCTCTCTCCACTTTAAACTTGATTCACCACACAGGTACGTAACACCTGGAACAAGTTAATTAACCTGGTGTGGAGTTTTAAAGGAATTTTTCCTATGGTGACCCACATAGGGGTGAGCTGCTCTCTCTCTCTCTCTCTCTCTCTCTCTCTCTCTCTCTCTCTCTCTCTCTCTTACCACTGCGCCTGAATTATTACAGTGGTCCTGTCAAAATATTTACTCGTTTTTGTCCTTCTCTCTCTTCTCTCCTACTGTTACCGTCTTTTTGGTATCTGTTTCTTTCTGTCTTTCTCTCTCTTATCTGTACCAGCATATTATTCCTTACTACAATATACACACTTTGCTGATATCTATATAAACATTCGGAATTAATGCTGTATTCTCAGTTACAAATATTGAAAAATTTAATTTCTTGATTTATCTTTAAGTCATAGGCCTAATGGAATTTTAAGGTGGTCTTCCAGGTGAGGTAAGCTATATGTTGCAGCATAACGCCAGATCGTTAAGGTAGTATATATATTACTTGTAGTATATATATCACTTGTTAAAGGTGTGGTCCTAAGACTTATGAAAGGCGAGAACATCTCATGTTTACCTTACAACCCGAGCCGAGATGGTCCTATTGCCTATTGCCTTGGGACTTGATAGTTCCTATGTCTGTTTCACCATATGGAGTAAAGTCCTCGTGCGTTATGACCAAGTAAGACAATATATGTATTTTGTTATGCAGGTGTAAATTAATATACTTACCGGGTTGATACGTATATATATATACATAATACATTTGCATTACAAAATTTAGACGAGCGTTTTATAATTTACATAACTAATACGAACAGTTATTTAGGGTATTAGAATATATTATGAGAGGTAACAACTTATGATGCCCAGTAGTCGTCAATAATAACAGCTGTTTTGTGGTATATTGTTAGTTTCTCTACACTTGGGAAATATATATAACGTTGTGTCAGGTTGTGGGAGGAGTGAAAAATCCTGAACTTCCTGGTAAGTGGCCAACAGTGGTGGTGGCGCCTCGAGGGTAATACTCTGTGTTTACCGAATTGTTTCAAGAGTGAACACACACACACACGCGAGATACACCTTTGATGAGTTAAATATTACCTGCAAAAGTCATCAATAAATGTAACGTCTGTATAATATTTGTGATTCTTTTCCTTTCTTCATTTCTCTCTTACTGATCCAAATGTGACACAGAAATTATAAATAGTTTTTTCTTCACTTTTGTAGGTTATTTGAATTATTAGTGTTATATTACCAGAAAATTGTGAGACTCGCTGTTGTGATTGTAGTCCCAACATTTTAAGTATTTTCCATTAATAAGAGGTAAAGCAAAGATCATCAGAAGCTCGTTTAGGAGTAGTGATGTTTCCTTATTGATACTTTAATGTTATGAACCGTCTCTCTCTCTCTCTCTCTCTCTCTCTCTCTCTCTCTCTCTCTCTCTCTCTCTCTCTCTCTCTCTCTCTCTCTCTCTGATGCAAGCTGTCGTCACTCACTAAAGAACGACAAGATTTATTTTCATCCATTAATTAATAAAAACACAACATATCGAAGAGAGAGAACTTAAGACGCGTGTCTCTTTCTCTCCCTGGAGTATTACGCATCAAGTCTCCCTTCCAGGTACAGATCCCGACAAATAATATAAAACGAAAGGTATAAGTATATTCATTAGATATATTGTACCTTGTTAGCGCTAAGAGGTAATTCCCAAGAGGTGAATGTTTTATGGAGTCAATGTCAAAGTAGTAACGATATTAAAGAATTGTTATCCAAACCTTTTAAGGAAATTTAGATACTTTTTTTAAACTTCTCCAACTATTTACACTAAGACATTTGTATTTCCTCTTTGTAGTGTGGAGCAGCAATGCACTACACCCTCCTCACTGATGCTGCGCCTCACATTTTTGTTTTTTATAATCATCTCCTTCTCTGCTAGCATCATGTGATCATTTTTCACCCTCGTCTTTACATGTTACGACAGAGGTTGTCTCCACTGTGTGTGTGTGTGTGTGTGTGTGTGTGTGTGTTTAATACTTTGGTCTCCCTTTGATGGTTCCAATAGTAAGTGAAACTCTATTTCATTCAGAGACAGGTGTTTTTTTTTTCTTTCAGTATATGTCTATCGATTTATCTAGTTCCTAACATTATACGGAATAATTAAATACATTGAGTATCTGTTTCGGTCAGGTCAAATTTTTTTATCTCTGTATAACTTCTGTCCCTTTACAAATGCTGTGTCTACCCTTATGAACAAAGTGACTCTCGATAATCTTACTTATCATCACTTCACTAAATACAAGATATTGGTAAATACCTTATGAACATGCCAGTCCAACTCTTCCTCTTCACCCTTCTCAATCATCACTACTTCCTCTGTTTTACCGCCATGGTTAGTGTGACAATAACATCTACTCCCCTTTCCTCCACCTCTTTTCAACCCCAGTAACTTTACATGTCATATTCTTATCATATCATCCATTACTCCATGCAAGTTCCATTTAGCTGAACCTCATCATCATTCACCTCCTTCATCCCTCGCTCTTCTCGACGTTGTAACCTCATTTTCTTGTCATGTCTTTCCTATATCGACCTGCAGCCTACAGCTTGTTCAATTATGGGGCAGAGAGAGAGAGAGAGGTGGGGGAGGGGGGGTTACGTACCGGTTAGTTGATCAGGGAAAAGGTCAGACATCTCACCTTCCTTCTCTTTCAGTCACACACGATTCACTGACGATCTATTGTGGTCTTAATAACACCAGATCTTCTCTAGTGTTAAAAAGGCCATGTATTGAGAAGTGTCCTCTTGATGAAAAACAAGGAGTGGGGGCGTGCAAGGCGTGGGAGACGAGGGTGTGTGTGTGTGTGTGTGTGTGTGTGTGTGTGTGTGTGTGTGTGTGTGTGTGTGTGTGTGTGTGTGTGTGTGTGTGTGTGTGTGTGTGTGTGTGTGTGTGTGCGCGGGATTTCGTATTGGTATATTGGTCTTCTATAACATATATTCTTCATCATGTCACCATCACCAACACACACACTCCCTCAACACCATCACCAACACCCACTCCTTCATCACCATCATCACAATCGCTCATCACCAACACACCCTCCCTCATCACCAACACCCACTCCCTCATCACCAACATCACAACTTTCCCCTCGCCTCACCACCCGCTCCTTCACCAAAGATGTCGAAGTTATTCTCCTCCTTAAAGATTTCCAATGCCACCTTTTACCTTAATATTATTGTTTTTCTCCCGAATTTGAGTATTTCCCAACTTTATTTTACCAGACATGAACAATATATGTGTGTGTTGTTTATCATTTCCTTTCGGTGTTTTTTGTTTTTGTTTTTTTTATTTCGGTAGGGTGGGGGTGGGGGTGGGGTGGGGTGGGGTGGGGTGGGGAGTGGAGACGTTTAAATCATTTTAGTAATACTGGTATATCCTTTCGTCTATAGTCACACAGTATAATAATATTGACTATAAATCCCAAAATCTCTACATACGTTGTTCATTTGTTTATTCATTGGGTAACTGAATCTATAACCTCCCATTTAAATCGTAATTCCAAGTCTAAAATCACGATGCTATTACATATATAAATTTCCTTCTAATTACTTCTGTGATACTTAATGCTAATATCTGTATACTAAGTTTATGATCCTGGCTATTACCTGTGTTCATTATTGTAGTAGCTTTTACTTGATAATTTCGTGGTAATTATTCTTGGGGGGGATTATGTAATGATAATCTCTTAATCAGATTAGGTAAGATAACAGGCCGTATTATTCGCCATTAATTCACTAGCTGCGGTGTTTTCCTGGCAAAGTTACTGGTAATGTGTGTGAAATGTCGTAAATGTAGAGCTGTTTCTCGTGAACAAGTCTTACCGTCAACAAGACACACACTTACTACGTCTTCTGAGGACTGTTTATATTGGTTCCATCTTCAGTACCTGGAGAGTCTCTTTGATCTATGATGGAAACTTATTACTGGACGCTTATTGGAGGAGGACCCGTAGTAGAGTACTTCAGTTATGATGGTAAATGGTTCAATCTCTCTCTCTCTCTCTCTCTCTCTCTCTCTCTCTCTCTCTCTCTCTCTCTCTCTCTCTCTCTCTCTCTCTCTCTCTCTCTCTCTCACTTTTACACATACACAGTATTCGCTCTTTATCATTTTCCTTCTACTTCTGTCTCTCTTTAAGTATGTATATATGTATATATTTAGACATATGTATACAGATTGTTTATGAAAAAAATAATACTCCAATGAAATATTCAAGCAGTACATCCTCAATTTAACCATCAGACATAAAGCATTTTACCTCTAATGTGAACCAAATAATTCATATTAACATTCACAAACTGAGTTCTGTTTTACTGTGGTAAATATTTTTGAACATTTTAATGTAGCCAAATGACCTTTCATTACTGTGACAAAAATTATATATCGGAACAATAAAATTTCGCTTTTGTTGACCAAACCCGTGTTGTAGTGCAGGCTAATTAGCTCACCAGGTGTACAGGATGTAAACATATGCTTCATTTGGTAATTTAAAGATCCATACGGAATTATAGGTACATTAATTTTTTTCCATATAATAATTTATGAAAAGTTTATTTATTTGTTTTAATTAATTTACATAAAGACACTAATAATTGTTTACTTGAAAATTTGATCAAAATGTCTCTACGGTGGGATAAAGCTTTATTTTTGTACGTTTTTTTGTAACTGTGATTCATGACCCCACATAACGTCTCAAGAGAGAATATAATTTATGGTATAAGTACTAAGGACGCCCTGAAAAATTGTTGCCTTGCTTATTTATTATGAGATAAATCATATTACGATGCAATATATGATAAGACCTTTAATTTTTCAAGAGTTCATATAAATCATAGGGGGTCTCTCTCTCTCTCTCTCTCTCTCTCTCTCTCTCTCTCTCTCTCTCTCTCTCTCTCTCTCTCTCTCTCTCTCTCTCTGTTTATCTATCTATCTAATCAGTACAGTTTACACACTCTCTCATATATATAAGCATCATACCCAGTAAATACTAAAAACATGATTTTGTTATTTCCGAAACACTTGGCAATAAAACAATAAAACATTTAACAATTAACTCCCCAAAAACACACATACGTTTTCACACTTGGTTAGATTTTATAAGTAGAAAACTATGTTGTTTGTTCATGGGAGTATTATATTTGTCGTTTGTGTGTATGTGTGGTCGGAGGAGGAGGGCAGGACAATCAACTATTAGGGTTAGTAATTATATTTCCTTAGGTTTTAGTTTTTGGTGCGTCATCTTCCAGTGTTGGTAAGTACCGTTGACTATAGTTTATCTACAAGAGACAGCAGACAATTTTAACAGATTCAGACAGGTATACGAATACTCTATGTGTGTGTAATAAATAATCCGTGCGTCACCCAGTTGAAAAAACATAGGAAACTCAAGGATTAAAATGATGGATTAAAAATATTACAAAATTAATAGACTCGTTTTGTGAGTCAGAATAGGCAAACCGTAACTCCAAGCTTTGTCAATAATTTTGTTAAACTAAAAAACTTTTGTTAGTTCTCAGTTGTGTACATAAGCGGTTTTTTTAATCATCTTAATTTTGTGTTCTACTTTATAATTCATTATTTTCATATATTTTTGTTTTTCATTATTTACATCATTATTTCCGTTGTTAGTATCATTTTATATCATTATTATTATTATTATTATTATTATTATTATTATTATTATTATTATTATTATTATTATTATTATTATTATTATCTTCTATGGTGTTGTTCATTTGTAAAAAAAATCTATATTTCACGACTGATAACTCTTTGACCTAGCCGCCCCTTGTCTGTCTGTATCTTTGTCTGTTTATATATCCATCTAAATCTTTACTTACTTTCTAATAACTGATTCCTCTCTCTCTCTCTCTCTCTCTCTCTCTCTCTCTCTCTCTCTCTCTCTCTCACCTTCCCTTCCTGAACATATTTCTAGTCTCTTGCATTCGCCATCATAACGTTACTCCCAAACAAAACATTTGCTCCATTCTGCTTTCATCGTGTGTGTGTGTGTGTGTGTGTATGTGTGTGTATCTGTATTGTGTGTGTGTGTGTGTGTATGTACGTGTCTGTTGTATGTGTATGTGTATGTGTGTGTGTGTGTGTGTGTGTGTATGTGTGTGTGTGTGTGTGTGTGTCGACCCGAGAACAATTCACGTCTCCTCTTCCTCTGAGTAAAACCTAGATTCGGAATTGCGTCTCCAAGCATTGCTCTCTCATGAATAAAATTATAAGAAGCTATTGAAGTTTGGGACCAGAGTGCAAGTAAACATCCTTTGAAGAATTTTTGCGATTTATCATTGTCATTCTTTTTCTTCGGTTATTTCCTCTTTGTTTTCCCTTTGTCTTCTGTTGTTATTTGTTCCGTTTCTCTAGTTTCAGTTCCGCGTTTTCTTGACTTATTTAATTTCTTTGTTTTTTCTTTTTTCGATGTTTTCTTTTTTTTTATTCTTGTTGCTTCTCTCTTATGATTATCTGATATCCTTTTTTTCATATTTCCCTTTCTCTACTTCTTTGATAAAATTACCATTTATTATTATTCCCTTTTCTGTTATTTTTATTTACTAGATTTGCGCTTCTTGCAAATACAAAATTTACCTACCTAACCTAACCTAGCATAACCTAACCTAACCTAACCTAGCCTAACACAAGCTAACCTAACTAAGTAGTGGAAGGGACGTTAGTGGTGGAAAAACGACCAATCAGAACGCGTCATGCCTTCAAAAGCGTAGATTTTACCATGCGTATTCTGCCCACCCATTGTATCTATATGTGTTCCATGGTGGCGCTTGTTCCCCTTCCCCTCCCCTTCTCTCCCCTCCCGACCCCCACCCCCTCTACCTACCAAATACTGCCCCCTACTTTTTTAACATATTATTCTTTCTTCATATTTAAGTAGGCAGAAACTGCTGAAGGGGTTAAAAAAATTAGTTTTGTAGATCTTTACGACATCTTCGTCATAGTAAGTTTTGTCGTGAGGTCAACTGAGCGTGAGGAAAGAGGGACAGGTCCTTGAGATTCTTACCTGACGTGTGTACTTTGTCTAATTAACTTTTTATGAGAGAAAGTATTGAATGCCAGAAGAACATAAATGCAATTCAGACATCATTTATTCCTCCAACTGAATAAGAGAATTACACACACATATATAATATATATATATATATATATATATATATATATATATATATATATATATATATATATATATATATATATATATATATATATATATATATATATATATTACATTTCCCGCCATGAGAAAATCTTAACGTACAAACATTTGTACATTCAATTTTCAACGAAGTAAAAGTGATCCAGTTATGTATGTGTTAGCGTTTGCCGTCATAGTGAAAATAAATTTATCAACAGGGGATTTCAGAATCTACCATTGTGTCCCAGGTGATGTTAGTCAGGTTATTTATTGTCGGTCGCAGTGACACAGTTATAACCCGTGATAACAGTGATACAATAAGTGGGAACTATTACTGACACGATACTTTGCTATAAAACAAAATAAAAGTTCGAGACAAAGACACATATTACAATTCCATATTTGAAGAACATAAAACTGTGATAACTAGAGTCATAAGTGTACTTGAGGGAAGATTGTTTCCCTTTAGCACGATGACTTAACTCCCTTAACATTATGACTTAACTCCCTTAGCACGATGACTTAACTCCCTTAACATCATGACTTAACTCCCTTAGCACGATGACTTAACCCCCTTAACATCATGACTTAACTCCCTTAGCACGATGACTTAACTCCCTTAACATCATGACTTAACTCCCTAGCACGATGACACGATGAACTTAACATCATGACCCTTAACATCATGACTTAACTTAGCACGATGACAACCCCTAACATTATGATGACTTAACCCCCTTAACATCAAGACTTAACTCCCTTAGCACGATGACTTAACCCCCTTAACATCATGACTTAACTACCTTAGCATAATGACTTAACCCCACATAACTTGATAACTTATTCCCCTAAGTACAATAAATTACCCCTGTGAAATCGATGACCATAGCCCTTGATGCGATGGCAGTGCACTTAGGAGGTCAATAAATAATAATAAAGTGATAAATTACGTCAATTAGCTCTTTGAATTCATATACTGACCGACTGATTGACCGACTGACCGACTGACTAACTGACTGACTGACTGACCGACTGAATTTCCGTTTAGTTCTTTTCATAATATTCTCTCTATATATCAGGTATTTTCACCTTATGTGCGCCTCACTAACTCACCTAAGCCTTTCTAGTATCCCACAATCAACATAATAAAGTGTTTATACCCCTGCCACTAATACTGTGGCATATAGAGTTTACCTTAACCTCCTTGTATCAGTCTGTCTGTCTATGCACAGTTCTTTCGTGTCCTGGATGAATCTCAACCAAACTATCTAAACTAACTTCTTACTACTCAAGGAAGACACCAACCATATAATCACATCTTAGGTAGGTCAAAGGTCATCCCTTCAACCTCTCTGGCGGCTTAATGCTTCTAAAACATTTCATAAATTTTATTTCGCTGGAGAAGGAAAAATAAGAAAAAAAACCGCTTGTTAGGGTTATATATTATACATCGTGAAAGAAAAATAGAGTTTAAGTATGTAGTTATATAAATATTGTTAGGGTTTGTTATCCTTATTATTATGGAGAGTTGACGTTTTGTAAATACTCTGGCCGTAAGATCATTAAAGAAATTAAAAGATCGAATAAAAGAGCACTAATGGTCTAAATTTACCTTGTCAATAGAGAGAAAAATGTGTAATCGAATGAACACTAATAATAAACTCACATGAACTGGAGAATTAGTACATGTGTGTTCCATCATTTAAGAGTTTAATCCTCTATAAATATTCCATTAATATATTACCTTCAACGTCAACTCAATTCTTTTAAAAAATTATAAACCAGGAACCTGAGTCTCAAAAGTTTTATGTTAAATATTATTCTGCTAATTAAATGCGTAAAAACTACTTACGACATAACCTCTTTTCTACTTAAGGTACAAATGAATAAATCTAATTAGTCACCTGTTCTGTAGTTTATTCATTATATAATTAAGACATTATAAAAAGTAACTTATAGCTCAGGTAATGTGAAAATAGGAGATTAGGAAATAACTTATACTAATGCGGGATTACAGCTCATAAAAGACATTCTATTTATTATAATACTATTAATGATAAGTAATAAATTATGCTCACGTTTAATCTGGTGACTTTACACTTTGAACACCAAATAGTTACATAATGATTGGGAGTCATAGTAGAGAAATAAGGTTTAATTTTTACCTGGCAACACTCAGCTACACCACATGGAAATATTTCAAGCATGGCATCATCTGTGTTAGCGCCAGGATGTCTGTAAACAGCATAAAACAATCGCTCACTCGTTTATTACCCCATAAATCGATATGAAAGCTAATATCTCGTAAATACCCGCGTAATTGGAGGTAAATATCGTCCTTTATCGCAATGTAAATCTATAAAATTAATATATATATATATATATACCTAAATATTCGGCTGATTTGAAGAATTTTAAAGCGTGACGGAAAAATAATTCTCTCTTGGGGTCAATTAAGTCAAGCATTGAGGGTGAAACATCAATCGATAGGGGTCCATATGCTTATGTTTATCTCTACTAACAGCTATTAAAGGCAGTCTTCGTGCATATTGAACCTGGGTTATATAAGACAAGAAGCATTGAAACAGTTTATATATATATGTATGATAATAATTGACATTATATTTTTTTTTATAGCATAGACTACACAGAAGATTATAATGTGTAGTGTAGTGAATCTAGATCACGTTTTGATATAAAAATTCAACAACAACAATAATAATAATACTATGAAGAAGCACTAGAACAACAACAACAACAACTACACCAGAAGCAACATTTAAAACAACTACACCACCACCACCACCACCAACAAAAACAACAGCAAAAACGACAACAACAACAACAACAACACCCCCCCACACTTGACAGAACTCTACTGCGTCCACATAATAAAAGTGTACTTAATGCATGCAAATGTCCTTTAAGTACTTGACAATTTAAAGTAAATCTTGCGTTCATAGTTGTGATGGCAGAAAACAAATTGTGTGTAGTAATAATAAATAAAAAGGTTTAACCAAATGTATGTGTGTGTGTGTGTGTGTGTGTGTGTGTGTGTGTGTGTGTGTGTGTGTGTGTGTGTGTGTGTGTGTGTGTGTTGGAATGTAAGTGTGAGAAAGTTTGTTCCCCAGATTTATGAAACCTGTATTGTTGGAAGTGGTGTTTTATTTGTAGGTAAAGTTTTGTGAATGAACGTCTCTGTTTTTGCATGCATAAGTGCGTTCTGTTTGCTGTATGTATGCGAGTGTGTATACGTGTGTTTGTGAGTGAGCGTGTGCGTGTGTGTGCGTTTAAGTGTGTGTGAGTGTGTGTGTTTATGTATATATACTGTACGTGTATCCGCATGAACGACAGTAAACCGTCAAAGCAGCTGCTCTTCAGTCACTTAAAGAATGGTAAATGTAGTGATGGTGGGCAACGGAAATATATTGGGATAATCTTAAACAAACCTGAAAAAGTGTCAAATCGACCTGGGAGACGATTACTCCACACCGTAACGCTTAATGGAGTACCACACGACAAGCGACAATGCCGGGAAGACACTGCCGCCGCCCCTCCCGCACTAGATGTAGCCCTCCACACGTGCAACGTCTGTGTACGGTTCTGCCGGTCCCGTATCGGCCTCTCGAGTCATCTCAGAGCTCACCAACGAAGGTGATGTCATTAATAACTAATATCATTGTATCATAGCTGGATGATCGTTATACTCGATTCCCAGTGACAGCATAGTAGTAGTAGTAGTAGTAGTAGTAGTAGTAGTAGTAGTAGTAGTATATGTGTGTGTGTGTGTGTGTGTGTGTGTGTGTGTGTGTGTGTGTTGTTCCTCTTCATTTGCTTCACCTCTTATTTTGTAGTGAAATTCTATGTTTCAAGAGATCAAGAGGACGTAATACTTCTTCTTTTGTGTTTCAATTCCCAGGAGCTCCCAGTTCACCCAGCTGTAAATGGGTACCTAAGTCTACGTCTTAAGGAAGCGAAGACGGTCGAGAGCAGTACCGGCCATGTTGCCTCCTTGTGTACCGAAGACTTGGTATACAGTGTGTTGTATCCAGACTGTACCTAACGGGAAGTTCTGCCTATGGGACCCACTTTCACTTCCACTGTTAACTACTAACACACCAAAGTGACTAACGGGGGTAAAATGTGTGTCGTGGTGTCGCAGTTGAATAAATCTCAATAACGAGGAGTAATTAGAGTGAGAAACGTATCAATATCAAGGGGTAAGTAAGTAGAGCAGATCTTTATAACTAGGAGTCAGTCAATCAGTAAAGACGATTAAAAAAAAGGTCAATCAGTTTTCCCGAATCAGATAAGTAAATATTTCCCTGCTCTCGGGCAAGAAATCAGCGAAAGTGTAACTCACTTATCACCTACTTCAAGTTTCCTTAACGAGTAAGAAACACTCTCTCTCTCTTAACCTTGAGAGAGTCAAAGGAATTTTAACTCACAACTCAGAAATGACGCATAAAGTCCAGAATCAATGGATATTTTCACTTGATATAAACTCACTATGAACTGCGGCATCTCGTATATAAAATACTCCTTATGGAAAACCTCCCAAAGTCATGGATAGTTCATCTTTTGGGTGTAAAGTCACTGATGTTGATAGCATATGTTGGTCTACACCCAAGTGACTTCTCAATCATCAAATAGTTCGGCTTTGGTTTGTGAAAAATATATGAAATTTGATCTTTTGCTGTAAAGTCTCGCTATGTAGTCTCGTCGGTCAAATATTTTCTTGCTTCTAGTTGTAAAATCATAGAAACTATTCATACACATTAGAATACATACATAAATAATACAGTTTCACACATGACTTGATGACACATGTATGGATTGTGAACTGTCATGTAAAGTCACTCAACTCTGAATCACCAAAAGGTATAAAAAGCTTTCGAATAAAAAAATCACACGTTCGCTTTTCGAATAAAAAAATCACACGTTCGCTTCTTACTGGTGAACGCTCTAGAGATCTGAATTCCCGTCGGGTCTTACAATACTGGTGACATAAATAAAATTCCTCTCCTATTTTGGTGCAACAGCAAAGGATTATAAGTCCAAGGGATACCTGACTTACCCAGGTATTTTGTTATTATTTGGTGAAAACTTCCAATGATTTCTGCCAACATATGAAATCTTTTGGAAGGAAACCAACATTTTCATATTGATTTTACTCCCTTCCATGAATGGGTCAAAAAAAAACTCATATCTGAACGCAATTAACTCCCATAAATGAACGCCATTTAATTTTGTGTGTGAAAATTCGCTAAATAAAATAACACACATCTGAAAACAATTTTACTTCTTCTGAGCATAATATCACACCAAAAATAACTCAAATACCTCAGTGCCAACAATCATTTATATCACCACATATTTCACCCTTGAATAACAAAGACTTAGGGGGATTTTGAAACTAAAGGGCAAGTGAGAGAACGTCAATGAAAAATATTTATTCCTCTCAAGTATAAAGAAACTGAAGTTCACACACACACACACACACACACACACACACACACACACACACACACACACACACACACACACACACACACACACACACACAAACTCAACTCGTCCCATACTTTTTTTTTGTCCCTGAATGCAATTTAGACACAAATTTTTTTCCCTCATTTCTGATTTTCTTTATATCTTAAATTTTTCTCTTCCTCGATCCATCTTGATCCTCATTTCAGTCTCATCTCTCTCTCTCTCTCTCTCTCTCTCTCTCTCTCTGACCTCCAACAAGCCCTCGGTGTTATGATCCTCCCAGAAGGTGCCATGTCGGTGCCAGCCAAAATTCTCGACACACCGTAAACTTCCTACAGAGGGTGTGTGAAGCAGGTAACGAGATAGATAGATAATAGAAGGAGAGGTAGATAGATGGAGGAGAGGAAGAAGGAGTAAGAGGGAGAATGACAGGCAGAGGGGGGGGGAGGTAAGAGGTAAGTGTAGGTAAAAAAAAAGCGAGATAGCTAGATAAAAGAAGGAAACGGAGGAAATAATAAGATGAAGAATGAAGAAGGGAGATAAAATTTGTCTTTTAAATTGGACTAAAGATGAAACAAAGATCCTCACGATAATTCACGCATATGACACACACACACAAACACAAACACACACACACACACACACACACACACACACACACACACACACACACACACACACACACACACAGAATAAACACTCAAAAACAAAAACACAAACATTACATACTCCTTATATGCACACACAATCCAAACACTCCCAACACAAACACGAATACTCCAAGCAAGCACAAACACACCTCACATAATAATACATAGTCCAAACACAAACACACACTACTCACCTCACCCTCCACACTACTCACCCTCACCCTCCACACTACTCACCTCACCCTCCACACTACTCACCCTCACCCTCCACACTACTCACCCTCACCCTCCACACTACTCACCCACACCCTCCACACTACTCACCCACACCCTCCACACTACTCACCCTCACCCTTCACACTACTGCTGTGCTCTCGTCGGGATATTTTCACTTTGTACTGTTAAACCAGCATCAACAACACTTTTTTATATGTTACAACAAAAGCTTCCGTAGCTGTGTGTTTTGTTTCCTCCGTCCATAAATAGTGACCAATCAATAGCTTTTTTGTTTTCTACGTTTGGCTTTTGTTATCGATTTTGAATAATTACCGAGGATTTCCATAAATTATTAAGGTGATAATAATGAGTATTTGAGGTGTTTGTGAGAGATCGAACTATTGTACTCTGGTAATAAGATCAGAATGAGATCCACTTCGCCATTGCTGTGAATGATAAATGAATGCTTTTCTTGATGCCTTCGTCGTGGGTGAAGGAGACGATGAAGGAGGGATCGAACCCATGTTACCCAGTATTCCAAAAGTGTATCTCGAACACGTAGATTCACCTTTCCATTCCGGGATATTAATAAATATTTCTCTCAGTTAGGCCATGGGGAAGTGGTCTAGTGGCTTCTTGGCTTAAGTATAGCTCTTTCGTGTAACTTTTCGTGAGATTTATATTATTAACGTTCTTCTGAATATTTAAGTATATTTTTTTTACCTCTCTTCGTTTTGCATCATTCACTTTACTGTATTCTTGAATCTTATTAATAAAAAAAAATATTTATCTTTCTAATAGTATTCTTCCTTGCGTCCTCGTTCTAAGTATTTTCTGAGTATTTGTTTATTTTTTCCTGCCGTGTTAATTTATTTTATCCCTTTGGATATTGTGTTCTATTATCCACGTGGAACAAACTGGTAAAAGGCATCCATTTTACCCCCCCCACTAGTTTCTGAGTTTGTTCCAGTGATTGTAAACAGAAATAAACCCAGTGTAATATATTTATTCTTATTAATCGCTCTGATATACAAATTCTGGTCAATAACTGAGATTCTTACACACGCTGGTGGTGAGAATCTATCCTAACACTTGTATGTGGAAACTCTATGTAGTATTATATATATCCTCACACAGTGTATATATGATCATGTATTAAAAAAGTTAATACCTTACTTAATTATATGGCATATTCCCACATTCTCTCGTGTTCTGAAAAACTATGCATTATAATGTATTTATTTTACTATGTTTAGAGTAAATTTATTCCACTAAATTAAGCACTGTTTAATGATTTTTGTATCCAACGTTTATTCAGATGCATAAATGTAGGGAAAACAAATGTAAATATGTAAACATGTTCATTGTATATATTGTGGTTTAAGTATACAGGCCTCTGAGACACAAGGGGGCCATGGTTGCCGACACTCCGTTCGACCGCTGCCACTCATTCAAGGAAAGCCAGATACCTATCCACAGTTTAAACAGATTAGAGAGAGGTAAACAAAAACTAACAAGCTAAACGTCACTATCCAGAGTTCATGTTCACAATAGAGGCGGACGGACACACTATGCATGACAATGTACTGAAACACACAGTTGACTCCCGAGGCTGGTGGAGGGAGGGAGAGAGGGAGGGCAAGGGGGGGGGAGAAAGGGAAGGAAGAAAGAGGGAAAGAGAGAAGGGGAGAAACGGAAGGAAGAAAGAGGGAAAGAGAGAAGGGGAGAAAGTAGATAATCTTCCTGCCCTCAGATGGTTGTCATTTACATGTCTTTCAGCCCGACTCAGCCGCCGCCAGTGTTGACTCTGTACACTTATAGTGCGACCATAGTGACGCCCCCTCCTTCATCCTCCCCTTCCCTCTTCCTCCCTCTCATCCTTCCCCTCTATTCCCCTCCTTCATCCTCCTCCTCACTCATCTTCCCTTTCCGCCTTCTTCTTTCCCTCACTTATCCTTTACATACCTCATCCTCCCTCTCTCTCCCCCTCTCTCATCCTCTCCTCCCTCTCCCTCTCCCTCCTCACGCCACCTCAGAAGCCAACCCCCGGGACCTCCTCTTTGTGACAGACTCGCCACAAGTATTCTTTGTACTGAGGGGCGTCTGTCCCTCGGGTGTTTCCCCAGTTAGTTAGACTGTTGTCCCCTCAGTAGCAGGAGAGCGGGGAGGGGCTAACTGTTGGCAGACTGGGAGAGTTGAGGGAGGGATGGAGATGGTGGAAGGTGTGGATGGAGGAGGGATAGAAGTAAATTGAGGGAGAGAGGGAGGAAAGCAGGCAGGTAATAGAGTTGAGTGTGGGAGGGAGGGAGGGAGTGTTGGAGAGTGATAAAATTGAGGGAGGGAGTGTTGGAGAGTGATAAAATTGAGGGAGGGAATGTTGGAGAGTGAGAGAGTTGTGGGAGAGAGTGCTGGACTGTGGGGGAGTTGAAGGAGGGAGAAAATGTGTGAGAGTGGGAGATGATGGAAGAGTTGAACGGAAAGAAGGGGGAAGGGAAAGAAAGACAGATAAAGGGAAAGACAGAGAGGAAACAGGAGATAAAGACAGAGAAACAGATTAAATAGCTAAAAAGGGTAAATAGAGGCAGGCAAAGAATACGAGAGATAAAAGAAGAGATAAATATTAACAAGAAAATAAAGACACAAAGAAAAGAATAGACAGAGAAGGAGGAAAATAAATAGGCAAATAAAAATAAAATAAAGAAAATATAAACACAAATAAATACATTATCCTTTCTTCTTACTTTCACCAGATTTAAACCTGTGATCAATAATGTTCTCCACGTGTTTACAGAGTATGTTATGTTACCATTGGAGTCATCCGCCGATACTGTGGACCAACACGTTTATCGGGTTATGTTTTAGGGGAAAGGTTGAAAGAAAGAAAAAGAAATGTTACCCTAAAAATCGTTAAGTTAATATGTAAGAAGACGCGTTAAGGAATATCTATATGAATCGTAAAAAAAAAAAAAAATATTATTCTTGTCTATAAGTAATGTAGGTAAAATTACATTAAAGTCTGAATATAACAGTTAAAAAAAAAGTAATGAAGATAACAGTGGGGAAGTTTCAACAAAAGTCTCTTGGAGAAAGTCGCATGTATGTACCGTTGTCAGACTCAGCCTTGAGGACTAATGATATTGAAAAAGCTTTTAACGTCACCAACACAAGGTACTATCTCTCACTTCCCACTCTCTCTCTCTCTCTCTCTCTCTGTCCCTTTATCTATATGTCTGTTTGTCAGTCTCTTATTTTCTCTTGGTCTCTATCTTTCTTGTTCTCACTTTTGATAGTTACACACAACCATTCCTCTACACACACACACACACACACACACACACACACACACACACACACACACACACACACACACACAGGTGCTGCTCCATGAGAGGTTGGCCACCTTCTGTAGTGACAGTGTGGTCCTCCCAAGACGCCACATCAACAAAGACGCTGCACCTGACCTCTTGGCCCTCCACCACACAACACACACAATGTTCTCAGTACGTCTTCCACTGCCTCCCGTTTGATGTTTGTTGACAGTGAACCTGGTGGTCTTACTTCTACTACACTCTCTCTCATCTTCTCTTATAATTAATGTAGGAAATTTTAAAAATAAATTTTATAAATGTATATAAATTTTTTCCAGGAAGTTTGGCCTCTTTTCCAGGGTATTTTGGCCCTATATTTCCGGGAATTCTAGTACAATTTTCCCTGGAATTTTGGGCATTTTTTCCCGGGAATTGTAGCCTTATTTTCCACGGGAATTGTGTCAATATATTCCCCCATGTAAAATTTGATAGATGTATTTCACGGTGTAAATTAGAATACCTAGGAATAACACATTAATTATTAAGATGTTCAGATGGTAACAATATATTAAACAATAAACCAAATCTTCCATCCTTCTCCATCTTCCTCTCCCTTTGATATTCCTCCTTCTCACAATCCTCCTCGCCATTTCCATATTGTATTTCTCCTTTGCCTTCAGTTTTACACCTTTCCATACCCACTCTTTTCCTTCCCTTCACCACACACACCCTCACCATCTTCACCATCCACACAGTCCACTCTCACCACCTTCACCACCCTGACAGCCCACCCTCACCATAACCACCCACACAGCTCACCCTCGCCATAACCACCCTCGCAGCCCACCCTCGCCATAACCATCCTCACAGTCCACTCTCACCACCTTCACCACCCTGACAGCCCACCCTCACCATAACCACCCTCACAGCTCACCCTCGCCATAACCATCCTCACAGCCCACCCTCGCCATCACCACCCTCACAGCCCACCCTCAACCCCGACCTCACCATCTACCCCTTCACCACCCGCCTCCGCATCCAACTACCCTCTCTCTTGTCATATCCTTCCTTCCTTCCTTTCCTTCCTTCCTTCCTTCCTTCCTTCCTTGTGGGTTCTCCAACATTCCTCCATGATTGAGGCAACATTCGTCCCCGATCTTATTCCCTCCCTAAGGATCTGTCTCCATTAGATTTCCCTATAAAATTCCACTCAGTTCATCGAAGGTTTCAATTTTGATGCGTCCCTTAGGAGGAGGGATTACCAGCGTGGATATTGTCGGGGAGTACAGACCACGTATTTTACTGTGGGCTAAATCTCCTCCCCTGGTAGGTATCTCCGCCTTAGACACACGTGATCTTGCATATATCAATCTGTTGAGTCCAGTCCCGTGAATGGTAGGCAAATGTGACGAATATTTTAGTGTAGAAATCTCCTTTCATTCATTCATCTTTTTGTATGTAATATTTCCCACGGTAATGTTTTATATATAAATGGTGGTAGTAATGGTATTAAGTATGGTAGATATTGATAGTGGTAGCCCTTATGGTGGGGGGGGGGGGTAGTAGTAGTGTTGGCTGTAACTGTAATAGATGCAATAGTGGTTAGTAATGGCAGTAGCAGAACTAGTAGTGGCGTTCAGTAGCAGTCATAGTGGTTGTGGTAGTAGTAACAGTGGTAGTAGTATTTATAATAGTGATGGGAGGAGCAATATAGTTGTGGTAGTACTTATGGTAGTAGTGGTAAAGACTGTCTTAGTAGTAGTGGTTGTATCTATGGTAGTGGTAATAGAAATATTTTTTTTATAGCGGTAATGGTAGTAGTTTTAGTATTGGTAGTGTCAGTAGTAGTAGTTATCGTAATACTGGTGGTAGAGGTAGTGGTAGTATTTGTGATAGCGATAGTAGTTGTGGTAAATGTGGTTGAATGGATGAAGGTGGAAGAGGAAGGGGTCAGCCAGGAACGAATGATATAGAGTTTGTAGAGGGAGTCAGCCAGGAGATCAAGGGGTTGTGATCTGTATAAACCACAGTGGGAGCGGTGATAAGTGAACAACTTGGCCCAGTGGTAGCACACGGGATGCAGGACGCCAGAGGACCGAGACTTAGGCCCTCACCAGACACAACTACGTACACTATAAACGGCTTAGAGAAACCTCGGGATCTCAACACAGGGCCATTAGACAGGAGCTGTTTGAGTAGAACAAAAGCTTCCTGACACTCGATTGAGAATAATTATTTATAGTTCCGGAATAAGCGGAGATGCATCTTAAGACACCCAGACCTACTAAGACCACCCTCCATGAGCAACTCTCAGTCCCAGACCTCCATAAAATGAGTCCTAGGGGCAGTTATAATGAGGAACTGACTCGCACTAGTGGTTGCTTCTCCTTCCTCTCCAATTTCATCAACTTCCTGGTCAAAATCTAAATCCACTGAAGGGGAAAGGAGGCTGAAGTCATCCTCAGGAAGGACATTTTGTTTAATACGATCCTTAATCACGACATCCTTAACCTGACCTTTCCTCAAGTTAGAGTGGGTAGGTATTTTATGCTGTAATTATGAGCAATGCTACGCTAGTTAATTTTTGTAATAGGACTATCCTCTAATTTGCTGACAGAGGGACTATCGATAAATTCCTGGAGACTGAATCATGATGAAAGCCATGATATTCACACGTTAAAGACTGACTTATCTGAGTTACGGATTTCACAGCGTGTTCATCAAAGGAAGATTACCATTGGATCAGGTACCAATGTCTTGTTTACTGGTTACTTTTGGTTTATCTTCCCTCAGTACAGTTTATGGCCACGACATGACAACATAACAGAGGGACTAGTCGGTAGGAGAAAATAAAGACGACACAGACGAGGTAACTGACAGTGGTAATGTAGGATTTAAGTTTCAATTAATTAAACTAGGTAGTTGAAGCCCAACGTCTTCAATGAAATGGTATAATATAGGTCTAGGTGCACAAAGTTTTCTCCTGATAGTATAAAAGCTCAGTTAATGGAGGAACGGGCTATTAGAGAAACGTACTCGACCTTCCAGTAACTTCAAAAACTCCTAAGCACTCAAAAGTATTAGAGAGACTTACCTATTCAAGAGTCAGGTGGATACTTGGTACTGAGAGGCAATCAAGGGGGGGGGGGATCACTACTTTTGCCGTCAGCTACACTACAGTCCCTCTGGTAACATCAGTTACGAATATACTGCTGCAGCAAGTGATTCGATGGAATGAGTCTATTGCTAGGTTTATGCAGATGGACACTATGCAAAATAGGAACCTGCTTCAGTTGTTTCAGTTACGTTAAGTGAGTTGACAAAGTGACGCTTTGGCAGGAATACGGTCGTAACAACTACACATTATGGCACAAAGTATCATTAATTGTTTTATGATCCATAAACTATTTTTAACAATCTAAACACTTTAGTAATACAAACAAGGAGGAACTACACTGTAACAACCTGTTTGGCTTATTAACACGAATGGTTCACTAAAACAATGTTGCCTTAATAAATCTACTAAGAAACAAAGTGCAATGTTTTCGTTATTGAAATTAATCTGGAAACATCGACAGGTCTGGCCCCCAATTATATGATGCGGCCTGGAGTCATTTGTGAAGTTACTTTAAAGCCAAGTTCGTCTAGGAATTGATTTCATTAAAATAATACCAAATACCCAAAGTCATGTCATATAAAACCAAACTAGTTCTGTTGACTTGTTCCGTAAAATGCTTTAAGTTGAGCATTAGACTTAACGATGTAAAGGATTGACCAACCAATTTAGTTGACTGCTGATTCAGATTAGTCCAGATTATCGTGGCAGCATCAGATTAAGTTATCATAACACCCAGAGGGCAAATCAAGAAAGATAAATTTAAAAGTACTTATTATTAGCTTAACAAACAATGATTTATGAACTAACAAACCGTAACCCAAGAATGGCTATGAACTTCACATCTTAACTCGGTAAATATAACTAAACGTAAGCGAGTCAATGACAGAGGTACAACACCCGACATAAAATTGGATCCAAAACTCAACATTAAACACAACACCACATAGGAGTAAGGCCCAACATAATTAGTATGATACCAGACTAGAAATAATGATTCACAACTCTGTACAATACTTAAGGTTCTGTAGCAATCTGTGTTAATAATCAGTTAACTGCTGAGGTCCATAACACACGAGTTCACAAGCGACCCCTGTAAGGCCTCCACACGTCTGGCCTCTGGGTGATGTGAAATTCTGGTAGAGACTGCCGGGTAAGCCAGCCTGTTCTCTTTATATAGTGCAAAACACCGGCAAGGGGGCAGAGCTCAATGTGTAACCAGTGTGAGGGTAGCTGGGGTTTGTTAAGACAGAGCAGTTCACAAGGACGGAAGTTCATACACAGGATATTGGCTGGCCTGTCCTTATAAGCCCTTCCTATAACACAGATAAAAAGCGTCACTCACTCACTCATTGATAGGTAAATAGTGTCACTCCCTCCCTCACCCACTGATAGGTAGTGTCACTCCCTCACGCATTCACTCACTTGCTGACGAAAAAAAATCTATTTAATACCTAATTATAACTCACTTATAAATTTTATCGAGCACGCACACACACACACACACACACACACACACTCGAGGGGGGAAGAGTTGTGTGTCAATGCTTCTGTTTAATTACTGGTAGAGGGGAAAATCAATAGTCAGTCGCCTTAATATCCGTTTACAAACACTGATTTTGACTGGTGTTCTCTCTTCTTTAAAAGCCCATTAAATGCCTCGGCTCCCTCCCCTCCCCTGGGCAGATAACGTCGAGAAAGAATGACTATTGGATTTAGCTGTATCGGTCTGGTGCTTAATATTAAAGAGTACTGCACTAAAGTGGAGTCTTTCTCTCTCCAGTCTCAGAGAGAATCCTTGTAAAAATGAATTATTTTGGTATTGTGGTAACCAGGTGTATTTCTTAAAGGAGTGTTACATAGAAGAGGATGGAGGTATAGTCTTACATAGAGCGCTGTATGTTATAGGTACACGTAATGTTTTGTTTTTGTTTTTCATAAAGGATATTACAAAAAAAAGTCAATGTTATATGAGTTTTCAATTGTTCTCGGGTTTATCCCCAGGGAAATATACAAAGGTCATCACCTGAAAGCTTTTCTAAACCCAAGTAATTTCTTTGAGATTGTTGTAAACATTATCTACTGTTATGCTGCGGCGACGCCAGATATTAAATAATGTTTTGTCATAATACATCTTCCAAGACACTTTGCTTAATGCATATACACCACTTCCATCGGAGTTTGCGTTAGGTGTGTGTGTGTGTGTGTGTGTGTGTGTGTGTGTGTGTGTGTGTGTGTGTCACTAAGACTGGAGTAAGTGCCCTCTTAACGCTGGCTGAGGACACTCGTTAACCCTTCAAGGTGTGGCCATCATAGTGTCTCTCCCACAATAAACTTACCTTGACTTATCCTTTGTTGGTGTCACTAATTAACTCACCCATTTATCTGTGTAATGAGAGACGACTATTTTTTCCACCAGGTATGACTCCTTACCCTCTGGAGTACAATGCTAGATTAAACTACTACAGTTTCACAGGTCTCCAAGTACGTATTAACCCTGATATTTTAACTGGATCGTAAATCTTCCTCGAGAGCGAAAATAATACTGTGGATATACATGCAAAAGGCTTTAACTGTAGTTCTGTATAGACACGATTACTGATCATTAAGAACATGTAATAATAATAATAATAATAATAGTAATAATAATAATAATAATAATAATAATAATAATAATAATAATAATAATAATAATAATAATAATAATAATAATAATAATAATAATAATAATAATAATAATAATAATAATAATAATAATAATAATAGTAATAATAATAATAATAAAATAATAATAATAATAATAATAATAATAATAATAATAATAATAATAATAATAATAATAATAATAATAATAATAATAATAATGAATACTATCGATAGAAAATCTTAATATTTAGCGTCTTTCATTTTTCCAGTTTAAATATAAAACCCTGATTCTGCTGGTGGTAATAAGGTTTGTCATTTTAAGAAACTTACCAGCTAGAAAAAATACCTAATCAAAATTAATAAAGCAGAAGAAAAATAAATTAAGAATATATAAATAAAATCACCTTTACTTCAAAAAAAAAGGAAAATTTTTTCTCTTCTTTTTTAGCTCTAAGGGTAACGAGAGGAAGCAGAAGAGGGAGGGGGTAAGACTCTATAATACCCTAACATCAGTCAACGTTTTCTCCCATAATGACATAACAACTACAACAAAAACATAAGCCCAGATGGAGAATGTTCACCCCCTATATATCACATTAATTATGACACTCATATAAATGGCTCTTCCTCGGTGCATCGAGCATTAAATTCACGAGTTTATTCTCCAATAATAAGATTAACGAGGCGTTAATATCAGTAACACATAAATTTGGGACAATAATGCGTTAATGTACTCGGTTATGGCTTTAGGGCAGCGACATGTGATGAATAACTACAGCTAATACTGTTACTCAGGTAGAACTAGAGAGAGAAGGAGAGAGAGAGAGGGAGGGAGAGAGAGAGAGAGAGAGAGAGAGAGAGAGAGAGAGAGAGAGAGAGAGAGAGAGAGAGAGAGAGAGAGAGAGAGAGAGATAACCCAGTTATTTCGGTCACAAGCACTGCACCTGACCTTTAACTTCTAGATCCCACCAAATCATACATGGAGAAGCTTCATGCCCGAGACTTTTCATATACCTAGTGAACTAAGGACATCATGAGGCATTTTACTGTATGTTTTATTTAGTTTTAGTTTTTTATTAGTAACTATTATGTTCAGAGGTCTTTCACACAAGAATAACAGAGTTCGATATTTCCTTGATCTCTCTCTCTCTCAACTGGTTATATCTGGTTATATGTATATCATTTTAGCATTTATGTATGTACACACATATACATACATATTGCAGGTCACACATTCACTACTGACCCTCACTGCCCCATAATTCTAGTACATATCGTCAACCAAACAACAGTGTCATGAATCATAGCACATAACATTGACAGAACGTACAACGCACGCACATCCATGGTCATAAACATTGTGTGTCGCAACTCAATAAATTCGTGTAGGTCCCCATAATCATGTGAATTACTGGCCGAAATTCACGATGGTATTATGCAGTGTTGAAAACCGAGGCGCAACATATTGTGTGTCGCAAATTAATATTCCAAATGGAAAATATTAATGAAATTCGATATGCTTCATATTACATTGTCGAGGATCTGGATTTATTAAGTGCAGTATCTAGTTGACATTTGTGTGTTTGTTTGTGTGTGTGTGTGTGTGTGTGTGTGTGTGTGTGTGTGTGTGTGTGTGTGTATGTGTGGGCGCCACCGCCTCTGGAAGGGCCCCTGCGGGCGCCACCGATCCTGTGAGGGTCCCTAGGGGCGCCTTTGCATCTGGGAGGGCCCCTGGGGGCGCCAACGCCCTTGGGAGGGCCCCCTGTGATCGCCACCCCCTCTGCAAGAGCCCCTAGGGGCGTCACCGCCCCTGGAATGCTCCTGGAGCCCCCAACGCCTCTGGCAGGGCCAACTGGAATCGCCGCCACCCCTAAGGAGGGCCCCTTGGGACGCCACCGCCCCTGTCAGGTCCCTTGGGGGCGCCGCCACCTATGGGGGCCCCTGGAGGCGCCGTAGCAAATAGGTGGGCCTCTGAGGGCACCTCCGGCACTGGTAGGGCTCCTGCCGCCGCCAGCAACCCCTTTGGAGGGCCCCTGGGGCACCGTCGCCTCTGGGAGGGACCTTGGGGGCGCCGCCTCCGCTGTGAGCGTATCTGCTGCCCCTGGGAGGGTTCCTTGGGGCGCCTCCGCCCCTTTGAGGGCGCTTGGGGGTATCTCTACCCCTGTGAGAGCTCCTAGGGGAGCCTCTACATCTGGGAGGGTCCCTGGGGTTGCCGCCGCCCTTGGGAGGGATCCTGGAGGCATCGGTGCCCTTGGGAGGTGCTTCTGGGGTTGCGCCGCCGCTTGGAGGGCTCCCGCGGTCCCGTGGAGGGCACCTGCGTGTGCCGCCGGCCATATGTGGGTCCCTGAGGTCGCCGCTACCCCTAACGAGAGCCCCCGGGGGCGGCGCCGCCCCTCGGAGTGCCCTTGGGGGTATCGCTACCCAGGGGAGGGCCCTTGGGGACGCCTCCACCTTTGGAAGGGCTCCGTGGGTCGTCACCACCTCTAATGAGGGCCCCTGGCAACGCCGCTGCCCTTGTGAGGGCCCCGGGGATGCTGCCCTTCCTGGGAGGGCTCTCAGGGGCGAGGGCCGTCCCTGGGAGAGCTCCTGGAGGCACCTATGCCTCTGGAAGTGCCTCTGGAGACGCCACCGCCCCTGGCAGGGCCTTTGGCGTCGCCGTCACTCCAAGGAGGGCTCCTGGGGGCGCGGCCGCCCCTGGGAGGGTCCCTAGGGTTGCCATAGCCTATAATTGGCGAGTAGTTAGCATTGAAAAATTTCATTAAAATTTCCGGACATCATTACAACCACTAATTACCCCAAAATCGAATTGTGGACCATATATTCGAAATCAGTCTGCTCAGTAGTACCTAGAAGGTGATTTTCAACCAAATCTACTTTCGACTGATATATACCTTACTCTCAGAAAAGAAATTTAGGGGGTTTAACTAATTAAGTACTTACATATTAACATGAGTGGAGTAGATAATTTAGATAGAGTAGAGTAGATAAGGAATAACAATATAGTAGATAAGGTAGATGAGTAGAGTAGAAAAGGAAGGTAAAGTAGAGTCGATAAGGTAGATGAGTAGAGTAGAAAAGGAAGATAAAGTAGAGAAGATAAGGTAGATGAAGAAGAGTACATAAGGTAGATGACTAGAATAGATAAGGTAGATAAAGTATTTTAGATAAAGTAGAGAAAGTAGAGTAGATAAGGTCTATTTCCGAGGAGCATTTCGCTTCGGCGAGAGGTGGTAGGGGGTGGTGTAGCTTGAGTGTCTCTGAATAATACGTCGCGTGTTCGATGTGCGGCCTGTACTAAAGTTGAGAAGTTAAGTCAATTGTGAAAATCTCTCCGACCTAACCTCATCTCAACTCATGATTGGTCACATTATGCATAAAAGCAATTTTTGCAGTCTACTGATTGAGGTTAGGTTAGGTTAGGCGACAATTAATGAACTTCTTCCCTGTGTTACCGATCGTTGGTTTTCCTGCCAGTACACACACACACACACACACACACACACACACACACACACACACACACACACACACACACACACACACACACACACACACACACGGATAAAATATGTTTATATCGTATCATTGTTACAAACTCTGTCAAGATTCCCTGAAGTACCACTTGTAAAAAAATAAAAATAAAATATAGAAAATATTTATCCTTTTGTCTCTGAAATATTTTCATGTTCGTACCACACAACGCACTTACCCACGCCTGCACGCCTCTCCACAAAAACCTGATGCGGTTTTATTTCGCAAATGTTATAATCTTCGCATCACACAAGGCACTCAGAGGAGCTCCCGCTAGCACTCACCTGACGCTGCTTCACTCTCACTTCCCAACACTCATCATGACACCCCTTCCTATCCCTCCCTCCCCAACCTCTTCCTCCTCTTCATCCCACGACCCTCTTCCTCTCCCAGCACTCAACCTCCCCACACCCACGACCTTCATCCGCCCCATCATACGCCCTCTACCCACCCTCCATTTAAAGCTACCACCACCCTCCTCCTCCTCCTCTTCCACCCAAACCCACCACTCTCTTCCTCCTCCTCCACCCAAACCCATCACCCTCTTCTTCCTCCTCCACCCAAACCCATCACCCTCTTCCTCCTCCTCCTCCTCCTACACCTTCACCTCACCTCAGTCGTGTTTCCCCTTGACACGCCGACGACGCTACACTCTTACCGACAGTTCCTTGACATAAGTTTTAATAAAGGTCTCATGTACGTCTGGCAAAGTAATAATTTTTTAAGCATCGCGAGAGAGAGAGAGAGAGAGAGAGAGAGAGAGAGAGAGAGAGAGAGAGAGAGAGAGAGAGAGAGAGAGAGAGAGAGAGAGAGAGAGAGAGAGAGAGAGAGACTTAGGCCCTAACACTTCATCTACGTCTGAAGGGTATATTTTTTTTTCTCTCCAGGGATGAAATATATTTTAGGGTGTAGACGAGTCAGTAATTTCTATCTCAGTATCTAAATAGATTTCAAAGCGGGATAAATGATTTGGAAAATATATGAATTCAAGAGAAATTTCGGCTCTATTTCTAAGGCTGGGAAATGTAATGAAATACACATTACCCACAAGCAAGGCCTAAACTGATAGCTTTCGTGTAATGGTTTTTTTTTTCTTGGTTTTCGTATTTCAGAATTTCAGGTTTATTTTCTCAATACGTCTGTCTTAATGTGTTCTTGTTATTAACTCTCTGTGTCCTTGTTTTACATGTTTATTTTCGTCTCTCTCTCTCTCTCTCTCTCTCTGTAGTAACATTCACTTCTATGTATTAATTACCATTGGAAAAACTTCTAAATATCATTTATTGCGTCTAGATAATGTTGTAAAGTAACCTTTAGACTGTCAATTGGAGCTGAAATACGACAGGCGACAATTCCATAGCCTCTTCGTATCTATCAGTCACACAACCATATTAAAAATAACAACACCAGCTCTTTTATTTTATAAAAGCGTTTCGTTGAGTGTTTTATAATAGGTTTCTTGTCACTCATTCCTCAGTTGGCATGATGTTTGACATTCTTCGGCCCTCGTGTTTTTCTTTACGTCTCATATCGTATTCCACAAACTTTGGGCTAATTGACGGGATCTTTGTGTGCGTTGCCTTACATTACAATCTGAGCTCAACGCAACATTTCTGACTCAAGAACGTTCACCAGACATGTATTTGACTTCAAGCGACTTTAAGCACAACTATCTATTAACAGTACAAAAAAATCAAGGTTTCTTTCTATTAAATAACTAAATATGCGTCTACCTAATCATAAAACAATTATACTTTTCTAATTATAGTCTTAAATATAATACGAAGGTGCGTCTTTTTATTATGAGATATTATTCTCACAATTGAAAAATAATACCGGTATATATTTTACGTCGCCACACAGGAGGTGCATCTTGTCATAATCATGAAAGGTGTGTTTGTTACCTCGCTGTATACAAAGGTGTGGCCTTCAAAACAGTCCAGATTAAAATGACCAATAACCAGTGTTGTTATATTATCCCTGCCTGTGTGTCCCGCTGTTTATGATGTCGTTGTGATGGCGCTACGTGTGTCATAGTCTCACAACATTAGAGGCTCAGAGAGTCGAAAGTTTCCTGAAATGAACGTGTGCGTCGAGGAAGTAATTAAAAAGTTGTCAGCTAAAAAGAGCTTTTAATGGAGATTGCTGAAACGCTTATATGAAATTGTATCCTGACGAAAGACATTTTTTCTGTTATGAGAGAATTTCTAATTATTTTTCAATTATAATTCATAAATGAAAATAAGACATATATACATATCTAAAATGTATGAATTAAAATTTTCCACTGGATAGATTTAAGACATATCCTCCTCCTCCTCCGTTAAGTAAATATTAAAAAAAAAAGATAAAATAAAAATCTGTTTGAACATTCCTGCCCATAAGTACGTATTTCCCTCTCCTCCTGACGCCTCACCACAATCTTCGTCAGCTACCACATAGAAGAACGGGCAAGGAGGTGGGGGGACGTCAGCATGATTACAGACACACAAAGAAAGGCATAGAAATACATACAGAGAGAGAGAGAGAGAGAGAGAGAGAGAGAGAGAGAGAGAGAGAGAGATACACACTGTTATGAGTATTGGTATTTCCTTAATGCATTGTTTCCTGTGTCAGTGAGCTGGGTGTGGAGGTTGAGACTGGTCCAGAATGTTCAGTTGTTCACAGTTATAATAAATAATGTATAGCATCATCTTTAATGTCCCTAAATAGTTTTACTACTGGATGTGATGTTCATACTTGATTCTGCTCTTTATAAATGGCCATTATTATCAGTTGCTTTACATGTTTGGTGGCATTTGTCTTCATATAACATAATAATTAGTGAAAAAAAGAAGAAGTTGTGGCCAATGTGGTCTCCGAAAGCTTAAATTTGTTTGAATTCGACAATAAATATTCTTTATTTCAAACTTTTTATTTTATGCTCATATTTTAAAAGTTTATGTTTTTGAGCAGTTGTGTCTTTACATACATTAAATTCAGCACTAACGTCAGCCAGTACTGGGAATCCTTAACAGTTATATACAGACTTATTTGCGATATATCAATACTAATCGAACATTATGTTTGGGCCAATGAGCTGCAGCCTATTACCGTTAGCCTAAAAAACAATAACAAACAACAACTATACACAGTAGTCCTCAGACTTACGGATTGCTGCATCTAGTTCCTTCACTGTATTTTAATTTAAATATAACCTTAACTTATCAGGCACACACCGCTTAAGCTTTTCTACAAGGATTAAATGGCAAACTTTACCGTAATCATTCATCACCTTTTCACTTTCACACCAACATTCAAATTGATCTGCCTTTTCCCTGGCAAATTCAAGATAGTTCTGTTGTTTTCTTTTATAAGCATTGCGAAATTTCGTCCTATAGAATTCAGGCACTAATTCATAGGCTATTAATACAGTACTCTTCACTTTCTCATAGTCAGCAGAGTCTGTCAGTAACATAGAGAGGTACAGTTGGGGACATTTCCGACTAGTACACCCAGCGATGTCAATCCACCGTCTCTGTGAGGTGTGTACCCCGAGAGTGTTGACTCATGAATCCGAGGCATTCACGAGTGAGGAGGAGAGGAGCGCCGGGGGATGACGGGGGCTGATGTGTGGGGGGTGTAAGATCATGGGGGTTGAGGATGGTGTTCAGGGCTAGAGGGATGGTAGAGGGTAAAATAGTTACTTGTCCAGTTACAAAGCGGTATTTATCAAAAAAATATATATAAATACGTAGGAGACAACACAAATTATGCATTGAATGAGGTTACCGCATATTGGGCTAGTATTCCCAACCTGCGCTACAGGTCTGAGCGATTATATGTATATAGTTTTTTTTTTTTTTAGCAACTCTCTCGTTATCTAGGGGTGATAGGGTGACGGACTAGGACCTCAATATGATGTCCTTTTATGACAGGGTGACTTTCATGACCCAATAAATAACGGATGTAATTTATCCTTTTTACATGAGCATCAAATTATCAATATTATGTATGAGTGATAATGATAAGTCTGTCGGCAGCAGTTCTACCTGTTGCAAGCATTTCCTGTTTGGTTATAGTTTTAATAAAGATTATCAAATGGAGCGTCAATGACTCCTGTCTGTTGTGTCCTTTACGGTAGTGTTAGGGGGGGCCGTGTGTGTGTGTGTGTGTGTGTGTGTGTGTGTGTGTGTGTGTGTGTGTGTGTGTGTGTGTGTGTGTGTGTGTGTGTGGTTATGCTTGTGGTTGATTTTGTTGTAGTAGTTGTGGTTATTTTTGTTGTTGTGGTTGTTGTTGTTGTGGTTATTTGTTTTGTTATTGGTTCTTGTTGGTTGTTGCTGTGGTTGTTGTTATAGTTATGTGATGTGGTGATGATGAGGAAAGAAAGTAATGGTGAAGTCAGCAGGTGTCGGGGTGATGCGGATATCATGTTAATGGTGGGAATGAGCAAGCAATTGTAACATAAATGACATAATTAACCCTCGTCCTTGGCCAAGTGTTAAGTTGTGCGGGTACCAGATGTAGTTGCGCCATTGTGTGTGTGTGTGTGTGTGTGTGTGTGTGTGTGTGTGTGTGTGTGTGTGTGTGTGTGTGTGTGTGTGTGTGTGTGTGTGTGTGTGTGTGTGTGTGTGTGTGTGTGTGTGTGTGTGTGTGTGTGTGTGTGTGTGTGTGTGTGTGTGTGTGTTCTTAAGATTTATTTGTGTTTATCTGTTGTGTTTATTTACTGTTTTTACCATTACTCTTATTTATACATAGTTTAATTTACTGATGTTTTTATGATAGGAATTAACTTGACCTGATGAACTGGGACTGGAGTAAGAGCAATTAATCGTTATTACAAAACCTCTAAGAGTCGTAACACACAGACACAGAGCCAGACACAGATAAAAATATAGACAGACACACACACACACACACATACATACCCAAAACCAGACACACACACACACATTCAGATATACACAGAGATACCTTTACACAGACACACATACACACAAACAGAAACAGACACAGCCACACACACATACACACACATACACACACCCAGAACCAAACACACGTATTCAGACATACACGGACACACATAGACAAACAGACATTCACAGAACCCCACGGGAAATACTGAATCTCACGAAGCCATTAATCTGGTAAATCATACGAACACACCAATTAAGTCCGATATAATTGTTCTGTAATCTTTTATAGCGCTGAAAGGGATATTTTCTTGGCGGAAATTACACGTTGTATAAAAAAAATAATAATATCTCCTTTAGTGAATCCAACATTTTGCCATGAAAAAAAAAAAAAAAAAAAAAACATTTAAGTTGGAAATATAATAGTCTGGGGTTTTTATTTGATAAGAAACATAGATAAATATTAAGGCTGAGTTATTATAGGTTACATAATATTAATGATAAATGAAATTGGGATTATAACTATGATGAATAATTTAGTATATTTATTGGAAGGGATATGAGATGAAATAAAAAAAAAACGATATTACGGTGAATATAATAAAGGTGGAAAGAGTAATAATAAATATGGAAATTAGGGAAATATTTGAAAGGAAAGTAAAACAGAAATTCGAAAGAGAAATAAGATAGGAGGTTGAAAGGGGGAAATATATAGAAAATTGGAAGGAAAAATATATAGAAATGTTAAAGGGGGAGAATTGAATATAACTTGAGAGTGAAGTAAAATTAGGGATTGAAGAGGAAATTAAATGGGAAGTTGGAGAGGAAATAGAATAGAAATCTTTGCAGGAAATAGAATACAATAGGAGGGTAAAAACCTTTGGTGGTGGTGGTGGTGGTGGTGGTGTGGTGAGGGGGGTTAGCGGGTGGTGGATGGTGATGGTGGTGGTGTTGGTGGTGGTGAATGAGTAGTAGTGGTGAGTGGTAGTAGTGGAGGAAGTGAGTGGGTGGTGAGGGGGGAAGTGGTGGTGGTGATCGCTGGAGGTGTGGATGAAGCTGAGAATCTCGAGTCTTGTCTGAGAGAACAAAAATCAGTTTATTTCTCATTTTCTTTATTATTTCGTAACTGTTGGACATTACCAAGACCAGACGGCACCCCCCCCCCTACACCCCACCCACCCCTTCTACATGACCTGCTGTAGAGGGGGAGGGGGTGTTGCTAGTGAAGGTGGAGGTGGAAAAAAATGCTGTTTTATTAAGCTCCTTTATGATCCACACTTAGAGAACTGGGAATTAAACTAGTGAATATGTTTATATATACGAGTTAAATATTTTAACATCTATGTGTTAATTAATTAAGGTGGAAATTTTACACAGTTTAATTTCTCAATATCATTATAATTATAGGGTCATTAGGCTATGTTACACTAGTACATGGCTAAATTATACCTCATTATAATTAGGACTACATACCACCACAACGTATTACTGTATTCATGATTGCATTTAATAATAATAATAATAATAATAATAATAATAATAATAATAATAATAATAATAATAATAATAATAATAATGTAACACAAAAAGAAATAATCAGCCAGTAGAAGAATTCGTGAACATCCTTGGCACAGGAGTTGAATATATCTCAGACCTGTTACAAGATACCTTAAGGAGATCCTAGACCTTTGGTATACACATATTCAAGTGTTCTATGTGAATCATGGAGGTGCCACCAGCTACTTCCGTTGCGTTATGGCGTATAAATTGCATTTTATGAGCCAGTTACAGTGAGCAAAGTGCTATTAGTGTCGAGAACCAGCTTTCCTTCATTAAATTGGGTTTAAGATGATACACCCGAACCTAGAGTGTAAGCTGTTTCAACATTGCTCGCCTTTAACCCCTTGTGTACGATCCCGACCTCCCCTGGATACAATAAATTTACCCCTTCATTAACGAATAAGAATCCTAACCCCTTGAGTACGACGAATTTAACCCTTTAATTACAGTGACTTTTACCCTCTTAAAATGCTGATACTACAAATACTATCAATTTTCTTGCTATTATTTTTTACTTAAATGCCATACGCTGAACTTCACTATTGACCCAATATATAAGAAGCTAGAATCATACTCACGGGGTAGAAAGAGCCCACCGAGTATAAATATTAGTACCTGTTTACGAGTCTAGTCTTTTCTGTCATGTTTATCAATAATTCTCTCTATCTACATGTTTCTCTCTCTTATACGCTCTCTACGCTATACACCTTTTAGTCCTTCTCAGTCCACATAGTAAGTTTTCATCCCTCCTTTCCCCTATCAGTCAACGTTAATCCTCTACACACAAGCCAAAAATACTTGTTCATCTCCCGAGACTAAGCCCTTCATCCTATCACTGAACACTGACATCCTGGAGCTACGTGTACATGGACGTTCATCATGTCCTGTGTCGTGGTTATGTGTGTATTCTCTGTGTCTATATGAGAGAGAGAGAGAGAGAGAGAGAGAGAGAGAGAGAGAGAGAGAGAGAGAGAGAGAGAGAGAGAGAGAGAGAGAGAGAGAGAGAGAGAGAGAGAGAGAGAGAAATATAACTTGATTGTCAGATACAGGACACACACACACACACACACACACACACACACACACACACACACTATGTACTTATATCTCTGTATATAAATTGCCATTGATGTAACGTTATTATCTTTCTATGTATCTATGCATCTCTAACTGTTTCTCTATCTCTATCATCCCTACATTATCGTTGTCCTTCTCTGCATTTCTTACTGTTTCATATTCCCTGACCTCTCTGTATATTTCTCTTCCCATCTCCATTCATATTTATTCACTCCATTATCTATTGACTCTCTCTCTCTCTCTCTCTCTCTCTCTCTCTCTCTCTCTCTCTCTCTCTCTCTTTCATTCTGCGTCACCAACTAATGCTCTATGTTCCTCCTCATTGCTCGACTTTATACATTACCGTGTCGTTTAATTACCAAGTCCATTGCGTCAAGAATATCTCAGCTCCAAGGATAGAAAAAAGAACGTTGAATAATTGAAACAGGGCAGCAGCTAAGGGCGTTAAGCCAGCGAGGAACCTGTTATTCTATTGGTAATATATAACGTTACAGAACAGAGGATAAATATTGGTGGATATTGAGTGTGGGAGATGAAAACAAAACTTCTTGTTATTGTAATGTTTTCACCCTTGTTTTTGTTAAAGTTGAGCTCTTGGATATTTACTTATGTTGACAATTGTTATTACTATTACTACTGCTACTACTACTAATAATAATAATGATACATACATACATACAAACATACATACATACATACACATACATACATACATACATACATACATACATACATACATACATACATACAGTACATACATATATTTTACGAACATTAATATAAACACCAAAACCATTGTCAGTAATATCATATACAGTATATTATAAAATCACATATATTGTACTTCACAACAAATAATATTGTTAACATGACAACAGATATCACTGATAACAATTGATATGCAATATGCTATTACCATTGTCGATAATAATACTTCAACAGAATATTTGGAACTGTTGTTTACTACCCTCCTGTAAACACACACACACATACACACACACACACGCTAATTGTTAATATGCACACATGTATAATGATCAAATATGGATGTTTTGTCAATGGTGTTTGTTTTAGCCTATTATAACAACTTCAGAGGTTAGTGTTCCATATCGGGTCACAAACTTGGTATCTTTAACCGGTTACTACATCAACATCCACCCAGTAGTTTGCACGGTCGTCTTTCCACAATGAAGATTTACAATGATATAGACACATGAGCTGATTCTACATTACAATAGTGTTTGATCTTTTTTTTTAATATATAATTGTTTTGGGAAGTTGAAATTATCTGGAGTTTCGAAGATTTGATAATTGATGTTTAATTATATTTTTTTATTCCTCGTCATAATTTGAACTGATTATTATGATTATCAATATTCCTCGTAATTGATCGAACTCTTACGTCACGATAATTCCAGGCAGTCTTCTACCTCCAAATAATCCAAGCCAGGCCTCCACATCACGATAATTCCAGGCAGTCTTCTACCTCCAAATAATCCAAGCCAGGCCTCCACATCACGATAATTCCGTTCTATTCTATACCTCCTGACCATCCACCTCACTACAGGCAACATCCTACACCCAATCAGATCTCTCAAGGTATGTCGAAAATATGTAACAAGCTTAAAATGATTCTTGGTATATGACGCATTGTCTTTACCTTTCCCTGAGAACTGAAAGCCGTGTTGGTCGTTGGTTTACAGGACTCCATCTCTAATTTACCGTGTTTAAACGAATTTACAACCGACTGTACTAATTGGTTGGGTTGGAGCTAATTGTTTGCCCCGTGCAAGATAGATTATCGTGGCTCCTGTTGCTAGAGAGGGGAAGGCTTCTGTTGTAATTTTTAAACAAGAAATTCTGTTTATTTTTTCCCAAGCTCAACATGATGCTAAGTTAATTAATGTTGAGCTAGTTTTAGTAAAGTCTATAACGTGGCTCTGGGAAAAAATAAGCCTTTCTTTTAGTTTGTTGTTGTTGTTTGTATGTAATGCTCAGCCAATGAGATCTCAGATATTACTAATAGTCGTTGTAAATTGGCCTTGATATCACCTAAAGCAATGTTTTAAGTCCTATTCCAACTGAGGTTTTCGTTACGATACAATATACTTTACATTTAAATATTTTTTAAGTTGAATATCTTGTCCCCTTATATTTTGATCGGCTGGGCTTAACCTAATGAAACTTAGAAAAATAATTAACAAATCAAAACCTTCAAATTTACTGCTTTTTAAGAATCATTCACTATGCCGAATAATTTTTTTCGGATGTGGTATGAAATTTATGAAAAAAAAAACACAAAATGCGTCAACAAACTCTAAACATTTGAGTCCTATTGACCTTAAACACAAGAGACAAACCTCAAAGAGTATGTATCCAATTACCTACCTGGCCATTATGTACAGGTAGGTATGAGTGTGTGACCTGGTGAATACTGGAGTTATGTAGATGACTTTAATTCGTCATTCTTTTGTGGTTTGTCAAGTATTTCGCCAATCAGAAAAATCTTTCAACTCTGTGTAGATTTTGATCACCGGGAAATAACTGTATATTTTGTTGTTTTTCTCTTGATTATTATTATTATTATTATTATTATTATTATTATTATTATTATTATTATTATTATTATTATTATTATTATTATTATTATTATTATTATTCCCCAGATCGTCTTCATCAACATGTCCTCAGCTTTCCCCCACCTTCTCGTCCTTCAACCCCCACCTCCCCGTCATCCCACCTCCTCGTCCCACAACCCTTCACCCCCCCCATCTCCCCCTCACTCCACCTTTCGTCTCACAAGCCCCATCTCCCTCTCACCCCTCCACTCGTCTTGCAACCCCTCATCTCCCCCTCACCTCTCCTCGTCCCACAACCCCCACCTCACCCTCCACCTCACATCCACCTCCCCATCACCCCCTCCTCATCTAAGTTATCGAACAATACCGCTAGCGTTAACGCAAATCAGAAACACCTGTTGCTAGCGGAGTCTCCCTGCTGGGTGTGTGTGTGTGTGTGTGGTAACCTCTCAACACCCACCACCACTATTCACACGCAATCATTTATTCCTTTCACCAACACCTGCAGCCAATAATAAAGAGACTCAAAGGTGATGGACAGTATTGGTAGTTGGTGAAACGATGGAACACAAAGTATTTACTGTTGAAGCTGTATTAATATATCATGTTGTCATATAACTACAGTAAGTGAAAGTAAGTTACAGGATAACCTCTACGTGAGCATTTGTTAGACACTGAAAAAAAAACCAATCGGTTCTCCATTGAGTTCAACTTTTGAGGAAATAATCTTGAAACACCGAGTGAAGGAGAAAATTAAATTGTCATCGTTGGGTCTAACCTAACCTAACCTAACCTTTCAACTCTAGCAACAGTTTCTTCTCTGTAACTTAATGTGTTCATGTTTTGTTTCACGAGCAAGTTAATGTAGCCAGTAACAAACGCTAAGTCACAAAGTCTATTTTCTATGCAGATACTTTAGGTGTCAGCCTTACTAAGCGTGGTTCACTAGACCTCAATTACCATAGACTTTTAGATATCAAGAATACGACTGATATGTATTTTAATTAACTTTATATATAGTTGTTGTAAAATAATTTCACCTCTGGGTGTCGGGTTTCGAACCTGTGTACAATACAGGTTTTGATATATTGCTGCTGTTGTTGTTGAATCAGATACTTCAATTGCCATGGCGGGATAAGGACCGTTCAATAGGTCTTAAGTTGCAATTTATTTCTTCAAGTAACTTTTAACCGCTTAAAGAAGGTGTAAACTCTCTAGATATAATGAATTTGTTCACTGATTGAGATATCTTAATCCTCTGAGTATGACGTAATCCTTTGAGTACGAACATTTATTCCCTTGAGTACGATGATATTGTACTCACAACATCAAGACATCGTACCCAAGGGTTTAAAAAAAATCGAGAAGGTTTAACTTCATCTCCTTCTTACCGTCTTCTTCATAAAATATGACACTTTTGTTTACGAATACGAAAGCTCTGGTGCTGGGAGTGGTAGGTGCTTCAGGTTAGTAAGACGGTGAGATCTGTTGTTTTGTATAGTCCGTGTTGAGATTAGGATGGCAAAGCTTGGCTACGTCTTAAAACTGATATATAAATTAATTCTAGTTGGTGAATAGGAAGGTTGAATGAGTGAGCAGAGTAACGAGAAATTATAATCCAGAACTCTTAAAAGTAATCTGGTCTTTCGTGAATTTGAAACCTGTAGGTGAGAGACTGAATAAGTGAGCGAGGTAACGAGACATTAAAATCTGGAATAAGTTTTTTGCGAAATCTGGTCTTTTGCGAATAAGAGAGCCCTGGCAGTGAGAGTGGCTAGCTGTAGCAGGTTAGCGACACAATACCTGGCGCTGCTCAACTCAGCCTGGAGCAATTCACCTGATTACCTCTGCCAGCTACGTTCACAATCTAAATTGCAAAAGCCAACACTCCCCCGCTCTTTCCTCCTGCCAGAGTCTCCTTCCTTCAGTTAGATTTCTTCCGTTTCCTTCTCTTGTAAACTTCCTCATGGCTGGTCTCGGTTCCCCGGGGGAATAATTTTGTCCTTCTTGTTTTGCTTTCTAAGTTTCGTATTTTTGTTTTTTCCTCGACGAGATTTCCAGCGTCTTTGAGTCTCCTTGCCTAACCCCCTCCCACACTCGATAATCTTGAGCGAGTCTTCTCCCTCTTTTTGTCTTTCTCTTGCACTCTTTCTCTCTCTTGTCTTCAGGTTCTTCCGGACGCCAAGTCCTCCAGTTCTCTCTCATCTCTCTTAACTGTCAAGATTCATTTCAGTATTACTTTCCCAACGTCTATTCCAGCCACCTTCCTCCCGACGTCTTTCGAAATCGTCGTGGCCTCGGGTGCGCACGCGTGGGGTAGTTTTATCTATGGCGAGGGGAACACAGCGGGCCAGTGTTGCTCGGGCCTTCCTGGGTGCGCGACCACTGCACCACCGTGAACACAGCCATGGAATACCCGCGCTGCTCCACGCTGCTGCTCGGGAACTAGTGACTACCACCTCCACTCCCCGCCAAGGAAAGGAGAAAGAGTGCACTCCGTTCCTTCAGCCAAGTCGAGAGACGCGTGCTTTTTCCTGTATCTACATGTCATGTCAACAATGCTTTCTGAAGCACTGTGAATTAGTGTCATGGTGATAAGTTGGTCATTACTTTATGAAGTGGATATACACTAAAGATAATTATACCGTGTCTAGCTGATAAAGCAACAAGTTTACTTATAATTATATATAGAGAAAGAGATAGAGAGAGTTGTGGAAGTCAGAACATATTTTAATTCAGCCATGTTTTACCGCAAATGACGAAACTACATCAATTGGCAACACTTAGAGTGAGTCAGTGAGTGTATTAAGGCTCCTTCGTTATCTGGCAACACTTCATAATGGTAAGTGAAATGTTTAGCTCAAGACAAGACAACAAACTTCTACTGTAACTTTGAACTCATGGCCGAACTGCATGTACCTTTCATGAATTACATTATACATTTCATTCATCATATATCTAACCATCAAAGCATCTTATTTACCCCCAAAAATCTCATTATTAATCCTGAATCGTATCTTATTCAGCATAGCTATAACTACCTTACCTTACTCACCTTGATGTTCAATATTCATCTAAGTCATTATAATTTTCAACATTCACTTGATTAAGACTAACAACATTCACCTCTTTCACCACAACATTCGCATCATGATCTCCAACATTATTGTCCTGAACTTTAACATTCGCATCACAACCTCCAACATTCGCATCATAAGCTTCAACACCTCACATCACAACCTTCAACATTCGCATCATAAGCTTCAACATCTCACATCACAACCTTCAACATTCGCATCATAAGCTTCAACACCTCACATCACAACTTCCAACATTCGCATCATGAGCTTCGACATCTCACATCACAACCTTCAACATTCGCATCATAAGCTTCAACATCTAACATTACAACCTTCAACATTCGCATCAAAAGCTTCAACATCTCACATCACAACCTTCAACATTCGCATCATAAGCTTCAACATCTCACATTACAACCTTCAACATTCGCATCATAAGCTTCAACATCTCACATCACAACCTTCAAGATTCGCATCATAAGCTTCAACATCTCACATCACAACTTCCGACATTCGCATCATAAGCTTCAACATCTCACATCACAACTTCCGACATTCGCATCATAAGCTTCAACATCTCACATCACAACCTTCAACATTCGCATCATAAGCTTCAACATCTCACATCACAACCTTCAACATTCGCATCATAAGCTTCAACATCTCACATCACAACCTTCAACATTCGCATCATAAGCTTCAACATCTCACATCACAACTTCCGACATTCGCATCATAAGCTTCAACATACGCGTCATAAACTTCAACACTTCACATCACAACCTTCAACATTCGCATCACAACTTCCAACATTCGCATCAAAAGCTCCAACATCCGCGTCATAAGCTTCATCACTTCACTTCACAACCTTCAACATTCGCATCACAACTTCCAACATTCGCATCATAAGCTCCAACATCCGCGTCATAAGCTTCATCACTTCACTTCACAACCTTCAACCTTCGCATCACAACTTCCAACATTCGCATCGTAAGCTCCAACATTTCACATCAGAACTTCTAATATTCTCACCATAAGCTTCAACACCTCACATCACAACTTCCAACACTCGCGTCATAAGCTTCAACACCTCACATCACAACTTCCAACACTCGCGTCATAAGCTCCAACACCTCACATCACAACTTCCAACATTCGCATCATAAGCTTCAACACCTCACATCACAACATCCAACATTCACATCATAAGCTCCAACTTCACGAGCTTAAACACTCGCATCACAACTTCCAACATTCGCATCATAAGCTCCAACATTCGCATCATAAGCTTCAACACCTCACATCACAACTTCCAACATTTGTGTCATAAGCTTCAACACCTCACATCACAACTTCCAACATTTGTGTCATAAGCTTCAACACCTCACATCACAACTTCCAACATTTGTGTCATAAGCTTCAACACATACTCAGTTCAGTAATTACTCAATGTATCAGCTCTTGTCGCCTTGGATTTCTCACTTGAACAAGAGACCAACTTGATCAAACGCTGATTGCCATATCCCGACAGTCTTGTCACCACACATGTTTAAGCTAGCAAAATTAAATATCACATGTTAATATATAAAAACAATCAATTAAAACAAACGTATGAAATAAAACTTCCTTTATAAGTAATATTTTTTGTTCTCTTCTTGTAATCCTGACAAACAATTTCACAATGATTCACCGTAACCAAACTGTATATGAAAAGATGTTCAACATAATTTCAAAACGCTATGTAACATCTCTTCATGATGATGATGATATTGAGAGCAATGTTTAAAAGACACCTTTCATTGTTAATTGGAAATGTTAACATCTCTCACTGAATCTATTTCCACATGTTAAATGGTAATTATATCCTGAGGGCATGATGGTTAACAACACTTTCATCATGTTGAATAAAAAAGAAAAAAAATCCATATATTACTAAATCTTTTGAATGATTACCTAGAGCCATTGTTCACAGCTATTAATAGTTGTTTATAATAATCTAAATACAGGACATTACACTGGAGAGGAATATTGAATTACGTTCGCTATTTTTCTTATTAATTCGTTCTTTCTCGGTGGTATTTCGTTCGTTAGAGTATTAGATAGATAGATAGATAGATAGATAGATAGATAGATAGAGAGAGAGAGAGAGAGAGAGAGAGAGAGAGAGAGAGATAGAGAGGGATAATATTTATATAAGTAATATTTTTTTTTCGTTTCACTTCCCTACTATCACTAAACCCACTCACCAGTCACTAACCACACTCACCAGTCACTAACCCACTCACCAGTCACTAACCCCACTCTTCAGTCATTAAACCCACTCACCAGTCACTAACCGACTCACCAGTCACTAAACCCACTCACCAGTCACTAACCCCACTCCACAGTCACTAACCCCACTCTCCAGTCATTAAACCCACTCACCAGTCACCTCACCAAACCCACTCACCAGTCTCACTAACCCCACCCACAGTCACTAACCCCTCCACAGTCACTAACCCCACTCCACAGTCGCAACCCCACTCTCCAGTCATTAAACCCACTCACCAGACACTAACCCCAATCACCAGTCACTAAACCCACTCACCAGTCACTAACCACACTCACCAGTCACTAACCACACTCACCAGTCACTAACCCCACTCCACAGTCACTAACCCCACTCTCCAGTCATTAAACCCACTCACCAGTCACAACCCACCACCAGTCACTAACCCACCACCAGTCACTAACCCCACTCACACAGTCACTAACCCCAATCACCAGTCACTAAACCCACTCACCAGTCACTAACCACACTCACCAGTCACTAACCCCACTCCACAGTCACTAACCCCACTCCACAGTCACTAACCCCACTCACCAGTCATTAAACCCACTCCACAGTCACTAACCCCACTCACCAGTCACTAACTCCACTCCCCACTCACTAACCCCACTCACCACTCACTAACCCCAGTCAACAGTCATTACACGATTCCTGTTTATCTTATTTTTCAGCAATTTACTCCATAACAACCTCCTCCTCCCCTCCCTCTTCCTAGTAATGTTGACAATTTGTACACGAGGAGGAAAGAAGCCTTATTATGATTTTGTTATCGAAAGTCTTGAAAAAAAATCTGAGCATTATGGTGAAAGTAATTATTTAAGTATCCCCTCTTCCACCCCCTTCCACCCAATAATGAGCTGTGTTGATATTTTTTTTTTTTGCTTATACTGTACTATTTTTTTGGTGTTTGTATGATGCGAGATTTAGTCATTTTTAACGTGTTTTAAATATTTTCTCAAATTATGTAATGTTTTTTGTGTTTTTTTGATATGTAAACATTTTATTTTTTTATTTTTCGTTGGGTTGGTTTTATTTTTCTTCTCTATTTCTCTCTTTTTATTTTTCTGCCTCTGTGTGTAGAAGACGAAAAACGATATTAAGATGATGATAATTACGAATCGAGAAGTTTATTTTTAAGACAGAAAACTGGAAAATTGGAATAAGGCAATTGGAGACAGACAGACAGACAGACAGACAGACAGACAGACAGACATAATGAAATATGGCCACTGTACTACAAATTATTTACTAAAAGAGCAGCATTTCATTAACTCCTATACCACTGAAGCCTTCGTAAGGTAGTTTCATTAATTTTTCTAAAGTTATTTCTAAGTAAACTCTACTGTGAAAAATTTAGAAGGGAGGAGGGGGGGGGGATTTGTAAAGTGTTTTAGGTAAAAATTGTCAAAGGAAAGACAGTATATTTTTTGTAAGTAGAGTTTCAGATAGAGGACAAACTAGCAAAGTGATATTATAAGTATATGTACTCGTATCAATGGAGAGGCTAGTAAAGTGTATTATAAGTAGATATTGTAAGTAACCAGCAGAGTACGTGATATGTAAACTTTCTCTAAATAGATTACGGAAGCTATGATGAGTCTGTTCTTCCTCAAGCTGTTGCAAGTACTCTCTCTCTCTCTCTCTCTCTCTCTCTCTCTCTCTCTTTCTCTTCCCATAACAAAAGACGAAAAACAGTATTAGCATAATTAAGATAAACAAAAGAACGAAAATAAATACATATCAGATGTGTTTTTCTTCTTAAGGCACAACGATACAACAGACAGACAGACAGACAGACAGACAGACAGACAGACAGACAGACAGACAGACAGACAGACAGACAGACAGACACGCGAGCTCTCAATCTTACAGCAGGGCGTTGGGTGGGTAGAACAAGGCACCTTAATGATGGAGGTCACACAGTGCCTCGTCTTAAGTCATGACCTGCGCTGACATGAAGCAATTTTGAGCCGGGAATGAAGCGAAGTTAATTGGTGTGAAGCGTTAATGGTAGGCAGCGACACATCTTGTCTGATACAATTACTTACTGAACTGCTTGGTTATGATAAGGGGGGAAAAAGGGTGAGACTTGTCAGTTTACGCCCGAGGATAAACGTCAGTATATGTATATATAAACATAGAGAGAGAGAGGAGAAAGATAGAAGAAGAGAGAAAGAGAGTGAGAGAGAAGAGACACACACACACACACACACACACACACACACACACACACACACAAACACACACACACACACACACACGTCGTCGCCTCTAGTGTGTACAATTGTCATATAAGTAATATATAAACCGAAGGTCAAACTACCATGATCAGGTCAAACTACCATGGTCGGGTCAAATTACCATGGTCAGATTAAACTACCATGGTCGGGTCAAACTACCATGGTCGAGTTTAACTACCAAGGACGAATCTAACTACCACAGTAAGGTCTAAATACCATGATCAAGTCTAACTACCATGGTCGAATCTAACTAAAATTATCAGGTATAACTACTTTGGTCGTATCCATCAACATTTTGTATCCATTTATATTTAGTTTTCTCAACTCATAAGAGACGAACATTTGTAATACGACGATATATAGAAACTAATTCAAAATATAACAAGGGAGAAATGTATCTTTGTGTGTGTGTGTGTGTGTGTGTGTGTGTGTGTGTGTGTGTGTGTGTGTGTGTGTGTGTGTGTGTGTGTGTGTGTGTGTGTGTGTGCGTGTGTGTGTTTCATAACTCTCACATGACACAGTTGAGCTGAGAATTGTGTCACACTTCAAGTTATAATGATGATGAATATTGTTGATTGGAGGAGCTAGTGGTTGATGGGAAGGTGAGGAGGTAGAGTGAGAGGTAGGAAGGTGAGGTAGAGTGAGAGGTAGGAAGGTGAGGTAGAGTGAGAGGTAGGAAGGTGAGGTAGAGTGAGAAAGAAGGAAGGTGAGGTAGGAAGGTGAGGAGGTAGAGTGAGAGGTAGGAAGGTGAGGTAGAGTGAGAGGTAGGAAGGTGAGGTAGAGTGAGAGGTAGGAAGGTGAGGTAGAGTGAGAAAGAAGGAAGGTGAGGTACAGTGGATTTGACTTGAGTACTTTTTTCTTTATTTCTCTTCACTTTAGTCTCTATCTCCTTGTTCCTCTCTCTCTCTCTCTCTCTCTCTCTCTCTTCTCTCTCTCTCTCTGTCAACTCTATGGGCCTGGAGTGTTTGAGAAGGGAGTTCGTTGCATGTAGTTTTGTGCAGTTTCACACGAAGGATTAAGTTTATAAATACGCGCCCATGATTATACCGATCCTCCTTGGAACACTTGCTTGTGTGTGTGTGGGGAGGGCGGGTACGTTGGGCTGGATTATGGTATTCCATTTGATGATTTTACTTATATAACTTGTCTCTTTGTCCATTTTTTTCTGTCTCTCTGTCTTTGCATCTATCTACCGTATACAGTATATATACAGTATATCGAACTGTATATTTTACTTTCGTTAATCTTTCATTAAGTCTATTTATAGATTTGTTTTTGTGCCAGTTATATGTATGTATGTATGTATGTATGTATGTATGTATGTATGCATGTGTGTGTGTGTGTGTGTGTGTGCGTGTGTGTGTGTGTGTGTGTGTATGTTTGTATGTATGTATGTATGTATGTATGTATGTATGTATGTATGTATGGATGTAGAAAATGTGTGTGTGTGTGTGAGGATGTACACGTGTGTGTGTATGTGTATTTCATAAAAGGAAATTTTCCCCAGCAACATAATATTACCGCTTGAAATACACAGTAAATATCCAGGTGTCATAACAGTGTACGTATAGCACTAGAGCTTCACAATGGTCGTGCTGTGTTTTACCGAATAAGAGTTTGTTATGTTACACTGGGCCACAACAGTCCTCGTCTCTAGCTTACCTCTTCCGCCCCACTTTCGATAATGGCGCATCTTGTATCTTAAAGTGAAGAAAATATATATAGATAGATAGATAGATAGATAGAGTACATACCTTGGTCGGATCCATCGACCTGTTGTAATCAATTTATATTCATTTTTCTCAACTCATAGGTTACGAACATTAAATATCTAGGACTTCACTTGACACTATCCTTTAAGCTGTACAACTTGGGAGAAATAAAAAAAATTATTGTCCATGAAACTTAAAACTTACAGAAAGAAAGCGAAAAACAGTTTAAGACGTTAGTAAGCAGTAGCGGCTGGAAGAACAATACCATTTTCTCTTGTACAGATAATAAGAGAAGAGAGTGGAAGTGACCGTGGTGTTCATGGTCTTCACACGGCGAGGCTTGTTAAGGGAGACGAATATAGTGAACAAAAGTGTTATGTTAGCCTTTTCTGTCAGCGAGTAATGCAGTCAGTCAGTCAGTCAGTCAGTCAGTCAGTCAGTCAGCCAAAATCAAAGTGAAATACAAACACTATTATAAATCTTATTACCAGTTTCGGTCACTTTACGTCTTAAGTTGACAACCTAACCTAACCTAATCCAATTTAACGAAACCAAATCTACCCTAACCTAACCTAACCTAACTTTATGACACTGATACGCGTTTGAGCATTACCCACAAGCATCACGTGAAGTTTCAGTGTAGTCTTCGTTACCATCCCATCTACTGTACTGTATATTGCCTCGTTATTATATACCGTGTTGCACGCCAATGCAAATGTATTGTATGTAAATTGGCGCGATATTCTATTAGCGACAATGAAGTCTGAATATTTTTTTTTAATTAAGAATCGAATGAGAATAATTAGTAATTTAATGTCTGGTCCTAACTGGGACTGACGTAATTAAAGCTTCACTAACCAGGAGAGAGAGATAGAATTACACACAAACACGCACACACACCTCGCGCAGTCCGCCACTACAACAAAATTCAGCCCATAAGAGCCCGCACTGATAAATATAAGAACAGCACCATGCCATCTATTGTTAAAATAATAAACAACTCCTGATTTATGTACTGTACAGCCCTGTAAATGTATTTAACTCATATCATTATGTCTAAATCACATGTAAGTTTGTATATTTTCAGCCACCGGCTGCAACTCTATTCATAAACCGTTTATTATTATTATTATTATTATTATTATCATTATTATTATTATTATTACACACACACACACACACACACACACACACACACACACACACACACACACACACACCCAGCTGTAAATATCATTAGAGGAAAGAGGAAAGAAATAGTGACTGCGTGTATCCATTGTACCACAGACTCGTTCCATTTCTTTAAATATCTCTGTAGGATCATAAGAAGGAAACCGTGGCAATGGTAATAAGGACAACGTCTTCAAAGTCTACGGCGGGAATATACTGTATCTTTAAAGCCTGTTGCAGTCTTCAAAGGTCTCATGAGAGTGATGCAGCGAAGACAATATCTCCATAGGTCTTAAGAATGAGATGCACTATGAACAATATCTCCATTGGGCTTCAGAGAGTGATGCAGTGAGAACAATACCTTCAGTGTTCTCGGAGACAGACTACAGGAGGACTCACACACGGGTCTTCGTCGATTACTTTCTCTCTCTCTCTCTATTCCTCCTGATGGAACTCATTGTCAATACCTTTACCGTGTTATCGTGTCCGCAATGATGCTTAATGAACTCTATTAAAGGCTTTTCTTGGTAGTAGTTCGCGTTTCACTCTATTGCGTTTTTTTTTTCTGTTTTTATTAGAGTGGAAATACCGTGTATGATGGAGTGATCTCGAGCGTAACATTGTAGAATATAAACGTACCTGATGGCCAACCTACTTAGTAGACACAGGAAATTGATTTGAAGAGTTGTTTAAGTCAATGACGGATATTAAATGTTTCACTTTATATAAGGAGTATGTACAGGTAGATTTAGGATGTGAATATAACGTGTGTGTGTGTGTGTGTGTGTGTGTGTGTGTGTGGTACTGAGGCAGTCACTTATGTTTGCATTTTGCTATTTTGCGCTGTTTTTTTTTTTTTTGCATCCGGGGTAAAAAATAAATAGAAATAATTTTCAAAGGGCTTTACATATATATATATCGTTTCATACACAGTGCCAAAATGCATGACCATACCAGTTTATATAAATTTAGTTGTTCAGTTATCCTTGACGCTTGTTTGTCTATATATACTGTACAACTTTATATATATATTTATTTTTTACTATTTCGTTGTTTTGGTAAGTCTTTTCCTGACTCGTTCTGACATATCCTAAGACTTTTTTTCTCTCAGACGGTTCCTCTGATGTTTTCATACGATATTCCTTGTGGGTTTTTATATTTTTTTCCGAAACGTGTTGGGTTAGAGTCTCGGCGGATCAACCTGTGGGGTATTGACATACTCCAGAAACATGTCCAGAACACGCTGACCACAGGCTTAAATCTGGCAAAAATGTGAAGGGATGAGGAGTGGGGGGGTTCGTGTAACTCTCTCTTTATTTTGCTTTTCCCAAGTTTTCTTCTCAATTTCTACTTCTATTTCGCACTTATTATCTCCAGGCCACACTCCTTCCCTCAGCCTTCCCTCTCTCCCTCAATTTACTTCTATCCCGCCTCCATCATCCACACCTTCCACCATCTCCATCCCTCCCTCAACTCTCCCAGTCTGCCAACAGTTAGCCCCTCCCCGCTCTCCTGCTACTGAGGGGACAACAGTCTAACTAACTGGGGAAACACCCGAGGGACAGACGCCCCTCAGTACAAAGAATACTTGTGGCGAGTCTGTCACAAAGAGGAGGTCCCGGGGGTTGGCTTCTGAGGTGGCGTGAGGAGGGAGAGGGAGAGGGAGGAGAGGATGAGAGAGGGGGAGAGAGAGGGAGGATGAGGTATGTAAAGGATAAGTGAGGGAAAGAAGAAGGCGGAAAGGGAAGATGAGTGAGGAGGAGGATGAAGGAGGGGAATAGAGGGGAAGGATGAGAGGGAGGAAGAGGGAAGGGGAGGATGAAGGAGGGGGCGTCACTATGGTCGCACTATAAGTGTACAGAGTCAACACTGGCGGCGGCTGAGTCGGGCTGAAAGACATGTAAATGACAACCATCTGAGGGCAGGAAGATTATCTACTTTCTCCCCTTCTCTCTTTCCCTCTTTCTTCCTTCCGTTTCTCCCCTTCTCTCTTTCCCTCTTTCTTCCTTCCCTTTCTCCCCCCCCCTTGCCCTCCCTCTCTCCCTCCCTCCACCAGCCTCGGGAGTCAACTGTGTGTTTCAGTACATTGTCATGCATAGTGTGTCCGTCCGCCTCTATTGTGAACATGAACTCTGGATAGTGACGTTTAGCTTGTTAGTTTTTGTTTACCTAGTTCTCTCTCTCTCTCTCTCTCTCTCTCTCTCTCTCTAATCTTTTACACATGAAGATATGAACACACATCTACTGAATACTCGAACTTAAGTAAAACACATCATATGGTGAGTATAGATACAGTCTTCTCTTGTATTAAAATATTATAGAGTGAAGTGAGCGGGTCGGGGGAGACGGGGTGTGTAAAATAAAATCCTCCAGAGATGCATTTAGCCAGTCAGTCAAGCAGTCAGTTAGTTACTCAGTCACTTAACCAGTCTAAGATGGCGTTCATAGAGCCAACTAATGCATCTGTTGAAACCATTAGGTAATTGTAGGTGTGTGTGAGAATATATAATATAGTGTTTCCACATACAAGTATTCAGGTAGATTCTTCCCACCAACGTGTATAAAACCTCCAATACTGACCAGAATTTGTATTTCTGAGGGATTAAACAGCATAAATACATAAATACATTACATTGAATAATAATCATTGTTACTGGATAAAATTACAGAAATAAACGTAGGAAATTATTGTGGGGAGTAAAATAGATGTTATATAACAGTTTGTTCCACGTGGGAATGTCGAATATAATATTTCAGGACTAAAAGAATTTAATACACAGTTGGAAAATATAAACAAGCACTCAGAAAATTATTTAAAAAGGAACAAGTACACGAGAGTTGGAAGTAAAGAAACGTTATAATTTTTATAACTAACGTTCATGAGTTACTGTGAATGATACCAAAGAAGAAGTAAGATGAGAAGATCTGATCAATTCATAAGTACAGGATGTTAATAATAATATAGAACTAACGAAAGAGTAGACGGAGGAGCTATATTTAAGCCCAAATGATTATGTATGAAGCCACTAGACTACTCCTCCATGGCCTACCTGAGAAAAATATTAATATCCCGGAATGGAGACGTGGATCTACGTGTTCGAGATACACTTTTGGAATACTGGGTAACACGGGTTCGATCCTTCCTTCATCCTCTCCTTCACCCACGACGAAGGCATCAAGAGAAATATTCATTTATCATTCACAGCAATGGCGAAGTGGATCTCATTCTGATTTTATTACCAGAGTACAATAGTTCGATCCCTCACAAACACCTCAAATACTCATTATTATCACCTTAATAATTTATGGAAATCCTCGGAAATTATTCAATATCGATAACAAAAGCCAAACGTAGAAAACAAAAAAGCTATTGATTGGTCACTATTTATGGACGGAGGAAACAAAACACACAGCTACGGAAGCTTTTGTTGTAACATATAAAAAAGTGTTGTTGATGCTGGTTTAACAGTACAAAGTGAAAATATCCCGACGAGAGCACAGCAGTAGTGTGGAGGGTGAGGGTGAGTAGTGTGGAGGGTGTGGGTGAGTGGTGTGGAGGGTGAGGGTGAGGGTGAGTAGTGGAGGGTGAGGTGAGTAGTGTGGAGGGTGGGGTGAGTAGTGTGGAGGGTGAGGGTGAGTAGTGTGGAGGGTGAGGTGAGTAGTGTGGAGGGTGAGGGTGAATAATAATAATAATAATAATAATAATAATAATAATAATAATAATAATAATAATAATAATAATAATAATAATAATAATAATAATAATAATAATAATAATAAATATTACAATAGCAAACAAGATGAATATAAGTGAAACAAAACCAAGAAATAAAAGAAGAACTAAGAACAAGAGAAACATAAAAAAAAATCTTAGTACCACCATTATGTCTCTCATGATTTACCCTGTTATGAAGGATTCAATGGAGCGAAGTGATTTGTGACCCGGATTTAAGATTTAACTTCAGCAGTTTTACCCAGAGATAAGAAAATCCCTTAATTTACACAGCTCTCCCGTCCGGCTCAGGGAGGGGAGGCGGGAGGGTGGTGGGGGGGGGTGAGGGAGGAGTAAAAGGGGTAGGGATGGTGAAGGGGTGGGGGTTTAGGGCGGTTAAGAGGTGGTAGGAGGGGAGGAGGGGTTAAGTTAGGTTAGTAAGGGGAAATTAGTTTTAGTCCTAAGCTTTATATAAGCAAATGTCATATTATACCGACTAAACTAACATTTACATAGAGACAGGTGGACTGTTTACCTTTCCTGTTAATAAAGTTACTATGCCAGGTAAGTGAGAGGAGAAGAAGATCGAGAGAGAGAGTTTCGGTAAAATCCTTAGATATAAACACTATTTTAGCAAGTCCCTCTTCTCTACGCTAGGTGGAGCCAACATCAGGGGGGGTGATGAATGATGGGGCACTCAGTCACTCACTCACTCACCAGAGGGCCACTCATTCACTCACTCACTCACTCAACTTAGGGCCACTCAATTATTCACTCATTCAAAGTAGGGCCATTCACTTAACACAGAGCCACTCACTCACTTAACACAGAGCCCCCTCGCTTACTCAACACATAGCCACCCACCCACTCACTCACTCACTCACCATAGGTTCCACTCGCTAACCTACCCACTGACTCAGCCACGGACAATATCCTGTCAGAGGGAGAGGAGGCGACACACACACACACACACACACACACACACACACACACACACACACACACACACACACACACACACACACACACACACACACACACACACACACACACACACACACACACACACACACACCACACGTTACCTCCCGTGGTGAGCTTCTTAAGTAGAATACCGTCGTGTTAAAGTGGCCCCCTTGACGCTATTTAAGTTAACGTATGAAAAATAAAACACCAGATACTTAAAGGTTAATTCTCCAAGTTTCTTATGTTAACTTTATCCTCTAAAACGTGATAGGGAACTTGGTTAATTTACTCACTTAAGATAAAGGAATGAATTCTCAAAAACTTCGTTCGCTAAAATTCATCCCTAAAGTGGAGATATAAGAACGCATTTAAGAACCTCATTTAAGCTGCAGCAAAACGATGTCGGTATAATTGGCACTAAAATTAATTTGAGACTACACTGTTATCTTAGCCTCAGTTGGTGGAATAATTACCGAAAGAGCCTTTGTGGGTTTACATCCTTGTCTTTTCTTCTGTAAGGTCAGTCAGCTGGTGAGATAGGAAGTCAGTTTATCAGTGAGTCTATTAAGCAGTCAGTCACTCAGTCAATTACCCAGTCACTCAGTCAATCAGTTTGTCAGTCAATTGGCCAGTTACACCAATAGTCTCTCGGTCAGTTAGTTTGCCAGAATACTCAGTCAACCACTCTCTCAGATAAGACTGGGTACCCAAACAGATGCTAGACTCGTTAAATAAATTTGACAATCACCCAATGTTTTCTTGCAAGCTTTTCCACAAAACCAATATATAAGACGCCACAAACCACACTTGACACTTGAACTACACCATCAACAGCAATACACCTCCCATATTGTTGTGTATCTTGGCCTTCTGCTTCACTGATAATTAAAGAAACATTCTGGTAACAGGTGTGTTTTTTTTCCAGGGCCGAATTGTTGGTAAGAGAAAGTGACATTTGCTCCAATCTCGTGTACGTCTCCTGAAGGTCAGAAGGTGAAGGTGGAGACGGTGGCAGAGGGGGCGGTGTGATGTGGGTTAGGGGGTAATAGTTAGCTGTGTGTGTGTGTGTGTGTGTGTGTGTGTCACATATTAGAATATATTACACTTACCTTAGGCATTTACATTATAAATACCAACTACAATTTTACAGATAATTTATTGTAATCAGACACAATTCCCTACGTCATCAGGATTATATCGAATATACCAGAAAAGTGAAGAAGAAAAAAAGTTGTATCCAGTTTATAAAAGAATATTGTCAAGACCAGAGAACAGCCAGACAGCGAACGAGCTATCCCCAAACTGTATCAATTAAGCTCTTTGACTGACGCGACTGAGGCCTTACAAAGCCAACAGGTCGCACCAGAACCTAGCCAGAGGCGGTGACTGTCATTCCAACAATTTCGCAAGCGTTCATCACATGACACACTAAAGGTTATTGGTAGAGGAAAAGAGGGAAATCCAACCTAGAAGGATTTACCTGTAACCCTCCACCGCGACTGCCATTACCGTCAGTCGACACCCAGCAAACAGTCGCTTTCTTGCCATCCACTCAACAGTTTCAAAGCCATCCTTAATAGGGCTTCTGTCAGTTTCAGTGTTGAGAATTAGCTTTGTGACACATCAGTAGCAGTTTCTGTATACAGCTGTCGTACTAATCTGACACTGTCGAGAAAGAGGCCAGCATCCACTTAACACCTTACACATGTTCGTAAATGATAGTGCCAGGTGTCTCGGATTCACGGCAAATCCTCCTTAAGTATCTTATAAACTTCTTTTATTTTCAGTTGGTCCGTATGTCAGTCTCTGTTATATTTTTCCTCTCAAATTATTTTTACTGTGAATTGGATCAAGGGGATACAGAAACCTCACAAAAGACGGGAAAGGGTAGAGCAGAATGGTGCAAGAGTGGAAGTGACACACACACACACACACACACACACACACATCCTCAACTTGCATACGAAGAAAATCCTTTACTTCAACACCCAACATGACTCTTGTAAACAAAGACCAAGAAGCAGGTCTTCTAACACAGCCTCACCACTTCTTTACAAATCATCCTCAAGCTGTCTATGTCAACTGGGCGTAAAATGAACTGGTCTCCTAATACTCACTCAGGATTTATAAATATTCACTCTTCAAACACACACACACACACACACACACACTCAAAATTTCATAAACATAGCTAATGAATATGAGAACCTAATCATCAAAACATTTCGTAATATTATGTTTATTACTTTTATTATGAATCCTGTTGATGAAATTTTTGCCATGTCATTTTCATCCTTAAATGTTTCATAATTTAAATTTTAATGATACTCACACTAGTAGCAAATTAACTGGATTGTTTCCCGTTCTGTGTATGTCAAGTATGACCCTACATTTCAGGTATTTATCCCTGCACACCTGACATTTATCTCAGTCATCCCTGATCCATTTTCTTTAAGGTTAAACTAGAACTAATACACCATCTTAGTTGTTATATGACTAGTGTTAATAAATACCACGAACAGGAACCTTAAAACACTTACATTTTTTTGAGTAAACTACAGAAATCTTACATAATATATCCTAACATAACCTATTCTAAATTAACCCAACCCCAACTTGACCTGAACTATCCTGAGTAACCTAACATGTCAGGATATTCTCGGTTATTTTCGCTTCGTTCGCATAACCTGAAATATAATGAATAATTTAGCGGTCCTGTTCGTGTAAGGGAGGGTAACCTGGGGCTATTAAGGTTATACGGTATATACCAGGGAGCTTCAGTATCCATGTGGTCTATTTTAGCGCCTGGTTGGTGGGTTATCGCCTGAGGACCGAGGCTTGTTAAGGGAACGTGTCAATTGAGGGCGTTTGGGGACTTATGTTTCCCCCCCATCTATCTCCCTTATTTATCTCTCTATTTCAATTTTCACTCGTATTTCTTTCCCTGTCTTTTTCTACTTTATTTTCTATTACAATTCTTCCTTCATCCTTCCCTCTCTCTCTCTCTCTCTCTCTCAACTCTACTTTTATCGTTTATTTCTATCCCTTCCTTTCTGTTCCTTTTCTACCTCCCCATTCCAATTCAACTCTGTTTCAATTTCTGTGTTACGTTATACTCCCTACCTCTTATCCATCCCTTTCCCTTCCTCTTCTTACGTTAATCTATACGTTCCACATCTTTTCCATCTTTCTCTCTCTCTTTTTCTACGTCAACTAAATCTTCTCTCTCATCTTTTCCATCATGGTCTCTCTCTGTTCCTACGTCATATAAATATCCTATATGTTTTTAACCTCTGTTCCTTTCTCTTCCACACTTTTTCTCGCCATGTGCCGTGGGAAAGGATGACATTAGTGGGACAGTTAGTTACCCCTGAGTGGATGGTATATTTCACGCCAGCTTCCGTCAGTCCTTCGGGGATCACTGAACTCAACTACCACCATCACTACTACCACCTCTACCACAACTACCACTATCACCACCGCCACTACCAGTACCACTACCAATACCACCATTACTACCAGCACAAGTGATAACTAATTTTATTATTTGTATTTTTGTTATCATCGTTGTTATTAATAATAGTTAGTAAGTAGTAGTAGTAGTAGTAGTAGTAGTAATGCCGGAAGTAGTTGCAATAATAAAAGTAGTAATAGTAGTAGTTGCAAGAATAATTTAATTAATAGTAATAGTAGCTTTTGTAGGATAAACAATAATTTCCTTATATCTATTTTTCTCTTTCCTTTAACCTTAACAACCAATGAGAAAAGACATACGACAGAAAGCAAGGAATAAGCTACTTAGGATTAGCTAAGAGGACTTGTTGATATTATTTCTCATTATTATTTCCAGGAATAACAAAAGGCATTCCAGTCGTCTTTAGTCTCAAAAACCCGCTGAAGAAGACTAAGATTATTAAGGATTGGTGTTGAATAAAAATAATATTCACAATTATTGACCAACAAAAGAAAATTAATCACAATTTGTTTAAAGTAAAATAAAAATACTAACGCTCATGAAGATTTGGTTTCAGGAGTCAGGGTTGGCTTAGGGATGGATACATTTAATTAATTCAGTGGTAGTTTGTCTGTGTCAACGAGGCTAAACTAACCTTGGTATGTTAACTTAAATCTTTTCCCATGGCGAGTAAACCAACAGAGTTTAATTTGACCCTGATTTAATGCAGCTGATGGCTGGACAAATGAGCTCCAGTTCTAATAGGATCCATTCTAACTAGTCCTCAATTCTAAACAAATCTATCCATTAGAGTTGGTGGAAAAGCTAAGTGTTTCTGATTGGTGAGAAATATGGGTCATTTTCATGATGATTGGACACGAAAAGTAATGATACTTCATCCTGTGTGTGTGTGTGTGTGTGTGTGTGTGTGTGTGTGTGTGTGTGTGTGTGTGTGTTGATCTGTATATACTGTATATATCCACTTATGTACGTACAGTATATATTCATCTAGGTATCCATCTATAGTTCTCTCGTTTTAATATTCCCTCATTTTCTTTATCTTCTTGTCTGTCTGTCTGTCTGTCTGTCTGTCTGTCTGTATCTTTATCTCTGTTTCTCCTTTTCTCCCCCATTATGTCTCACTTTTTCTTTCATAGCATGGTGGTAAATATTTCAGTAGTTAGCGAAAATAGTTCACATTCACAGTCAGTCCTAAATTGGGGTGATACATTTAATTGGCTGCAAGTCACCTGTGACCACGCTAACACCTGTCTAATTGTTCCACTAGTTGTGCTGGGACACACACACACACACACACACACACACACACACACACACACACACACACACACACACACACCATATCTAAAGCTTCAGGTTACATATAGTTTATAGAAACAAGTTTGTAGTAGTCGGTTTGGCAAAAAATAATTGCTTGTAAAAATATTGAGCAACTTAGACAATAAAATTGGTGATATCGGTTTCCAGTTAGCCAGATTTTACATTGATATACATGTGTGGTCAGAATTATTATAGAGACTTGACAGCATGTTGGTTTAAGGTAAGTGAAATATATAAGAGGAAGTTGATTGGCCTTCGTTTTGTCTGATGTAAATATTTAAGTATTGCATCAAGAACTCTGTATATTGTACGTGTATGGCAGTGAGAGGGAGAGGGAAGCAGTGGTACAGTTAAGGGTGTGTAGGGGTCATGGTGCCGGCATCAGGGAGGAGAGGGAGCTAAATTAACAACTAATTTATACCGATAATTTAGTTATTCCCATACGACCTGGGCATATTAAACTGCTTTTGCTATGCTTGATAATTATATATACCTCCATTCATCACCATATCTCTTCCTATGGCATTAAGGGTTTTTCTATATTACTTTATGAAGCTATTGCGGTACTTATTAGAACCAGCAAATATTTTTTTCAGACTCAAATCATCATTGAAATGGGGTGAGATACAGTACCACAGTAGGTTAGGTTGTCTTCTAAGGTATACAAGTTAGAATATGTGAGTGTAAAAACCGAGTTGAGATATATTTATTTTTTTCCTGCGGGCGACAAGTTATGTTTTGTCCCCAGGCGCCAGACTCCGACGCTAGAGAGAAGTCAGGGTTAATGTATTTTGGTTTCTTTTATAACATGAAAGGACGTGGCGAAGAGTCCACTAAAAATCTTTACCTAAGACATTTAATAGTTAACACAGGCGTCGTGTATGGGAACTGGGTATTACGTATCACACTCAGGGCGTCATCCGTGTCTATATTACCATCAGGTTGAGATATTTTATGCATATCTCACCTTTTATGTTTTAATTTTTACACAGGTGGACGCTGCACTCAACCTGTGGCTGCAGGTACAAGAGATGTTACGAAGAAATTCATGAGAAGTCTTTATACATAATGTTGTTATCCTCTCTTCCTTGTTTCGAGGTCCTTGTTATCATTCCTTCTCATCTTAACTCTCAGTTAAACAGAATGTGGAAGAAAGATTGCCACCGGTGATATGCAAGGAAGTTGGATGGATGGAAGTGACATCCCCTGCCTCAAGTGAAGTCACTGACCATGATTGATGCCTTGACCAATATGGCGGCGCTTCTCGCTCAGTGACTTCAACATCCATGGTTGATCCCACTATAATAAGCGTAATGAATAAAACAATATCAATCATGCAAAATTATCAATAATTACTGTTTACTGATGAGTAGCTGCGGCAATTGTGGCCAGATTGCCTTGACCAAGATGGCGGCCTGGCATCACTCGCATTTGCTGTTAACACATTCAACCTACTTAACGTCTCTGTACTTGAAAAATAAAACAAAAAAGAAACTCCTCGTTCCTGGAAGACGTAATCTGTACGATCGGGAAAAGCTGTACATAAGATAATTAAATAAAGGTTTTAAAAAAATCTACAATTCTATTCTCTTTAGGCTCTTCATTTTTTTCCTAACAACAGAATATAAATAGAATGAAAGAAAATAATCCTTATTCGTAAAGCGGCAAGAAAGGTAATTTATCCTTGGTAATTCTTAGTTACGTTTTTATCTTTATTCTCTGTTATGTGATTCCGTATTTATCTTCTCCTTCATCTCTCTTTTATCTTTTTTATCTCTTCCTCTCCTTCTGTATACTCCTGCCGGGTCAGCGTGTCTTCCTCTCATATGTCGCGGTGAAGAGATGGTGAAGAGACAAGCTGTTCCTTCAAGTGACGCGCATTAAGGCTACTTTTGTCCTTCTCTTCCTCTTCCTCCTCCTCCTTCTCCTCCTCCTCCTTCTCCTCTTCCTTTTCCTCCTCCTCCTCCTCTTTCTCTTCCCCCTCCGCCTCCTTCTCCTCCTCTTCCTCCTTCTCCCTCCATTTCCTTCTACTCCTCAAACATGCGAACTATTGTACCACACCGCCACACCACATCTCCACCACACCCACATGCACAACTATCGCAACATCCACACCACTACCCTCACACCCATACTACTACATCCACACCACTACACTCAAACCCAAACCATACCCACATCACACCCACATCACACAAACATCCACACTTATCACCAAATCGTCACTCAGGTCTTAGGATATTTTTTACCAGGATGAACAAGAACATACCGAGTACTATCGAGGGCCATGTTTTTTTTTTTTTTTATCCCAGGAATAACAGGAACATCCACCACCAGCAAGATCACTTTTCATTTCGGAATTGCCAGAATCTTTTTATTTCTAGGACGAAGAAGAGCTGACTCCAGGTGAATCCTTTCATGTATTGCAGAAGTAACGAGAAGGTGACTGGTCAAATGGGCTCATTATTAATAGGACCCAGTCTTGTTAAGTTTCTAATGGCCCTCAGTACATTAAGTTAGGTTAGGTTAGGTTAGGTTAGGTTAGGTTACGTTAGGTTAGATTAGATTAAGTTACGTCAAGTAAGAAGGATATTAAGTTAGGTTGGGTTAGGTTAGGTTTGGGTACATTAGGTATCAAATATGACCTTTAACCAGCAAGAGACTCATTAACCCCGGGGTTATCATACATACGACACATCACGGGGTACAAACACATTACCTGCACTGTTGGTAAAGACAAATCTCGTCAATTTAGGTCTCGTGTCAACAGAAGTAAAATGTCACCCTGATATATTGCCACAGTTGAGTTGAAACCTGGACAGGACACCATCAAGCGTGTGTTTTGGAGGAGGTGTCTCACTCATATCTGATTCCTGAAGCTTGGATTGTACCGTCTGACGTGAGGTGGGTGTTGAGAGAGAGAGAGAGAGAGAGAGAGAGAGAGAGAGAGAGAGAGAGAGAGAGAGAGAGAGAGAGAGAGAGAGAGAGAGAGAGAGAGGAAGGGATGTGAGATCAATGAAGAGAGATTATTAATTATTATTATTATTGTTATTATTATTATTATTTTGATTATTATTATTGTTATTATTATTATTATTGTTGTTGTTATTGTTGTTGATATCAATATGTCAGACAAATTGGGACGTGTGAGCCTTTCTGTTGATTTGTGAAAAATAATAAAACAATTTCTGATTGTTCGAATACAGGAACTCTTCATTCTGATTGGTGATAAATATCAGGGCATCTCTGTGAATGGTTGGAAATTTGCACGAAATATTTCCCCAATTAATGGAATATAAAGTTTTACATTTTTCATTAGCAGTGAATAAGAATTTTACTCCAGACTGGTATGGAATTAAAGGCGTTCTCATATAAGTTAATGGGACCTTGTGTATGTGTGTGTGTGTATGTGTGTGTGTATGTGTGGATGTGTGTGTGTGTGTGTGTGTGTGTGTGTGTGTGTGTGTGTGTGTGTATGTGTGTGTGTGTGTGTGTGTGTGTGTGTGTGTATTCAGATTCCATATTATGACTACTTATAATGTTCTATTGTATGAGGCATCAAAGGTCACCAATTCTAATTTTCCCCTCTAAATATTAATGTAGGTTAAAACCGTAAATTAACCTGTCAAAAAGTATAACATGTTTCAGAAAGTTATAATTGTAAACCATTAAAAATACACACATTGATGTGGAGAACTAGTACAGACAGACAGACAGACAGACAGACAGACAGACAGACAAACAGATAGAAAAAGAGAAAAAAGAGACAGACAGACAGACAGAGAGAGATACAGAGAGAGAGAGAGAGAGAGAGAGAGAGAGAGAGAGAGTATTTCGCATCTCCTCTTGTCAAGCAGAGTGTTAGTTATACTCCGTACCTTATTCCTCGTGCTTTTGTCTCTCCTAGTTTATCATCCCTTTTCCTCCGCCTCTATTTATATATAAGAATCTTCCGTCTAATTCCTCTTACACTTATAATCCCTAATCCCTACTCTCTTTCTTTCTTATTTATCTCCCCTTTCTCAATTATCGTCGTTCATTTATTGCCTCTCTCTCTCTCTCTCTCTCTCTCTCTCTCTCTCTCTCTCTCTCTCTCTCTCTCTCTCTCTCTCTCTCTCTCTCTCTCTCTCCTTGCCAACTCGGCACTTCCTCCGTGTAATTCCTGGCACAGTAATAAACTCTTTTCTCTTATTCTTTATTTCTTCTTTTACTTCCTATCTCATAGATTATCTCTACTTTCCCCCACCTCTCTCTCTCTCTCTCTCTCTCTCTCTCTCTCTCTCTCTCTGCAATAGGTCGTGTTGGTGTGACGGTGAAGAGATGGTGACGGGCGGTATGAGGTCTTCCCTCTGGACCTCTCCCACCACCACCACCACCACCACCACCGCTGCTGTCGCCACACCCTCGCCCAGGGCCAGGGACAACTTTTTACCAGGACTAACAAAAGCTCACCTCGCCTATTGAGGGTCGTTTCTTACCAGGGCTAACAAAAGAAATCCCAGCGTAAATTCCTTTTTTTTTTCTTTCGTCCTTAACAAAATCAGTCGGAAGGCAAAAGTAGGAATATATATATTTTTTTCCTTTATTTTCTTTTTTTTTCTTTAGAGCGAAATTTAACCACTAAGAGTTTTATTTTCCGGAATTAATCAGAGCAAACATCCCAACTCCCTAAACGTGTTTTTTTTTATATCTAGGATGAAGAAGAAGAGAGGCACTCTCAAGCAAATCTTATTTCTGTTTGTTTTCCAGGACTAACAAGAATGTATTTCCACCACCTTCCTCCTTCCTCCCTCACCCACCCCACGTATCCCCACCCCCCTCCTCCCGCCTACAGGAGTCCTTTTTTTTTACTAGTACTAACAAGGACCTCATTAGCCCCGATGGCCAGAAGGAGGAGAAATACTTAGGGAAATAGCCCAAGAGAGAAAAAATTAGATTAGCAAATTTACCTGGATAATTAGCCAAGTAAAGATTAGACGGGAGGTAGTGTAGCCAAAAGTGATTAGTAATTACGGATTTTTAAGATAAAGTGAACTCGGAAAATTACGGTAGTTTTATGTAACACAAGTGGAGTGAACATCGATGGAGTTTACTTAGCCCTCGCTTGTCGTGGCCGCCTCCAGGTAAAATTGAACCATTTGTCTTGTTATTGAGGGGTTTTTGCCGGTGCCGAGCACTACCACTATTACCAACACCACCACTACTACCACTATTGCCATCCGTGCCGAACACTAACCACTACCACCACTGCTACTACTACTACCACCACCACCACTACTACAACTACTACCACAAGTACTACCAACGCCATCACCGCCGTCGCAGCCGCCACCACCATTTGAGAGTTGATCGGGCATGTCAGTCACGTAAACATAGAGGTCATGTACCATAAACAAACAGCGATATGAAAAGTTATAACCCGCCTCTCACCCAACAACGACCCCCTATCTTACGTGTAAACAGCTTCTCTTCGAGTCCTTTGATGTTTACAAAGTTGCGAGAAGTTTAAGCCACTGACGTGCAATATTACTTCCCAAGCATGACCTCAATTCTTGTTTTGTTTTCTCATTCATCTCCTTCGATCACGCAAGAAGATAGAAGAATGATATATTGAAAACCCCAAGTACAAACACTCTCTCTCTCTCTCTCTCTCTCTCTCTCTCTCTCTCTCTCTCTCTTCAGAAGGTGCGACTCTGATGGGAAAGTAATTTTCTTATTGCGGCCGATAGGAAGACCGTGTCCCAACTCTAAACGGGTTATGGTAAGGTCCTTATGAAGAGCCGTGTGTGTGTGTGTGTGTGTGTGTGTGTGTGTGTGTGTGTGTGTGTGTGTGTGTGTGTAATCCTGTATGTCTCATTTCCTCTCTCCTAACTCTTGTCACATTTTCCGTCTCTTTCTTTCTTTCTTTTTTTTTTACGTTTCCTTAGTCTTTCTTCTTGTTTCTGTTTTCTCCCTCTCTCTCTCCTGATACATTTTTTATTCATTTCTCTCTCTCTCTCTCTCTCTCTCTCTCTCTCTCTCTCTCTCTCTCTCTCTCTCTCTCTCTCACCCCGGAGTTATCTCACCACGGGACTTACAAGAACCTCATTAGCCAACATGTGCACAAGTAAAAGAAAAGTGCAGCCAAATGGTTCGACTGGAATAGATTGCTGTTGTAATTGGCCTATTTAGGGTGATTCTGGTTGTCGGGAGGGGGGGAGGGACGGGTAAAGAAAGAAGGAGAAATATACATAGAAAGAGAGGAATGAAGAGAATGAGAAATGTTGAAAGTGAATGAGGGAAGAAGGGAGGGAGAAAGGGAGGGAAGGAAAGTGATTGGAAGGGAAGTTAGAATGAAGAAATTGAAATAGAAGAACGAAGGGAGATAGAGTAACAGTGATATAATACCACAAAGAAGAAGGAAATGGAAGAGGCGACGTGAGAGGAGGATGAAAGAGAGAGAGAGAGAGAGAGAGAAGGAAAAGAAGAAAACGACCAATATAAGGAAGAAAAAATATACAGGGAAAGACGGAACACTTTCCTATAGCCGTTCATTTGGGAGAAGTTTGTTGACTTAGCAGACCAAACCCTCCCTCCTACAACCTCCCCTCCCCCTCTCCTGACCCTCCCTCCAACCCCCCCTCCTGGCCCTCCCTCCAACCCCCTCCTGCCCCTCCCTCCAACCCCCTCCTGCGCCCCCTCCTGCCTCCTCCTGCCCCCTCCCTCCAACCCTCCTGCGCCCCCCTCCTGCCCCCCCCCTCCTGGCCCTCCCTCCAACCCCCTCCTGCCACCCCCTCGAAAAAAATAATAGAAACTTTGTCAGTGGAAGAAGTTAGAGGAGGAGGGGGAGGGGGAGGGGGGGGGGCTGGTAAAGTTAGGGGAAGATGGTACACACTTAAGGCCTGAGACACTTACGCTTTAGTGCTGATGAGAAGGGGAGAGTCCGAGGATGGCCTACCGATTTCCTCCTCCGAGATCTGGAGAGTGACCGAGAGAGATAGTTACCGCCTATTCTCTTATTTACTCTGGCTTATTTACTTCTTTCTTCAATGTTAGGATTATGTTTTCTTTTTCCTTTCTTGCCGTTTATCAATTTATCCATTTGACCTGTTATCCTTACGTCTTTCTATTACAGCTTTCTCCTATTCGAAAGTTCATTTATCCACAAGTCTTCCCACTGCTTCTATTCACCCCCCTCCCGCCTCCCTACACCCAAAAATATACACTGAAGAGGTGGTGTGGTCCTGACGACACATCCTCCTACCGAAAGTGAAACATCGACGCCCCCCCAAGAATTTGTGGTTCCCTCAGACGTGAAAGAAATCTAGGTTAGAGAAATTAATCTCATTGACGAGAACTGATGGAAGAAAGGTTTCCATTTTCCCTTCCCAGGATTAACAAGAACCTCGTCAGACGTCGGTAGAAGAGGAGCGGATAAGACCTGTATGGGTGAAAGACCTTGAGGCGATGATCAAGAACTAAGTTAGAGATTGTGGTTAATTAATGTGTGTGTGTGTGTTATATTGGGTTCGTGTTAAGGTTATAAACTGCCGTGTGGGTTGGGTTTATAGATATATTATGTGGTGTTTGTCTTTCTGTTTTCATCTCTCTCTCTCTCTCTCTCTCTCTCTCTCTCTCTTTCTCTCTCTCTCATTCTCTCTCTCTCTCATTCTCTCTCTCTCTCATTCTCTCTCTCTCTCTCATTCTCTCTCTCTGCATTCTCTCTCTCTCTCTCTCTCTCTCTCTCTCTCTCTCCTTCTCTCTCTCTGCCTCAGAGGTTAAGGTCAGAACTCCATGTCTTGTCTCGTGGGGTTTCGTCTCCTCGACAATAAAAATCACCCAATCACTCTCAATAGCCAGACGATAAGAAACATTATACTCTATAGGATCCAGTAATAAGCCTATTATTTACTCAACTCTCACTAAATCCTTCCAGATCAAAGCTTTCATAACTCAGCTATAATAACAAAATAACTTACCTTTGCTTTATACTTCAGCTATAAGTTATATCATAGCTGTAAGTGGTCTAAGCAGTGGTTTATCTTAGCTCGATATATAGGTTGAATTGACTGCTGTTCGAAGTGAGTGTTTGTGTGAGTGTTTGTGTGAGTGTTTGTGTTGGTGTTTCTGGTTTTTTGTCGCAATGATTCGTGAGGCTTAGTCGTCTTAGTCAATCGTAGCTAAAATTGCATCATTCGTCTTGTGGTAATAGCTGTTCTCTACCACCTCCGCGTTCCTGATTGTCTAGCTAAAAATACGAGCCGTGTACCTGATTATTTACGAAAACGAAACTGGAATAACATTGACTAGAGATATGTGATGTGACTTTTGAACCTGATTGGATAGGCATTTGAGTTTTGAATCTGATTGGTTTTGAGCACGAAGCTTGAACATGATTTGTTAGGAGTACCGGTGAGAAGAAAGTGTCTCGAATCTGATTGGTTGGGACTAAGTATAATGCAAAGTCTTCAATGAATTTCCGAAACACAATTCTTATCAAGGGCAACTGATACACATGAAGACCGAGGGTATTTGTTCAACATTCTTTATGATTGTTGAAGATACAATCAAAGTTCCTGATTGATGACTGTACACTCAGAATTCCCGACAGGAGAAAATACTTGATGATTCCTTACTGGTGTTTTTAAAAATTCTTTGTATACGCGTATGAAAAAAAAAATAATAATATAATTGACATATATGAAGCATATCTAATAAACTTCTATCACAATTACAGCATACTAATCTAACTTTCAAACTGAATTACTATGATTTTTAAGATATTTCACACTTCTTCTGTTTATGCGAACAGTAATGAAAATATGTGAAGTCAATATATTTTAGAAAACTTTTAACACTAACATATTCATAACCTTTCTTTTCTTGCAGGTAAGTAGAGCAGAGAGAATCGAACCTTATAAACTATAAATCAAAAAAACTGCTGACAAAAACCACAAGGTCAAGGTAAGTTAGCAATCCCATAATAACATTGGTAAGATGGAGGAGGTCATATGGCAACACTGAAACTAGGAGAAAAAAAGAAGTGTTATGGTATGAAGGTAAGTTGATAGCCTTGTGACACGAATTGGTAACACTGGTTGAGAGTGTTATTACAGAGACTAATTTATGATGTGGTAACACGATTCACTTAATAACCAAAGTACCCATTGGTTGGTATAGGCGTCAAGAGTGGGCAGTGCTAAGTCAATAAACCAATTTGTGAAAGTTTATGCTATGAATGTCTCTTACACCCGCTGATAACATTATTAGAAACTATGTGAACGATGTACATTGTGTTTAGTTTCTATTCCAAACATAACTTACCACACACACACACACACACACATCACCTGTTGTTACACCACAGTCGGTACGAAACATGCAATTCCAGCCTCTACCAAGCTGTGTGTTTAGTAAATCTCCTTCACGGCCTCCTTCCTCCTGGGACCAGAGTTACTGACATTACTAATAGGCATCTTCTTCCTTCCCCTGCTCGCCCCCTTCTTCTCACTCCTTCCCTTTCCTCCCCAGCTACTTTCCCACCCCCCTTCTTTCTATTCATCAAGACTCTAACCCTCTCGCTTCCATTTCCTTCCTAGCCCTACTCCTTTCTCTCCCCTCTTCATTCAACTCTTTCCCATCCTCCTCTCCTTCGTCCCTTTCCCTTCTTCTACCTCCTCCTCGCCTCCTTCCTTCCTCCTTCCTCCCTCTTACCTCTCCTCCTCCTCCCCACCTTGTAAATTCCCAGAATAGCAAGGGCTCCCAGACTCAGGGCAATGAATAATGAATACCTGGGAGAGAGATTCAGTCACACTACCCAGATACCATCCTCCCACCCACTGACTACCACCCATCTTCTGTGTGTGTGTGTGTGTGTGTGTGTGTGTGTGTGTGTGTGTGTGTGTGTGTCTGTGTGTGTGTGTGTGTGTGTGTGTGTGTGTGTGTGTGTGTGTGTGTGTGTGTGTGTGTGAATGTTCGTATTCTGCCTGACCGCTAATCTCACTGGATAAATAATATATAATAAAGCAAACGTTGAAAAAAATAAATATTTGAAAATGAAAAATATCAGTCTCAGGGCGTTTTGCTTTATTGTGACTGGATCATGGATGGATGGATGGATGGATGGATGGATGGATGGATGGATGGAGGGATGGAGGGATGGATGGATGGATGGATGGATGGATGGATGGATGGATGGATGGATGGAGGGAGGGAGGGATGGAGGGATGGATGGAGGGATGGATGGATGGATGGATGGATGGAGGGAGGGGAGGGGAGGGGAGGGGAGGGAGGGAGGGGAGGGGAGGGGAGGAGGGGAGGGGGAGGAGGGGAGGAGGGATGGAGGATGGTGGATGGATGGATGGAGGGGAGGGGAGGGGAGGGGAGGAGGGAGGGGGAGGGGATGGATGGGATGGATGGATGGATGGATGGATGGATGGATGGATGGATGGATGGCAGTTGGCTGCGTGTAATGAAACTCGCATATCATTCGGTGATTTCATTGTGGATAATTTATGGTAAGAGAGAGACAGACAGACCGACAGAGATGAATAGAGAGAGAAGAGATGAAGAGAACGAAAGAGAGAAAAGGGGGATACGTAGAGAAAGGGGAAGAGAAATGAAGAGAACGAAAGAGATAAAAGAGTAAAAACGACAAGAAGAAATAGATAGATAACTAAATAAACATAATTATACGTAAATAGTCAAATACCTAAAAACTAACACACACACACACACACACACACACACACACACACACACACACACACACACACACACACACACACACACACACACACACACACCTTGCCTACATTACCTGTCAATATTTCAGTCATCCTGCCATTAACAACTTTGTCACAATAGCGTTAATTAACACACATTCACCTGGCGTATAAAGCCTTACTAATACCCTACCTCTACATTAGCATATTACCTGTAGTCTGATTAGATTTTAGATCATAGTATTACGTATAATTAAACCTTTTTTGTAATTCTATATCAATTTTAAACCTATTTGAAAAAGGAAATTTGCAAATATATGTTCGTTTATTTTTTTTAAGGGGGCTAATAAGCTGCCTTTACTTTTTTATATAATTATCTTTGAAGATATTTTTATATAGTTTTTCGATATCAAGAAATTATTGATATTTGTATAATTAGGATTTCTTATATTTTTAACATACTTTTTTTAATGTTACTATTATTATTATTATTATTATTATTATTATTATTATTATTATTATTATTATTATTATTATTATTATTATGTGAATTCTTTTATATAAATAGATATGTAAATTTTTATGTAGGATTGCAAGCTCTCAGGTACACACTTATGAATAACTGTTACATTGTATTCCCGGATCTTGACAACCAATTTCAGTTAAAGTTTACAACCTCATAACCTGGTGGCAAGTTATTCGAGTTCCTCCTCCTCCTCCTCCTACACATTCTCCTCCTCTTCCTTCTCTTCCTCTTCCTCCTTACTCTCCTCCACTTCCTCCTCCTTCTCTTCCTCCTCACTATCATCCTCCCCCTACCTAATTTTTCCTCCTCCTTCTCCTCCTCCTTCTCCTCCTCCTGCTCCTCCTTATAAACCGAGTTCCTTGACCTTTCGCTGCAATATTCCCTAAGCCAGATGACAAGAGTTGAGTCCTGAGAACATAGAGCGCTCTTATTTTCCACACTTTCAGCACTTGAGAGCTCTTTTGGTTATATTTCTGTGCTCACATTACTAGAATTAAGCATCTGGGAGCTCTTATTCACCACAATTGAGCTCTTGGGAGATATTTCTAGGTTCACATTACTAGAATTAAGCATCTGGGGACTCTTATGCATCACAATTGAGCTCTTGGGAGATATTTCTAGGCTCACATTACTAGAATTAAGCATCTGGGAGCTCTTATTCACCACAATTGAGCTCTTGGGAGATATTTCTAGGCTCACGTTACTAGAATGAAATACTTAAGAGTGCTTCTAATTCTTCCTACTATATTTTGAACACTAAAAAAGCTCCCTTAGAGATCTATACCGGACCCGTTTTCTAGATCTGAGCACCGGTGGAGTCTCTCGGGAATCATTCTCCTGAGCCCGGCGCCGACTCACCGTATTGGTGTAATGGGGAGGAGATCTCTTGAGATAGTTTTCAGATACTTAGGTTATTTTTTTTTCTCCTTTGTTATTATTGGTGAGAGATGAATGTAGAGAGAGAGAGAGAGAGATAGAGAGAGAAATAGAGATGAAGATAATGAGATAGAGATGACAATGAGAAAGGATGATGAAGATAGAGATAATAGATAGATAAAGAAATGAAGTTAGAGATACATAGAGATGAGAGAAAAATAGTGATAGAAAAATATTAAGGATAAATGAAGAGATGAATTAATGTACACACACACACACACACACACACACACACACACACACACACACACACACACACCACACACACACACACACACACACACACACACACACACACACACACCTGTTTACATACACAGACGATCTTAAGCTGTATACTTGTCTACACCTATCTACCTACCTACCTGCATGCCTGCCTGCCTGTTACCTGTCTCTCCTATTTACCACCAACCCCTCCTCCAACCTACCTCCCTCCCTCCCTCCCCCTGCCTCCCTCTCTCCCCTCCCCTCCCCTCCCTCTCCCTCCCTCTCTTATCCCACCCCCCTCCCCCTCCTCACCCCCTAAGTCTCCCCCCTGGTGTGCTTGCTCAGTACTCGCTCCTAGTTCCCTACATCGCCTGCTGTTATTCATTATTCATATACCATGTTTCCGTTCCGCTTATTCTACCTCCTCCTCCCTCCCTCCCTCCCTACCTCCCTCCCTATCTACCTCCTTCCCTGCCCTCAACTCCTTCCCCCCTTCCCTGTCCTCTTCCCCCACTCTCCTTCCCTTCCCTCTCCAACCCTCTTCCCACGTTTCTTTCCCTTCCCCTCTTTCTTCTTCCATCCCTCTCTTCCCTCCCACTCCACCAGCAGTGAGAGTGTGGGAAGGATTATGAAGTTTGTGTTATGGCATCTCAGTATTTGCAGCAGATATTTTAGGATTCTTCTGTCTGTCTGTCTGTCTGTCTGTCTCTTTTTCTAGATATTACTTAAACTTGATTCTCTATCGATACAATAGCTTACATATTAAGTGATCCCCCCGCACACACACACACGTCTCTTTGCTTTGTTTTGTACCACTCAATACGACACACTTCCTCACACCCACAGGTATTGGAGCTGAGTCCAAGAATCAATATCCTGTAATCTTACGGCTCCAAGGTACAAAACTTGAGCTGACGTGTTTGCGAGAGGTTAATACATGTAATGCTTCCTTTGTCCACCATTGGATTATTATTATTATTATTATTATTATTATTATTATTATTATTATTATTATTATTATTAGTAGTAGTAGTAGTAGTAGTAGTAGTAGTAGTAGTAGTAGTAGTAGTAGTAGTAGTAGTAGTAGTAGTAGTAGTAGTAATAGTAGTTGTAGTAGTTGTAGTAGTAGTAGTAGTAGTAGTAGTATCATCAAAATATGACTATTACCAAAATAAACATCTGAAGACGAAGAAGAACGAGAATATCCAAACTACAATGGGAAAGTTACCATATATTTTCCCCTGTCAGTCACACTCCCATCCAATAACAGAGTTTCTTATCGTCTGTATCGTTCGTGTATTCTTAAGCTAGATTTGCTCTAAAACACCCAATCTCGTCTTGCCTTTTTTTTTTACAGTGACATGTAATTATTTACTTTATGTTAATAATGTCTGTTTTGTTTTATTTGCTTATTTATCTTTTGTTTTGTGTCTATTATTTGGTCCTGTTTTGCATCTTTCTGGCTTTTTTTATATTGTGTGTTTCTCTTGGTCTTCGTATCTCTTATCATCCATCCTCTATCTCTAGTTCTTGCTGTTTGTCTTTCTTAACAGTTTTCTTTCTTTACTGTTCGTTCTCTCTCCCTTTAATGATCTGTCTGTCTGTCTGTCTGTCTGTCTGTCTGTCTCTCACGGAGCAGGTGAGGAGGACTGTACCTGTGTAATTACCACTACTGTCGGTGATGGTGTGACAATGGTTTGTTCTCGCCTCCAATTAGTATAAATAAGTTCTAGTAACCTTAAGTGGCAGTGGCTTGAGGGTTAACACTGCTTAGCTTTTTGTGTTATATTTTGTCTGTAAACATTCTGTAATATACACGGTTAGGCTTTAAGAGAAACACTTTCGGATAATGACTGACTGACGTGCGGGTTGTTCTCTGGGCAGTGGGAAGCCTCGCCTGTGCCGTAGTTGTTTTCTGACTAAGCTAACCCTGGCTCCCACCCCTGATGTTAAGGGGTTCATATTGCCATTAGTCATGTCTGGGAATATATACAGTATATATATGACACATGTATTATATGTCCGTGTGTGTGTTTATCTGTGGTGCAGTGGAACAATGACGACAGCTTAACGCAAGGCCAAAGTTTTAGTTACAGGTTTAGGATTAGTTAGCTTTATCTCTGGTTAGGTTAGAAGTTTGTTAGGGGTTGAGTGAATTTCTAGTACGGGTTGGTTAGGTTAGGTTAAGGGTTGGTTAGATTAGGTGAGGTTACATTACGTTAAATTTCGTTAGGTTAGGATAGTTTTACGCTGTATAATTTTAATGTAAAATAAATAGACTAAAATTAATTATATAAATTAAACAAAGTGTAATATCTCATCAAATGTATATATTATGACAATACGTTATATTCAATCTATGTATTATATTTTATTCCAAATATTATGTAACGTCTTGTACATATTATATACATATACAGTAGATAAAACCTCTTGGTATTTATTGTAGTAAAGTTGAACATTGATCGCTTGTCGTGCACAGAGGTTGAGTATCTTAGTTGTGTCTGATGCCGTGCTCCAAGATGTGAACGGAAACCTTGGCTCTTCCTTACACGCCGGATGCATAAAGCTCTCGCCCACCAGCCTCTCTCTCTCTCTCTCTCTCTCTCTCTCTCTCTCTCTCTCTCTCTCTCTCTCTCTCTTTTTACCTTCACACACACACACACACAGACACAGAATCGCCCCCCCAGACACACATAAACTCACACCCTGAGCTCCCGACTCACACACTAAGGCCTGTAATAATTCCATCCACTGAACTCAGATAAATATAGATTTTAGATCCATCAGAGTGAGAGCGAGGGAGAGGGAGAGGATACAGAGGGAGGAACGTGGGACAGGGAGAAGAAAAATGAGAGGGAATATGGGAGAGGAAAAAGAGACTAAGGGAAGGGACGCGAGAGAGGGAGAGACAGACAGACAGGAATCAGTTCATGACTTCTACAGGCACGACATATCGCTCTTACATGCTCTTGGCAAACACAATACAAACACAACTTGATTCAGCTGCATGTGGACGGCCCTGCATAATAAACTTACACGGTTAGATCAACTCCCATCGCAACCCCAAACCAGTCTCTCCATGTTAATTTACACGTCCATTGATTGAGTAAATTAGTTGCTGGAGGCTGGAAGCCCCTCTGAGAGAGAGAGAGAGAGAGAGAGGATGAGAGAGAGAGAGAGAGAGAGAGAGAGAGGAGAGAGAGAATGAGAGAGAGAGAGAGAGAGAGAATGAGAGAGAGAGAGAGAGAGAGAGAGAGAGAGAGAGAGAGAGAGAGAGAGAGAGAGAGAGAGAGAGAGAGAGAGAGAGAGAGAGAGAGAGAGAGAGAGAGAGAGAGAGAGAGAGAGAGAGAGTCTATCTTATTTCAACAGATCTTCAAAGGTTCACATTTTTAGGGGGCCATGACTCACGTTTGTATTACCAATAACTGAAGATAAACACAAACCATAATTATTAAGTCTTATTTGATCTTTCTCACAAAACATCACAAAGTCACTATTGAGAAAGAGAAAGGACACACACACACACACACACACACTCTCTCTCTCTCTCTCTCTCTCTCTCCCTCTTGTCACGATTTTAAGTAAATATTTAAATATAAAGTTTTTTCTTAAAGTAGAGGGTGAAGGGAGAGAGGGAGGAAAGGGGGGGGAAAGTGGATGGTGGAAAGTGGAGGGTGAATGGAGGGTAGCTGTTGGAGAGAGAGAGAGAGAGAGAGAGAGAGAGAGAGAGAGAGAGAGAGAAACATTTTAACACTCCATTAGATACTTGACAAATGTGATTGTTTCTGCTACTGTCTCTGAACTCCACCATGACCTAAATGTACGTCTCGCCCTCCATCACCCCCACCCACCTCTCTACGGGCTACCTGACATTCCCTTACATCGACCCATTCCATTCCCTTAATGACCCTGAAACCAGTTCGTGGTCTTAAAACCCAACCAATGGCCACAGGACCCTGGGGAGGAGAGGGGGAGGGGAGAAGGAGGGGAAGGGGGAGAAGGAGGGGAGGGAGAGAGGGGAGGGAGAGAAGGAGGAGGGGGAGGAGGAGGGAAGGGGGAGGGGGAGATGGAGAGGGGTAGGGGAAGGGGAGGGGAGAGGGAAGGAGACGGGGGAGAGGAGAGAGGGTGAGGGGGGACACTTTGCCACAATATATTTTAACCCTGAAAGCGTTTGTCTTCATTTACACATTGCTTATCGACGATTTGTGAACAGATTAGAGGGGTAATGAAGATTTAATCCGTCCCTCGGAGCGCCCATAAACCGGGTTCTAAGCGAGTCATCCAAACCAGCCCGAGGATAAGTAATTCGGCTGAGACGGATCACAAATTCGTATAAGTTGTCTTTAATTGCGGGGAAAAAAATGGACCTCTTCGTTTTTCTTCGTCGACTGCTGAAGAATCTGTCCAGAATTCTCCCGGAGGAAAAAAAAAAGATTTAATTTTTGTTTTATTTTCTATAAACTTCTTTCTCTGTCTGTCTTTCTCTGTCTCTTTCTTTCGCTGTTTCTTTCTGTCTCTCTGTCTGCTTCTCTCATATAATTTATCCCTCCTGGTGTATTTACAGATTGGTGTGTCTCATAAAGGAGCTTTTAAATGGAGAAACGGTATGTGAAGCAATCTGCAGAAGAGCTTTCTCAGAGCGTGTATAAAATTCGGCCTTGCCTCACTTCAGTTCATTTCCCAATAAGTACATTAAGTTTGTGGTGGAGAGAGAAAGAGAGAGAGAGCGAGAGAATGAGAGAAAATGAAACGGGGGTGAAGAGATATTGATAGAGACGGTAAGAAAAGGGCAGGAAGAGAAAAATAAGAGATGGGAAGACAGAGGACGAGAGAAATTGAGAGAAGGGAAACCAAAAAAGAAAACGGGAGAGGATGAAACAGAAAAAGAGAGAGAGAGAGAGAAAAGGAGAAGGGGAAACAGAAAAAATAAGAAAGATGGGGATAAAGTGAAAAAGGAAGAGAGATGGGAGAGAAAGAAAGGGATAGAAAATGAGATACAATTACAACTAATTATAGATAAAGAGACATGTGCTTAATAACGAAAATAAAAGCTTGTGAGATAAAAAAAAAATCGAAAAATAGAGATTAAGAAAATGTTCAAAGACAGAGAAAGAGAAAAAGAGAGATAAAAATAAATATAAAAAAACAGAGATAAATTAGTAAACACGGAGAGAAAGAGAAACTTTTAAAGACATAGACCCAGAGAAAGAGAGAGAGAGAGAGAGAGGCAGAGTTCAAGCGAAAACACACACACACACACACACACACACACACACACACACACACACACACACAAACACACGCTAAACTTTAAAATCCTCAGTGACCTTCATAACGCCAGCTCTACTCGACCGGCCATAATAACACGAACTGGATTTAAATAAGAGTGTCCATTCCAGCACCACTCCCTTCTGGTATGACACTTAAGCTTTTAAGCTCATTTGAGTCTTAGGGGTGTTGATATTTGGCCTCTGACGGTGTTTGTGTTTGTATGTGTGTGTGTGTGTGTGTGTGTGTGGGTGTCTCTGTGTGTGTGTGTGTGTGTGTGTATGTGTGTGAGTGCCTGTATTTGCTCATGTCTTTATGTGTTTGTTTTTTGTGTGAATGAGGGCATGTTCAGTGTTTGTTTCTTTGTAAAGTAACACGTCTACCTGATCACAACACCATCTCAGAATCACAATATCAAACACCTTTCTCATACCATTGTCGACTTAGTCTCACTCTGTCTCTCTGCAGCGGTACAAGAAAAATTGCCTTATGATTTAATCTGAAAGTCATTAGCATAAATGTTTTTAAATTGACGAATTTCCTTGTCCAAAAATAAAAAAAATTCTTTGCTTCATTACACGTGTGAGGAAAAAAAACGAAAGTTTCCATTATCAAAACAATTTCCTCGTTTCTTGTCGTTTCTTCTCGTCTTTCCCTCCTTCTAATTTCATTGTCTTCATCTAGTTATCGCTTGATTGAATGAAAATGATAATTACTAGAATTTCCCAGCGAGGTAACAGTGTTGGCTGTCGAGAAGTTCGTTTTAAAAAGACGATAAAATTAAGGAGAAGGGAAAATGATAAATAAATGAGACTAATATAAAGAAAATAGAGAAGTAGAATATTACCAACAAATGCTACCCCCACCCCCCCCCCTCACCCACTCAAACACCCACACATAACATAGAGTCACACAACCAAATACCTACTCACGTATCCACATACAACCAAATCACCCACTCCCCACACACACTCCCCCCCCAACACACACACACACACTCACTGTAGGTAAATCATCATTAGCACCCAAAAATCACACAGGCTTCATAACATCAGCCCCCAAGTATATCATGATATCCACGAGAGAAAATAGAATTCCTTTTTCCACGGACTTTCAAACCCAAACTTTTTCCATTTTATTTGCCGGAGTTTCATTCGAGGTTCCGGTGAGTCTGCAATGGTTCTTATTTCTCATCTCTCTGAGGAGTGAGAGAGGACGTGGGTAGCATATCAGTGAGTTGGATCTCTCTCACTGAACGTCTCATGAGAATTCTGGCGTTGAAGGGAATGTATATCGCTAATGTTGCAAATGTTGGTCACGGTGTTTGAGTTTGTGGAGTCCGAGGAGAATGGAGGATTTAGCGTTGATATTGCAATGTTGGTTGAGTGTGTTTGAGTGGAGATGGTTGTCGGGGGGAGGGGGTGGGGTGCAGTTTATCGTCTAATACTGTTATGTTTGTCAACGTTGTTTCGAAATTACGAGTTCACAGCGATTCATTCAGTATATCGCTATTGCTGTAATGTTGTTGTTAACGATCTTAAATGACGACATAACACCAAGGTTACATATCAAGGATGTTTCAATATTTAGTCTGGAATGTTTAATTACGATGTTTTCAGAGAACGAATATAGAACAAATGTTGAAATAATAAGTCAAGATGTTATGATAATATGGACTTAAATCTGTAATGTGTAGTTAAGATTTTGTAAGGGAACGAATGTATGGTAAATGTTGCAATGTCTGATCACTACGAATGGTGGAATAGCCGAAGGGAAGTCAAGAGGTCAATCAACTTTAAAACGGATATAGAGTATGTGTACCTGTAACGGTGTCTCGCTTCTTGCAATATTGGATGAAGAGGAAGAAGATGAATTAGGGGATGGAAGATGAACCGGGGAAGCAAATACATCTAGAAAGCAAATTTATTTCAAATGTCGTAGCAATGATGTTTACGAAATTAAAATTGGAATTGATTGGTTGACTGTGTGTGGGAAATCTCTGTCGTGGAAGTGAGTCACGAATGTTGGTGAAATGAGGACAACTAAAGCTATGACGTTGTGTGTTTGTGTGTGTGTGTGTGTTTTTTTTTTTATTTGCTGATTTTTTTATGAAAGGAAAAGATAAAGCAACGAGATTATAAATATGAGCGGATGTGATATTGCAACGTGTGATGAAAGGTATAGGCACGACAGTTAATTACGAAAAACCTAGAGAAAATGAGAATGAATAAGTCCGTGATATTGCAATATATATCATAATGGTTAATGATGATGAGAGAGATATACCCTAAATGACTGGAGGCAGACTGGTGATGGTGGTGGTGGGGGGGGAAGAAGAGGCAATACTGTATCTTATGTTGCAATGTTGATTACGATCCTGGGATGCGGACATGAAAAGTGAATCAGGGAAACAGATGATGTTGCAAGCTTTATTGCAGGGTGTTGGTGAAGATAGAAAATTATATCAACAGGAAATGAAGTCAGGTAGAGCATTATTACTGGAATTACAACGTTTCTTATAATGTTGGCTGGAATGAAAAGACGGGGATCTGAAAGTTGCATTGCTTCTTAAAATGTCAAACGAAGAGGCAAAATGTGTTGCTTAAAGATGCAGTGCTTCTTTAGGATGTCATCTGAGGAGGCAGGAGGTGATTCTATATGGGGAATAAGCAAGTGAGCTGTGATGTGCGTGAATGAGCGGATACCATTGGGTCAGGTTAGTGTCTTGGTGATGGACGTGTTGTTGATGGGTGACGTTGGCGTGTGGGAAGCAGACAAGGCGGATAATTAGGGTCTTACTGTAGAAGAGAATCATAGCACGATGCATCTCTTATAGCAGTTAAAATGAAAGAATGGCAGCGAATGTGGGGTGTGTGTGTGTGTGTGTGTGTGTGTGTGTGTGTGTGTGATAATAATAATAATAATAATAAACGGTTTATTGAAAAAGTTTGCAGCCCGAAGGTTGAAAATATACATTGGACATGAATGACTTATTACATACATTGGAGGTTTAACAAAAGCCTTCATTAGAGAAAGGTGAGGAACATATACAGTGAACATACAGATTAATGTTGAGGGGCATCGCGTGGAGTACTAGATCCCTCACAGGTGGTATTATGAGGGGCTTGACGTGGTGTAGTAATTCCCTCACAGATGGTGTTACGAAGGGCCTGATGATGTAGTAGTTCCCTCACAGATGGTGTATGAGGGTGTGTGTGTGTGTGTGTGTGTTACCCTATTTTTCTGTATACATAACCTATATGTGTTTTTTCTATATACATAATTTTACAAAAATGCTCAAGAGAAAATTTAAGAAGCTTTTACTACTTCTCTTTCTCTCTCTCTCTCTCTCTCTCTCTCTCTCTCTCTCTCTCTCTCTCAAGTATATCCTCCAAAAAAGCCTAAAGATCATTCCGTAATGGCAAACCAGATCACGTTAGATAAAAACGTCACCACAAGAAGGTTCCGGCGATTGAAGTCACATTTCCTCCTCCTGGGAATATGTTTCTGTCGGTCAAAAAACAAAAGAAAAAAAAACATTGAAATTTTACGCATCCATTTACGCATCCAGTCCGCCGTTGTGTCTAAATCATCCGTGAGTTATCCTTTCTGTGATAACTCCCTGTGATCAGCTCTTGAACGGATAGGTGGATCGTTATGAAACTTAAGAGTAATGTTATTTAGCACCTCTCTCTCCTCTTACCCCCTCCTTCCACACCGCACTGCCTCCCCGTCTCTCCAGCAGCTCTGATGAGTTCTATAATGCAAGCAAGACCCGATTATATATACCCTGGGGAGTAGTGTAGGGGAGGGAGAGAGGAGTAGTGAGGGGAAGGGGAGAGGAGGAGAAAGGGGAGATAAATGGAGGGAAAGGGGAGGGAATGGAGGAAGAGATGAGTGGGAGGGGAAGGGGAGAGGAGGAGAAAGGGGAGATAAATGGAGGGAAAGGGGAAGGAATGAAGGAAGAGAAAAGAGTGGGGGGGGAAAAAAAGAGAAATAGGTGAAAAAGTATGGCAATGAGGAATGGTGTTCGAGAGATTGGCATATATCGGGTGCTCGACTTTTAGTGAATACAACAAAGGCATTGGGAGAAACAAATCACGTTATATACAGGTTATCATCTAAGGTTCAAAGTATAAGTAAATATTTTGTTTTGTTTATCTAATCAAGGGCTGTAAAGTCACCCGAGTGTATTTCAGTTCAGTTTTGCCCTCTTTTGTTTCATCAGCTTCGAAAATAAAATTAAAAGAGTTTGTCGTATAAGTTTTTTTTTCAGTTTTCTTTTTTTTTTAGTAAATTCGTCAAGTCAGCTCGGAACCTTTTACCTGTCGCTAATATACCAAGAGAAACGGAGAGAGACGGGAGAGAGAGAGAGAGACGGGAAAAGTGAGACGGGGAAAAGAGAGAGAGAGAGAGAGAGAGAGAGAGAGAGAGAGAGAGAGAGAGAGAGAGAGAGAGAGAGAGAGAGAGAGAGAGAGAGAGAGAGAGAGAGAGAGAGAAATAATGAGGCAGAGAGAAAGAAAGAGAAAGAATGATGGATGAAGGCAAAGAAAGAGACAGACAAAGATAGACAGAATGCGAGAGAGAGAGGAAAAGAGAGACAGAGATAAAGAAATAGAGGAGAATAATAAAAACAAGAAACATTGCTTAAGTTAATATACGTGAGCTGTGGTTAGGTTAGTTTTTTACGGTTAAGTTAAGTTAGCTTTGGTTAGGTTAGTTTTTTACGGTTAAGTTAAGTTAGCTTTGGTTAGATTTTTTTGATTACAGAAAGGTTAGGTTAAAATTGGTTAGTTTAAGTAAGTTTAGGTAATAGCATAGTGTAGGTTAGCTTAGCTTAATTTGGAATTAAGTTGGGTTAAGTTAGGTTAGCTTAGTTTTGGTTAAGTTAGATTAAGTTAGAGTAGTTTAGGTTACGTTAGGTTAAGTGTGATTAAGTTAAGTTAGTTTAGGTAAGTTTAGGTTAGGTTAAGTTAAGTTAGTTTAGGTAAGTTTAGGTTAAGTGTGATTAGGTTAGGTTAGGTTAGGTTAGGTTAGGTTAGGTTAGCCAAGCATTAGGTATCACGTATTACCTTACTATATAACTACTCATCAACGGCGTAAACAAACCTCTCAATACTTCTTTTGTTTTCCGGGTTATAAACTTACATATATTTCTCATCGCTAAGGACATCATTATTTACAAAAAATCTACCTTACAAATGTTATCTCTAATGAGGTCGTTAATCAGGGTGTGTAATGATCAATCTTGTGTTTCCTTGGTGAGTTGAATGTAGTTGTTAGTCACTGTACATCGTTATACATCAACTTAGTGTGAATGGAATAGAGATCTTTTTTTGTATTTTATTTTTAGATAATAATAATATTCTTGGATGGAAATAATAAAGATAGGATTGTAATCAGTGCATACGTGAGTGAGTGAGTGAGTGAGTGAGTGAGTGAGTGAGTAAGTGAGTGAGTGAGTGAGTGAGTGAGTGAGTGAGTGAGTGAGTGAGTGAGTGAGTGAGTGAGTGAGTTGCTCGGTCTTACATATTGTACTGTCAGTCAGTCAGTCTATTAGGTAATTAATCTATTTTTTTCAGGTTTTACTTATGGGTCTATCATGGCGGTTCGAATCCGATGTGTGTGTGTGTGTGTGTGTGTGTGTGTGTGTGTGTGTGTGTGTGTGTGTGTGTGTGTGTGTGTGTGATCCTATACCATGTAGTACGTGTGGATATAAGGCGTTTGGGGTCCTCAAATGAATTACTAGGCTATACATCAAAGGCCACGCTTATTACCCTAATTTTTCAAGTTTATTTTTTCCCGTTCGTGACAAAAATGGTGTTATGAATTGACAAAAAATATTATTATTAACGATCTCGCGTCACTTTTACTGTTGAAGCGAATGAAATATTAAGAGTTTTTCATCCAACTTAATGGTACATCAACATTGAGCTAAAATTTCTTATTTATATTGATTTTACAGTTACTTTTTTGGGGGAATGTTTCTTCGTTATATTATGTCGGTCAATATGTGAAGCTTCATTTCCCTTGATTTATCACACTGTTTATTCGATCACCTGAACATTAGACACCCATGTTTATTTACCCTAATGATTACACACGCCTTAATGCTAACCTAACCTAACCTAACCTAACCTAAACTAACCTAACCTAACCTAACCTAACCCTCTGGAAATTACATGATCGTGAAGGTGAGGGTGTTGGGTGGGGGTTAAGGGTGTAGGGTAAGGGTTAAGGTTGTAGGGTGAGGGTTAAGGGTGTAGGGTGAGGGTTAAGGGTGTAGGGTGAGGGTTAAGGGTAAGGGTAAGGGGTGAGGGTGAAAGTTTATATCCCCCATCGAAAACAAGGAATCGTGTCAACATCAACAAACATGAAATCAATAAAACACATAAAATAATCTTATAGGTGTTGACAGTATTAATAATCAATACATGAAGAGATGAACTATGGCCGTGTAGGCGACGTGTAAATAACGTTATAAATCAAGATATAGATATAAATGGATAAATTGTTCTGGTTGCTGTAGATCAACATTACCTAAGAAAAAATTTAAGAACTGAATCGATATGAAAAGAAAATATATTGCAAATCGAGAAAAAAAAATATTGCAAATACAAAAAAAAATATTGCAAATAGAGAAAATATATTGCAAATAAAAAACATGTAAATCGAAGAAAAAAATATATCAAATCGAAAAAAAAAATATATCTAATCGAAAAAAAAAACTCTGGCTTTACAAATCATCAAAAGAAAATATATATCCGATAAATAGTATAGCAAAAATATTCATCTAAAATAGGAACAAAATATATATAATACAGTCAGTCGAAATTCTAAACTTGAAAGAAGAAAATGAAGAGAAAATATGGTATTAATAACAGCTTAGCATTTAATCCTGACCTGCCTCCCTCACCCCTCGGTCTCTGGTCTATAATCTACAGCTTCGTCAGGACGCGGCAAAAAACCTATTAATCCCAAGTTTATTAGACAGCACTTCGGGGGTAACCTGACCCCTCCCTTACCTGGACGCACGCACACAGCCACCCATCCCCACACACACACACACACACACACACACACACACACACACACACACAGGGACGCGTGCACATGACCCATTTACCTAGGTCAGGCCATTATCGTGCTTGGTCTGAGGTAAATGTGTGTGTGTGTCTCTGAAATACATAATATATAAAGATAAATACAGTAACAGTATCAGAGACTAAGAGATACGCCAATAAATATGATTAAATAAATAGATGGACGTAGAATAGATAAGAGAAAAAACAGAGACAAAGGCAGAAACAGTTGAAATGGACAGAGAGAGAGAGAGAGAGAGAGAGAGAGAGAGAGAGAGAGAGAGAGAGAGAGAGAGAGAGAGAGAGACTGAATCAACACAACATATCATATAACACAGCTGACACGGGACATACCACGTAATTCGCTTTAAGCAAACATATATGTCCCTGAAGTATAACAATGTAAATATATACTCTTCTGGTTCCCTTTATATCTTCATTTTTAGGGTTTGAAAGTGTAAGGGGTGAGGGTGAGGGTGAAGGTGAGGGTGAAGGAGGAGGGTGAAGGTGAGGGTGAAGGTGAGGGGTGGAGGGTGAAGGTGAGGGTAAAGGAGAGGGTGAAGGTGAGGGTGAAGGTGGGAGGGGGTGAGGGGGAAGGGAGGGTGGAAGGAGAGGGTGAAGGTGGAGGGGAAGGTGGGGAGGGTGGTGAAGGGGGTGAAGGAGAGGGTGAAGGTGAGGGTGAAGGTGAGGGTGAGGGTGAGGGTGAGGGTGAGGGTGAAGGAGGGTGAAGGTGAGGGTGAGGGGTGTGAAGGTGAAGGTGAGGGGTGAAGGTGAGGTGAAGGGTGAAGGTGAGGGTGAAGGTGAAGGTGAGGGTGGGGAAGGAGGGTGAGGGTGAAGATGAGGATGACAGAAGGTGAGATTGAGAGGTGAAGGTGAAGGAGAGGAGGAAATACATACAAAAACATACTGAGATACGGTAATACTTTAAAACGCATCTAATCTGTGTGTGTGTGTGTGTGTGTCTGTTTGACTTGGTTAGATTAGGTTATTTCAGGTTAAATACATGAATTCAATAACAATACCCTAAATTGTCAATATAAACAGAGTTGAATAAGAAGGAACAGTCAGGTAAGAGATGATAGTCAGATAGTCAGGTGAACAGATGGTCGAGGTCAGCGATAATAGTCAAAAAGCCAGGTTAGATTAATCAGTTTTATAATACATTTCTTTTTTCGTTTATAAGCAGATGAATTAATGACTCCTATATCACGTGGGAAGACAGGTAATATCCGAGCTAATTAATGGCATCACACCTGATTAATGAGAGGAAGACGTGCAGGCTACCGATTAATCACAAATTATCTTTTATATATTTTTTTTTTTTTAAAGGGAAAGAAATCATCGTCAATTGATTTATTCACTGGAAGGGATTTTGTCGATTTTTTTTCTTTTTTATATCGTAGTTTACTTTTATATGTGGGTGTCTGTCTGTCTGTCTGTCTGTCTGTCTGTCTGTCTGTCTGTCTGTTTGTCTGTTTCTCTCCTTTTGCATTCACACACAATTTACATAAGCAGATGTGTATATATTTGGCTATACAAAGGCAGGCACACACACACACACACACACACACACACACACACACACACACACACACACACACACACACACAAATGCTGACAAACATAAAACTCATTTTTGCGCAAAGAATAAACAGATGCAATAAATCTTTAAATATAAAAATACAATATAAAAATGTATAACTTTTTGCCTTTGTGACATCCTCCTTGTCCCCGATAGAAAAAGAAAGAAAGAATATTGTCTTTCTTTTCCTTATTTCAGATATATTTAAGTTAGAGATTTTGCCTTGAGGAAAACTCTACATGATTCATCTGCAAAACCCTGATCTAACTGTGAGATGCTTTGGAGTAAATTTCCTTCGACAGAGAAAGAAAAATAACTTTCTTCCCTTGGTGTATATATAAACTATTTTCTTCACGTTCATAGGTGTAAATAGAAGCCACCCTCTTCACGTCTCTCTAGCTCTCCGTTTTGTTATCCTTTATTCTGTTTTCTTCTCTGTCGTAAGCTAGTCTCTTTTAATCAGTGGCTCAGTGACTTTAATTCATCATTCTTGGTGCGTTTGAAACTAGAGTTGCTTCTCGTTAGTCCTGGGGGCTATTGTTTACATGATCCTACCCTGTGCTTGAAATATGATCTCTCTCTCTCTCTCTCTCTCTCTCTCTCTCTCTCTCTCTCTCTCTCTCTCTTTCATCCCCCCATCTCATATCAAACCCCGGCCAGTAGCTCATGTTTGTCTCTCGTCTAAATACAATAGGGGTGAGCATTGTATAATATTACTGGCATAAGTTTAACTTAGTTCAGTTCACTGTACACAGGAAGGCACACAAAAGGCGATTGCAAACATGAACTGTGCTAAAAGTTACACACAGAGACACTACACACACACCCCCCCCCTACACACACACAGACACACTGGCCACCAGCACCCCCAGGTCACACACACACACACACACACACACACACACACACACACACACACATGGGCTAAGCAAGTGAATACAGGAAGCTCTGGTACAGAATGAGTAGAGAGAGAGAGAGAGAGAGAGAGAGAGAGAGAGAGAGAGAGAGAGAGAGAGAGGTGAGTTGAGGATTAAAGTGAATGCACTTAGAAAACTAACTTCCTCGCACAAATTAACATTATACACATACCCTCTATACACACACACACACACACATACATTATACTGTAACATAAGGACTCCTACGCACATAAATTAAAATATATATACGTTTACATACACACATATGCACACAAACATATACACATACATGCAAATATATACACTTACATAAATACACTCACACACATATATAAACACACACATAAATCACACATTTCCCAAGAGACCAACACAACTTCCCTTTCTCCACAGACACAAACAAAAATGTAAACAAAACACTCACAAATGCAAACACGCCTTAATAAAAACACAAGGACTCACACCACGTGCAAAAGCATCCTGTCTCTCCCACACACACACACACACACACACGTCATTGTCAATCTGGCCACACCACACCACCAGTCTTCTATGGTTAGTCAATCAAAATCACTAACTAAATACTCTCTCTCTCCTCTCCCCTGTCCTCCCACCACCCCTTCTCCTCCCATCCCCTTCTTCACTACCCAATTTCTTCCCTCCCATTTATTATCTTCCCTTCTCTTTCCCTCTCCTTCCTTCCAACCCCCACCCTCCCTTCTCATCTCTTCTCTTCACTCTCCTTCAGGAAAAAAACAACAGTCTCAGTGTGTGTGTGTGTGTGTGTGTGTGTGTGTGTGTGTGTGTGTGTGTGTGTGTGTGTGTGTGTGTGTGTGTGTAGTGCAACCAAATTGTAAATGGAAAGAGGAGGGAAATTTGGCCACGATGACAGCTACATTCACCAATTTGTCCTTGGGGTTGGGTAGGGGAAGACGAGGAGAGGCAGAGGGGGAGAGGTAAGGGGAAAGAGGGGGGAGGGGTAAGGGGAAAGAGGGGGAGGGGGATGTAGGGGAAAAGGGAAGGAGAGGGAGGGGGGGGTTGAGAGCCAGAGTGAAAGCCAACAGCTGAGTGTATTTATGCAGTGTGTTTTCATAGAGGGTGTGTTTAAAAAGGGCCAGAGTGTGTTTATACAGGAGAAGAGTTCGTTTATACAAGGCCAAAGTTTGTTTTGTAGAGGCATAGTATTTGTATATAGGTTAGGGGTTAATTTATTCAGAGCTGGAGTTTGTTTATACAGGGCAATGGTTTGTTTATATAGGGTTAGGGTTTGTTTATATAGGGTAAAGAGGTTTAAGGTAGAATGTCCCTTGACTGGATACTTGGATTTATATTGCATGAAAACCGTTCACTCAACAGACTGAACGGTTAAAGTTGAATGAAAATTGATTGAATAATAGGATTAATGGCTCATGGATATTGTGAACTGGAAAGATTGAATGGTGAAAGTTGAATGAAAATTGATTGAAAACTCGGATTATGGCTCATGGGAATAGTGTAGTGATGAAATGAACTGTTAAAAGCTGAATGAAAATTGATTCGAACGCTCAAATTTTTGTCTTATGGAATCAAATTCACTGGAAACTGGACTGCATGTTAAAATATATAGATGCTGAATGTTAACCAATCAGTTAAGAACTAACTTTTTGGCCTAAGGAAGAGCTTTCACACTGATTAGAAAGTTCATTGCCATAGGAAATAGATTAAATAGTCATTGATTGAATACTTAAATTTATGTCTCACGAAAATTCCACGTTACTGTTGAATGTTGAACGTTGACTGCTGCCGCGTCTTTTTTTTAATATATGAGTTTATGCCACAAGGATGAATGTTCATGTTTGAATGTATAATACAAACATTTAAAAAACATCCCTCGCATAGGAGTAAACATAAAAAAACCACTCATTTTCAGAACCAGATTACAAAAACAAACAGGGCTAGAAAAAAAACACTCAGAATCTATTAATGTGGGGATACAACGACATATATGGATTGGATTTCTATTTTTGTATTTTTTAAACGCTTCGAATTCCATTACTTTTAGGGTACAACTCGGCCACAAATTAAACAACACTATCCACAAACTGATGTAAAAAGCTCGTGTAGGCTGATGTTATTGTCGTTAGTCCGTATTGTATTACTGTATTGACGTAACAATATATTACTGCAGTTCAGCCTCTAATAAGGTCATTCACCCCTTGTGTATACGGGGTCCCCTCTCCCCATAGTGAAGGGGTTAAACACGAACCCTACAATAATAAATACACTCACTAGATAATAGTAATTAAGAGTAACACAGGTGTAGAACTCACAGGTAACATGTTTATATTTGGCTAATGAGTTATGGTAATTATGAATATTTCTCGTTAAGTAAAGATGCTAAAATGTACCTGAATGACTCAAGTTATAAGATAAAATTAATATTCATAGCCAACTCAATCTTAACAACACCAATTAGTAGACACAAAGTATAGAATCTCTCTTAAAACTGATTAACTTTACTTTGTCCCTTAACTGGCTATATGTGAAGGTATCTAGTTAAGGAAATCACTGTGTTAAAATACCTGGTGATAATCTTGGATAATTTATTTATTCATTTGGTGTTATAGATTAAATTTCAAACACCATTTTTATATCTTCACCTTTGAGATTTAAGACCAGGCAGGCCACACGTCGTCGCCTTCTTGGACAGGAAATTCCCAATCCACTTACCTCAACAACAAAACACATAAGCTCCACAGTATACATACATAGTTCAACTCAAAATCCACAACACGTACAAAATAGTAACAAATTCAGATTAAAATATATATCATTTGTAGAGAAACCAATTCATTAAAAACTGAATTGACAGTCTATATTTTTTTGTGGTGTGTGGAGTGGTGAGTGAGTGGGAGTGATAGGGGGAGGTGAATGGTATGAAGAATGGAGTGGAGTGTGTGGGTGGGGTGATGGGGGGTTGGTGGGTGGATAAATGGGGGTGATAGATGGGTGGGAGTGAATGGTAGGTTGGTGGAGGGGTGGTGGTGGTAGGTGGGGTGGGTAGGTACAGGGTGGGGGTGGGTGGGTGGGTGAGTGGGGGTGGGGGGGGGGAATCAGAAGCTGGAGGGTTTCGCTAGCTGTCAGAAAATAATCAAGCTTGCCTGATTAATGATCCGGGCTCGACATGCTACGAATTTTATCTGGGTGTAATTAATTAATTTACCTGGGTGTGGAAAATTGAGTGAGTGGCTATTGACAGGTTAGGTACCATCTGTACCATCGAATTTACCTGTTGCAACGGAAACTTTTAATTGATCATTGCAATGGATATTTTTTAATACACACACACACACACACACACACATATATATATATATATATATATATATATATATATATATATATATATATATATATATATATATATATATATATATATATATATATATATATATATATTGTTGCAAAGGAGAGATTTTCAAAAGGATCGTTGCAATGGAAACTGAATTGATCGTTGCAATTTAGAACGAAGCGATTGTTACCGATGACTATTTTTAATGGATCATTTTATAGTTTATTCTAGTATGTAATTGTAAAGGAGATTTTCAACTTTTTAATGGAATTTATTATTATTATTATTATTATTATTATTATTATTATTATTATTATTATTATTATTATTATTATTATTATTATTATTGACATCACCATCATTATTTCTAAGATTATTCTCACAACCTAAAGAAAACAAACAACCAATAGTCAAGGTTCCTGAAACAAAAAGAATTTTTTTTATTAATTTCTACTTGGAGTTGAACTTGTACCAGCATGAAAGCGAAGTAAGAAAATTCGTCTCTCTGGTTCTCTGAGTTCAATCTTACTGCTTTGGATAGGGCGAGAATTAATGGTGAGTCGGATAAACTACACAAAGGCAATATTCACGTTTAGCTCTGCAGGTGAGAGTATTCGGTTATAACCAGCTGTAAATGTTTGGAATATTCGGTATTATTCAGGTGTTAATCTAGAAATATTCGGTAATCTGGTGTAAATGCAGGAATATTCGGTAATATTCAGATGTAAAGATGTAATTATTTACTAGTATTCAACTCCAGAGGGTAGAAATTATTCACAGATAATCAGGTCTAAAAGTGAAATAACGTTGCACAATATATTAACTCATCCTTTAATCTTTACCAAAACCAACAACACAGACATAAATTACGAAATAAACTCAAATAAGAATTCACAAATGATTTGTATATATTCTGGTGATCTGATAAACTTCTCCTTCACTCTTTGCCACACTAAATCAACAACACAAATGAGAATTAACCAATCAAAGGCAATACTGCTTGAATATAAAAAGCAATATGCATTCATGAGTCCTCGTTTCCTGCCCCTTCTCCTAGATATTATTAAATCATGCTTCGTCCCCCGTGCTCAGAACTCTTGTGATTGGCCATCGCAAATTCAATTTTAATTAATTTCGCGCTCCTGATGCTTCCAGACCCCAAGTCCTGCCGGCCATCTTTTTCCCTAACTGCTGGCGACCATTTTTAATATTAATTGTTTCGTTTTTGTTGTTGTGCTTTTTTTATGACTCATTTTACCTGAAACTCTTGTAAACAAACACAGACTTTTACACAAACACACACACACACACACACACACACACACACACACAGAGAAACAAATGTAAACACAAATTTTCACACCAACACCATCACTGCCATGTACGAAAAACACAAACGTTCCTTTAAATTAACACTCACACACACACACGAAATTGGAGAAACATTCCCCTCCCCTACACACAAACAAGCGTTCACATACAAACAATCATACTATTTTCCCCCTTTTCCAACACACACACAAATATAACTCCACACTCAAACAAATATATTATTCTGAGCCACACACACACACACACACACACACACACACACACAAAACTCCTTCGATTTCCAGTAAGGAAGAATTTCTATTTCCATAATAAAACAAGTAACAGATTGAGAAAATGCTGAGTGGTGTTTCCAATTCGGTCTGGCTGAGACGGTTGGTCTTGGAATATAGCTATAGTGATTGGTCTTGATAACATAGCCATAGTGATTGGTCTAGGAATATAGCCTTAGAGATTGGTCTTGGTATATAGCCATAGTGATTGGTAAAGGAATATAGCCATAATGATTGGTCTGGTAGTAAAGCCATATTGATTGGTCTAGGAATACAGTCATAGTGATTGGTCTGGTAATATAGCCATAATGATTGGTCTAGGAATACAGTCATAGTGATTGGTCTGGTAATATAGCCATAGTGATTGGTCTTGATAACATAGCCATAGTGATTGGTCTAGGAATACAGTCATAGTGATTGGTCTAGGAATACAGTCATAGTGATTGGTCTGGTAATATAGCCATAGTGATTGGTCTAGGAATACAGTCATAGTGAATATAGCCGAGGTGATTGGTCTTGCCATAAACTAAGCCTAAATTAACAATCAGGATTAAGTCCCAACCCAAATAGACCCCAACTTTAATCAACCTCAGCATTAGTGGTCCTGAATCCCAATAGCCAGGTAAGGTTAGATTAGGTAAGGTAAGGATAAACGAGTCCCTTAGAAAACTGGGGCACTATCAAGACTAGGGGCCCATCTGACCTACGTAGACGACGGATACCCTGACAAAATCTGACAGTTATTGCACGCAAGTAATAAGGAACTCTGACACCACTCATAAAGGCAGCGTTTATTGATGTTTTCCCTGACACCACTAGAGAGAGAGAGAGAGAGAGAGAGAGAGAGAGAGAGAGAGAGAGAGAGAGAGAGAGAGAGAGAGAGAGAGAGAGAGAGAGAGAGAGAGAGAGAGAGAGAGAGAGAGAGAGAGAGAGAGAGAGAGAGAGGGGCAGCAGCTAAACTTTTAGAAAAACTACGAAAATAATGGACAATAAAAGATGAAGCAGCATCGTAAGTCTGCAGTCACATTATTTACAGAGAGACACTTTAAAATACCATCTGTTTTCATGAAAGAAATTAATTGGAGTTGAAAGATAATTTAACACCGAGCAATTAGTTATGTATTTCTTATGTACATTAAAAAGTAATAAAAAAAAAAGGTGAAATAACGAAGCTCAAATAAAAGATGACATTTGATGACTTAGTTTCTAAAAGTTGTTTACTGTTGTGATTATAACCCTGTTTACAATACCTAAGAAGTAAACACATGATTACTAAAAAGGCGAAAATAGAATGTGAGATAAATATTTAAAAAAAATTAATAATAAAAAACATCGAATTGTGTAAACTAACGTGTGTGTGTGTGTGTGTGTGTGTGTGTGTGTGTGTGTGTGTGTGTGTGTTAGTCCCAAAGTTTAAACCATTATCCCCTACAACATCAACAAGCTCAATTAATCCCAAATCTTTTCCTACACACCAATAAGGATTTAATAAAACTATACCATTTATTCTGAGTCGTGTTAACAAAGGCCAATTTATACAGGTGAACCAGTCGAAACCTCCCCAAGCAATATTGACCCTAATTATATTGAGACAACCTTTAACACTTGTCATGTTAATAGTAAAAGAAGACCTAAATATCCATTTGGTTTACAGGAATCATCTACTACTACTACTACTACTACTACTACTACTACTACTACTAATAATAATAATAATAATAATAATAATAATAATAATAATAATAATAATAATAATAATAATAATAATAATAATAATAATAATAATAATAATAATAATAATAATAATAATAATAATAATAAGATTAAACCAATAATAAAAAACAATAACAAAATAACAATAATGTAAATAAAAATCCCACGGAAAATGACGATAAAGAGAGGATGAAACAGACAATCAGAGAGAGAGAGAGAGAGAGAGAGAGAGAGAGAGAGAGAGAGAGAGAGAGAGAGAGAGAGAGAGAGATACACGACCTCGAGTCATAAACGTCACATCAAAAAGGTCACTGATCATTTGAGAAACATAAAATATTATTACCTTCCTTGGCACAGTATCCGGATGTCTTGTTCTGTTGTCTTCTTAAGTGTGTGTGTGTGTGTGTGTGTGTGTGTGTGTGTGTGTGTGAATCTCTCTCTCTCTCTCTCTCTCTCATCATCACTTTAACATTACATAACAATTCACCTGACCCCCCAACCCCCCCTTAAAAAATAGGCATCTCCACACAAAAATAGAAATAAAATCCTTCATAATTACGCCATATTGATAATAAAGATGAATTTGCAATAATATTACACCTGAATGGGTTATTGAACGCCAATAACACCTGGCTAATATCCCTCATTCACCAAGTGTAATGGTGCATTAAAATCGCTAAAGCCTCGTTATAATTATTACCACGAACTCACGCGGGAAAAAAAAGGTACTAGTTTACTCTTCAAAAAGTGTTTATATATTTTAAATAGTATTACATGGAAAGGAACATTAATGATAAGAAGTAAAGTTGGTGGTGATGATAAGTCAAATTGTAATTACGAATATGACACGTAACCTAACCTAACCTGACCTAACCTAACCTAACCTAACCTAACCTAACCTAACCTAACCTAACCTAACCTAACCTAACCTAACCTAACCTAACCTAACGTAACCTAACCTAACCTAACCTAACCTAACCTGACCTAACCTGACCTAACCTGACCTAACCTGACCTAACTTAACCTGATAAGAACAGTAAAAAGAGTGAAATATGAGAGAGAAAGAAAAAAAAAAGAAAGCGAGACAGAAAACACATAGATGAAACAAAGAGAGAGAGAGAGAAAGATAGACACATAGAATGCAAGAGTAAGAAGGATCAAAGGTAAGAGATAAATAACAATAGCAAATAGGATTAAAGAAAGGGATAGAAGCAGATAGAATAATAGAATGGATTTAAAACGAAAAAAAAAATTAGCTGAAACCAAAGAAAAAAATCTGATTAAATTTTATCACCAAATCCAAATCGTCGCCTTTGATATTATAAATCATTAATTATTTTATATATTCCGGAAAATAAAATAAAAATCTGAAAATGGATAATACTTACCGTCTCTTTGGTGCTTTGTGAATATAAATAATTTAAAATACATAGAGGTTAAAGGAGCTTACAGTAAAACACACACGAGGGTTATGGAAGCTTTATGTTAAAATCTCTCATGTTAGATTCATTTGATCATTATTTTTCTATATAACTTTTAGATCAAATCTTCTTTTAACAATTCAGCAATAAAGGAGTGATTACGTTATTTGTTACTAAGTCATTAAAGGCAAAGAGCTGAACGTAATTATAATCTTTCATAAAAAAAAATTATTGATAAAATGATCCGTAACAATTTTTTTTCTCTTGGTTTTAATATTTAATTTAAAAATAAAAAAAATATTATGTTTCATAAGTTCTCGAAGTAAAAAGTGAATGTGGGTCCTATATTACGCGCCTGACGTTACAGTGAGCACTAAACCTCGGTACTGTTCATAAATACACAATAAAGACGACTGTTTACTTGACCACTTTACAACTGGGTCGACCACTGGGTTTAAGACAATAGCCTTTCATAGAGGAAAGTTGTGGCATGATTGCATGTATGAGAAATTATTACAAACCTAACATAACCCAATTCTAACTTACCCTAACACTAACACTAATCTAACCTACCACTAACCTAACACTAACCAAACATAATCTAATTTAACACTACTCTAATCTAACCTAACATAATATAACCTAACATAACGTATAAATGAAAGTCAGGGTTAAACAAAGGTTATATAACAAAGGTAATTATACTATCCAAACAAGAGCGAACTCGCAGCAATGGTTTTAAATTAGACAAATTTAGATTTAGGCACGAAATAGGTAAACAATGGTTTGGAAATAAAGTAGTGGATGAGTGGAACAAGTTACCGATCATCATCATTAACTCGAACACGCTGGATAGCTTCAACAATAGGTTGGACGGACATATGAGCCATGGGGGTTGGGTATAAACGGGACGGCTCAGTTTGGGCCAATAGTCCTGCTGCAGTTTCCTCCATTCTTATGTTCTCACCTAACCCGACTTAACCTAACCCAACCTAACCTAGCACTAACAAAACCTAACTTAACCTAAGCTAAAGTTACTTAATCTCATTTAGGTAATGTCTGCCTATGTCAAATTACCAAAGGACCTTATATATAAAAAAAAATATATATATATATATATATATATATATATATATATATATATATATATATATATATATATATATATATATATATATATATATATATATATATATATATATATATATATAAAACATGGAACTATGAGAACAAATCAATATATAAGAAAGTATGTGTGTGTGTGTGTGTGTGTGTGTGTGTGTGTGTGTGTGTGTGTGTGTGTGTGTGTGCTTTTAGACGCGTGTTGTTTAGTAGCATCAATAATAAAAATCTCTGAATTGTTGATAATAGTACATAAAATATACTCTAGTTAACAATATATTTACCTGTACCTAAAGTTCATTTATGTTTATAAATATGTTTACGGCTCACACATGTTCAGTTGGAAAAATAAGACAAAATAAAAACTATATAAACTTAGAATAAACATGTAACATGATGGTAATACAAACAGTAGGAGGGGTTAGGATATGTTTGTATCATGTTAGCATTAATCTGTTACTAGATGAGAACACCTTTATATATGTAATTAGTGTAAGAGCATTAAAATCTCAGATGTAATTAGTGCTAATGTCTTTACTAATAATAATGATAATAATAATAATATGTGTGTGTGTGTGTGTGTGTGTGTGTGTGTGTGTGTGTGTGTGTGTGTGTGTTGCGCTAAATATATAATAGCCTATTACGCTATAAAAGGTAACTGATGTAAATTATTTCATATAAAATACAATTTACTCTATCATTTAAGACATCATTTAAGATAGCCAAATTATACACCTGTAGGTTAGGTTAGGTTAGGTTAGGTTCCAGGCCAGTCACAAAACTCGAAAAAAATACATAAAAATTATCGCTTCTATATAACCAAGAAAAAAAAATCAAAATTCCCCCCAAAAATCATCTTCACTTCTGCAATTTAAAAAAAAAAAAACAAAAAAAAACTTTCAATACTATAGACGTATAAATAAAAACAAAACACAAACAAACACACACACAGACACACTTAGCTTTACAGACACACGAGAAACCAATAAAGAGACTCAAGACCTCTCTACTCAACCCTCTCTTACGGCAGGTGTCTTAGACCCATCAGACCTGAAATTATTAATATTACGAAGGAAAAAAAGGTAACATGTAAGAGGCTTAGTCAGGAAGAGAGAGAAAGTGGTGAAGCATGTGTGATTATGAGGCTTCAACAGCTACGAGAAATGGATGAATAGTTGTGGAAGATGATGGTGGTGGGAGTGTGTGTGTGTTGGCGGTGTGAGGGAGAGAGGGAGAAGAGAGAGAGATAGAGGGAGGGGGGAGACGGTGAGTAGGAATCAGAGAGAGAGAGAGACAGAGAGAGATATTCACCTTGATGTCTTCTCTTAGCGTCAGTTTGGGCGAAAAATTTAATGTACGGAGCTCTCAGAATTCAGGTCAGGAAGCGAAAGCCTAAAAATGAGGAAAATAAAGAGAAGGAGAGAGAGAAAAGAAGGGACTGAAAGGAAAAATAAATAAACGGGTGACAGGAAAAGAAAGATAATGTAAGTAACAGAAAGAAAAAGAAACTGATGGAAATACAGAAAAAGCGTGAGAATGACAAGAGAAATAGACAGATAAAGACAGAGAAAAACAAATAGAGAGAGAGACAGACGGGAAGAGACGACATAGACAGATAACTGGAAACACATAAAATAATAAAGTAAAAGTGAACCATTAAACACAAAATAGATAGGAAGAAAGAAACGTAAACGAAGGGAAAGAGAGAAAGAAAGAGAAAGGTAAACAGACAGTTGAAGTTATGCTAAGATAGAAAGAGAGGGAGAAAGTGAGGACTGAGGAAGATGTACCAAAATGTGGAAGAATTCTTGAACAGTGAGAGATAATGGTGAGATATGAGAGAGACGAAGTAGTCCACATATTTATGGTAATACTTCTCTTATGTGTGTGTGTGTGTGTGTGTGTGTGTTAAGTGGTGTGAATGTGTCTATTTTTTGTATCTCCGTGTACGTATGTATGTGTACGTGTGGTATAGATATATGTACACCAGTGGAAGAGAGAGAGAGAGAGAGAGAGAGAGAGAGAGAGAGAGAGAGAGAGAGAGAGAGAATTACAAACTGGGTCGTGGTTGAGACACACATTCGCAAGAGTCGCACCAGTGTTGAAAGGGCGCAGTGAATTGTGGTGAAGAATGGTGCTGTGGGGCGTGTCCGGGTGTGGTGATTTGGAATGAATTGTGGTGATTTGTGGTGTTGAGTGGTAATTTATGATGAATTATAAGGGTCGTGTTAGTGGACAAGTTGTGTGTGATGTTATATAGTGATAAAGTGATGCTGAATGGTGATATGTGGTGATTTGTAGCCGTGTTGTGATTTGTGTGTATCTATGGTGAACAAAAATATTAATGGGCAAAGTTGAGGGTAAGAGAACCAGGGGAAGACAGAGACCTTGAAGGATTGATAAAAATAAACACAACCCGAGGACGCTTTGAGTGGAGGACTGTGGTCGCCAACCCTCAGATATGTGGACGATACTCCGTTTGATTGCGATCTCTCACTTTATAATGTCAAACTCATCCTATTTTGATTTCTTCCCCCAAAACACACACACACACACACACACGATGAACCCTATCAGGCCATGAGACGTGTTCGATAAGGCCTCGTCTCCCACCTACACTCGACTATCGGTTTCCCGTCACTAGCGATGAAAGGAGAAAGACTCGCCTCGAACAAGGGCACAAAGCCAGTCATTCCATCAACACATTCCAAACCAATACTCGGTAAGAAGATGATGATGATGGTCTTGTCCCATGATAAAGGTCACATTTCTTATACAGCTGTACGGGGTCTGTGTGAACCTTTAACTTCCCAGGATCTCCAACAGCAAGAAATGGTTTTCGATAATATTGCCCGATACCGATGTTGGTCTTGCCTGCTGCGTGTGTGTGTGTGTGTGTGTGTCTATCTTTTAACGGAATGTGAAATGAGCGACCTTGTAGTTTAATTCTCTTTGTTAGACTTACTGTGTTTATTTAGTTACAGTTACAGGAGTCTTTGCATTGTGACTTTAAGGATATATTTCTTTACATTGCATTTACATAACTACTACTACTACTACTACTACTACTACTACTACCGAATCAACTTTTGTTTTAATAAAAATCGTCAAGTTGATGAATTGTGCGGATTTTTAATTTGATATTGATATTTCTCATGTTGAAGCGATATTCACGAAAGTAATGAAAATATCGTTTGGGATGGAGAAATATCCACTTCGGTGGACAAGTGTTTATTCATGGTAATAATTATCTAATTTGTTTGGTCATTTGCCACTTTAACTAGAGAAATGCTGATCCAAATACAATAACGAAAGTTCCTTAATTAAAGTCGAAATAAAACTATTTTGTGTCGTCTCAGGTAATAACTCTTGCTTCATTTTGAGAAATGTCGAGATTAAATGAAAATTTTCCAACAATTCATCAACTTGGTGATTTTCAATGAGAAAACGTTGATTTGGGGTGAGAAAAGGTTTAATAATAATAATAATAATAATAATAATAATAATGATAATAATAATAATAATAATAATAATAATAATAATAATAATAATAATAATAATAATAATAATAATAACTTTAGTAATTATTCAGTATTAACAATAGCAACAATAACATACAATACTTAAATAAACATCAGTAAATTAACCTATCACATCCTTTTTCACACCAGAATAATGTCTAAAATATTTTGAGAAACTGACTTCTTTATTCCCGATTTATAAAAGGAGAGATAATATTAGTAAGTGGTCTGTGTGTGTGTGTGTGTGTGTGTGTGTGTGTGTGTGTGTGTGTGTGTGTGTGTCGTCGATAATGGAGGCCACGGGGACAATTTTCTTAATTCACTGAAATCCGGGATGTGGGTCTCTCACATGAATCTGAAATCCGAAATCTAAAAATTTTGAGACTCGGTTGACCTGTAAAAGAAAAAACTCGTCTTACACTAACTTCTGAAATCTGAAGTAAACATACGTCGAGAGCGGAGGAATCTGCGGGAAATACAAAGGAAAAAAAACAAACGCGTTCTTCCCGTGTACAAGTGAACCAACGCCTCATGGGTGCCTTGCATGAAACAGTAATTAGACTTCCAGGAGTTTTGCACCGCCGGATGGACAAACAAACTCGACTTTTTCATTCGACTCAGGAACTGGAACATCCTGCAGGAATTTATGCCTCCTAGGGCAACTTTACTTCTTGCTGGTGAAACACAGCATTATATTGCACCTTTAAACTCAAACAGCATTACAACAGCAGAAAATGAGAGAGGGGATTAGTGTGGGATTTTGATATAACATAATTTTAAATATTCGACTCATATGTTCATGAAGTATGTTTTTGGACGGTGGAACAGATTATAATTTTTGGCATGGAAGACAAAAATTATTACGAAATTTTGTTAATGGGGAATATGGGATAATTTTCAGCTTGGAAGTCAAATAATAATAGAAGAAACTGGTGTAGAGTGCAGCATAATTCTCAATTCTGAAGTCAAACATGATTTACTGTACAGCAGGTGTTGCAGTGTCTTTTTTATTAAACAAAAGCAACTTATGTCCTTGGAATATATAATTTTTTTAAGCATGGAAGTCAAATAACAATTCCAACAGCAGCAGCATCGTAAAGCAGCTTATATCCTAGCAGAATTCACAATAAAAAGAAATTAACTTAAAGTCAAACAACAGTTGCATTACCTGTGTCATGGTGAGTTTTCATACACTAAAGCGTGTTGTTTCCTTAAAGAACACAACATTATTTTTACCGTGACAATCAAATTGCTATTGCAACACCCGAGAGATGAGAGATGTGGTTTCTGATGACATGCACTTATTAATTCACATCCAACTGGGAGTGTGACGCAGGTAAACACATGTGACTGTTGGAGGCTTATTGTGCGTTCCTCTTTTGATGCTGAAGAAATAATAATGTGTTGCGTTAGGACGTGTTGTCAGGTTGTGGAGTCTTGTTTGCATTGTGAGGCTTCAGTATGATGTTACTAATTTGTGTGTGTGTATATACATATATACACTGGTCTGTTAGTATTACACATGACTCCTTCGTATCAAAGGTATTTATGATATATGGATGTTAAAGGTCAAAGCAACATTTCCCTTTAACCCAATTTATTTCTGCTATAATAGGTACATAATGGTTTAACTGGTCAAAGATTCAAACGTACACACAGATAGAGCAGGTCTCTCTCCCCTCCCCTGTTGACTAGCTACCTCATATATCAAGGGACACTGTTTGTACAGTTAGGTTATCTTTCGTTATTGTTATCAGGTTACGTTAAGGTTAAAGGCAAGTTAGAGAGGTTAAGGGTTCCGTTAGGTTACGTTTCTGTTTGACTTCTTATTATTTGTTTCATATTGTTGACCTCTTTATTCAGTAATACTCCCCAGAACTATTCCCTTGAAAAAGACACTTACATTATTTCCTGAGACCTTTTTAACACCAACTTCAAACTTCACGACTCACTGCTTCCTTTACCTAATCCTTGTACCTCTCAGATACTTAACATTACCCAAGAAAAAAAAATATTCATCTTTTCCACTCGAAGTAATTTCATATTCTCAAAGAGTTACTTCCAGATACATTTGCTCTTAACTTAAAAATATTTCCGCTTTAAAGTAATCCATGTTCTTACGACTTCATTTCGTATCACATGTCACAAAAAACACAATTTTATCTAAGCTATCAAGATCGTTTTCAAGTAATATCAACTGTTAGAACGGGTTTTTGTAAACTTATTCTTATTTATAAACTTCCAAGAGCTAAACATTTACCTCTTAAATACAGAACCTTCCTTAAAAATCCCTGTTTTATTTGCACTCAGGTTAATTTCCTATTACTCAAAACCTTATTTCGAAACGCATTCAAACTTGTGTTTCCTTCCACTTAAGTACTTTGAAAATCTTGACTCCCTCTCTCTCTCTCTCTCTCTCTCTTTCTTTCTCTCTCTCTCTCAAGGGTATCTAAGTTCACATACAAATGTCTTACGAGGGTACAGCGTCTCAGAGGTGTTCCATCCGGCTTGGTTACCCTCGATTTTTTCTCTCTCCTTCCTCCCTTCTTCCTTTATCCCTCTTCTTCCTACATCCCTCCCCCCTCCCCCTCCCCCTCCCTTCCCCTCTTCTTTTAATCCTCTTCTTCCTCCACCCCTTCTCCTTTCCCCTCCCCTCCGTCTTCCTCTATCCCTCTTCTTCATCCATCCCCTCCCCTCTTTAATTATCTCTCCTTATCATTCACTTACAAAACAAAATTCGATAATAACACAGGTGCCGAAGCCTCATCAATCCCTGGTCCACTAAACTAACAAAATCATATTGTCTGTATCCTAGTTATTTTTACCACCACTGAGAGAAATGAAATACTATAAATTGTTACAGGGCAAAAGACCATAATGCCTGGAAGGATTATAGAAGACTTATGTTGAGTATATTATTGTTATAGTTGTTACTATAATTTCATTTATTTACTGTCATTATAGAGAGAAATTCACAACAGTAGAATTTGGTTGTGTGTTGGTAATGAAGAATATTATGCATGTTCCATTTATCTTCTCATAATTGTGTTGTTGGGAGTTCAAATTGTTATAATGTATGTAGATGGGGATGTTATGTATCACATCTAAAAATTTATCTTTGAATATTAGACTTAAAATTAGCCTTCATTATTACTTCTACTACTATTACTTCTACTGCTATTACTACATCTACTACCACTACTTCTACTACTACTACTTCTACTACTACTACATCTACTGCCACTACTTCTACTACTACTACATCTACTACCACTACTTCTACTACTTCTTCTTCTACTACTACATCTACTGCCACTACTTCTACTACTACTACATCTACTACCACTACTTCTACTACTTCTTCTTCTACTACTACATCTACTGCCACTACTTCTACTACTACTACTTCTTCTACCACTACTTCAACTACTACTACTTCTTCTACCACTACTTCAACTACCACTACAACTGAAACCACCACCATTACCTTGCTCCTCTTATTAATAATGACCACACACACAGAGCCATATTCAGACACACCATCACCCAACTGCGGTAGTGTGTGGGTCAGCAATAAGTAAATAGTTCTCAGCTGCCTCCACAAATGCAAGGAGGAGGACCATTATACGTCATACTCAACTCAAGGTAAATATTTGCACCACACAGAGAGAGAATTTCCTGACGATATGTTTACAGGTTTATTATTTATTCCTCACTGTCGAATCAGACCAGTGAGGAAATTCATCTGTCATGCACAGTATTATGATATTATTGTCATGTGTTACTATTAAACTGCTGGACATGTGGTATATTTGGTACCTGTGGCAAGGATAAGGATTTGGATGGATCCTCTGAGAGATAATTCCTACGTTGAAACAAAAACAGGAGGTACCTAGGAGTTTAAACACACATATAAACAAACAACTAACACTTTTTTAATCGATTACTTAAAAAAAAAAAAGTTTACGACTCATTAAATAATTCCATTATTTTTTTTTTTCACGATCGGATATTGTCGCTGCATGAGTTGACTAAGCGTTTGTTCAGTGAGTCGTCCAGGCATGAGGTGAGGCCCATGATGAAATATATTTTGGAAATACTATATTAGCGAAGAGCTTTAGGTTGGAAGAAAAAACTTCTGTCTTTTTATAATTGCAATATTTATGCATGATATGAATGAGGTATTAAGTGAATGAGTTAATATGCTGTGTAATGAAGCTTGCATGGTTGGGTTCTCCTACACGATTACAATATTGTTTATATGCAAAGTTGGCGGCGGTGGAGTTCAAGTCGAAATTTCTAATTGTGTTATGTTTATTCTTTTTCTTTCGTTTGGGGGAAAAAATTGACAAGATGACAATAAATACTTGATCTTGAGTCTTTGAGGACCTTGTTTTTTTAACAAACAAAATTGGCGATGAGTGTTTGGGCAATTATTTTGGGACCATTACTCAAAATTCTCTCTTTCATGATAGATTTTTGTGTTTGCAGGGATGACTGAACTAAGTGGCTGTTTGTTACGGTCGGGAGGAAGTGTAATGTGTTGCTTATTAACACACTTGTGTTGAACAGATTCAGCTAAAAACTGGGGGAATATTTTCCTTTACAAGACAGAAAAATAATCATCATCTGAACACGCTAAGTGCTTCTCCAACAAGTCGATCAGGTAAAACTTGTACCACCCAAAACATCTTATATTTTCTTAAGTAAACACAACAAACGGGAAAAAGTCTTCTTAGTTAATTACTTAAGAGAACAACGGCCAAAGAGTATCTCACTTGAATTACTACCTTGAATATTATCTCTCAACGAAGAGTCTGCTTGTCCAGTACCTCACCAAGTGTTAATAATTTACCCGTTTTCTTGTATGTCCATGAAGTGAATTTCTTTCTGGGTGACTGAACTAAAAGCGTCCCTCACTGACCTGTACAAACCAGCTGTGATGGGCTGGTGGGTTATTCTCGTTCTGTAAACACAATATTGGCAATAGACTCAACGGGGTAAAAATTTCCGTGAATTTTACGTGTAGTGGAAGGTCACTTACCAGGTGAAGTCTCTGTGATGCTTACAGTGATATCTTTACTCTCTTTAAATGGAATGAATCTCTGTAAATATAATTTCAACGTAAAACTTAATAATTATCTAAAAAATTTAATATTAATTTAAAGTGTAATAGCTCCCATATAATATAATGTTAGCTGTAGGTATAATAATTCCCTTATATGTAATACACCCTTTAAAATACATTAACCTAAAATATTATAATATCTCTCTTAAATGTACAAACTTATTATCTCTTAAGGTGGGGACTCTTGCCTTCATTCCTTCCCTCTATCACCTTCACTCCTTCCCTCTATCACCTTCACTACTTCCCTCTATCACCTTCACTCCTTCCCTCTATCACCTTCACTTACCTCCACCTTAAGGACCACACCTCTTGCACCCTACTGTGCCCTCCAGGCTTCCCTATAAAGAACTACTTAGGTTACTCGACAGTATCATCACCACAAGGGGGACTAACTGTACCTGTATTGTACCCCCCAATTGGTACTAATTGGTGTTACTCTTAGTTCAAGGTGATAATTACATAGTTTTTGTAATTATTTTATATCTAAACCTGTATTTGTGTTGATGATTGTATTGGATATCAGGTTAAAGGGGCCATTTTGTATTTTGGGGGAATTACGGGGAATTACTGTAAGTGATATTGTATATATACCTGTACTAATTCAACTTAAAATATGCCTGAAGCTTATTTTGATTCGTATTATGAGGTTAAGAGAGAGAGAGAGAGAGAGAGAGAGAGAGAGAGAGAGAGAGAGAGAGAGACCTTTACTAATCTACTTCTACTTCACAAATATTATACAAAGACTTAGAATTCCCAGGGGAGAAGAAAATCACGGCTGAATCAACCAGCAACAAAATTTAGGAAACGAACATTAAATATAACTCAACCTTTGTAATGCATTTGTCGTTTCAATATAGCAGTTGAATTATTTCGCACCTTAAAAGAAGTATTTTTATTACTATGTTATTCTGATTGATCTGAAGTTTTCTGGTATTCTTAAAAACTGTAGTCATTTTACCCACTGACTTTGTAGATTACACTGTCAAGAGACTATTTCAATTACAGGTTTAACACGGACTAAGTTTAGAGGAGTCTGTTGGCATTTCTTAAATACGTTTCTCTGTCTATTTATCTGTTTACTCATTTTTTATTCTATCAATAAAACATCTCTCTCTCTCTCTCTCTCTCTCACATCATCACATTATCATACCTTGATGCCAGATCACACGGTCACCCCGGCCCATCATTGACCTGGTCGTCTGACGGACTTACACCACCCGATGTGAAAAACACGACCCGCCTGTCCCTGGTGGCTCCTCCCTATGTTTTTATTGACTCCACATCGACCTATAAGAATTTCATGAACCTGTCTCTCTGCCTGTGATATCCATGACCCTTGTCCCTTATTTATAACTCTCACACGCCTCCCACTCGTCTCATAGGTCACATCTCCTGTGTGTCTTGATAGGAAACTGGAAACAACATCTTTTCCCTTCTGACCTCAAAGGGTCCAGTCCCTCTCAGTCTAGCCAATGTGTTGTTTTATATTCATGCGTGTTTCAGTAGATGGTCATGTTTTGGAGATCAGTCCGAGGTGTAACTGAATCATAAGAATACACACATACATACATACATACATACATACATACATACATACATACATACATACATACAAAGGGTTCCATTAATTAAACTTACACTGTACTCCCACAAGAGCACATGCACTACCGCGGTAAGATGACAGAGTTATGGGAGCATTATATTGTGCTATGGTGTAGTGCTGGGTTGGGTACAAGCATCGGCCACACCAAGAACTAAACACCATCCTTTACAACACGCTTCTACCACCTCAAAAAAAACTATGAAAAACGACGTAAATCATTTTTTTTTCTGGCTATGTTAAGGGGCAGTAAATGGTCTCTCTCCACGAGTATTTAATTATATGGTAGATTAAAAACTCTCTTATAGAAACCATTGGAGTATTTTAACATCAAAGAGAAAATATGTTGTCTCTCCAATAAATTGATTTTAATTCCATTTATTCAATTCCAGGTAGTTCTATTTAATTTACCTTAGAGTAAAGAAGGTGTATTTTACCTGAGAGAAGACCAGGGGGATTTATTTCAATTTACTTGTAGTTTAGTAAAGTAGATTTATTTTATATCACAGTTCAGTTTCTGTTCCTTCTAGTTTTATTATAGTGTTCAAGTATTCTAACTTTTATTAAATTGTGTGTGTGTGTGTGTGTGTGTGTGTGTAATAATTGCATTTAATAGGAAATAAAAATTAAAACGGCCTAAATTGTTTAAAAATAAATCTAACAGCATCAGAAAATAAAAATAATATATATCTCATAGGTAAATAAACTCTAAATCAAATAAAACTGTATCAAAAACATCAAAAAAAATTAGCCTTAAAAAAACATTATAACCCAACCTAAAACAACCTTAAACAAAAGCCTTACCCTCCTTAAAATTCCTTAAAAGATCCCTAAAATAAAAAAAAAATAAATAAAAAATACTCCATGAAAAGTGCTCCGAATTTTACCTGTATGTTGTGTGGCCTCAAAGCCCATTTTAACCTAAAGGAAGAAGGTTGTTTTTTTGCACGTTAAGCTTCTAAGGGATGCTGTCGAAGCCCTGCCGCTCTCCTCCTCCTCCTCCTCCTTCTCCTTCTTCTGCTCCTAAAAGCCTTTTGCTGGCTGAATATCTGAGATGAAGTTCGACCGCCTTTTAAAGCCTTGGAAAATATGCTTCCGGTACACGATGTAAAAGATGTATTGTATACGGGAGGGGGAGTTAAAGACGTATATGAGCTTAAATATATTGCATAGAGGGAAATACAACACGTGTTTTATCATACTTAAATAAAGACGTAGTGTATACAGTCAAATAAAAATGTGTTGAATTCCTAGTCAAATGCAAGACTACTACTACTACTAATGATAATATTAATGTAAGTACACGTACACAAATATTCCATCTGTCTCATAAGTCAACATTATTCCAATTTTAATTCAGTCAACAAAAACGTATTACCACAATTTTCGGAGGATAAAATAATAGTACTATCCAACACACCTAGAAATCCGCTTGAAAAGACCCAACATCCACACAGCCCAGCTCATATCCCCGTCTTTTCTCGCACCCACACACACACACACACACACACTCACACTCACAGCACACACACACACATCACACACACACACACACAAAATCATTTTTGGGAGGCCAGTATCAAAGTCCTTACATGGATAGACTAAAGTGAGGTCAAAAAAATTATGTCTCTCATGACGTAGCGTGTCCTCCAGGCCAAATGAAATCTTGGGTGTGGCAAGAAGGCGTGTCTTCAATCAAGGTCTTGAAGTGAGGAAGCCGAGGACCTTACTTTAAAGACATGTTCTCCCACAGGACCAGGAGCTGCTCCCTCTGGGGTTTTTGCCCAGGTTGATGGTATCCGTTCTTTGTATATTACGTGGGGGCTTGTGTGTGTGTGTGTGTGTGTGTGTGTGTGTGTGTGTGTGTGTGTGTGTTTTGTGTGTTTGTGTGATTAATATGTATGTATATATATATATACACATGTATGTGTGCATGCATTGCTACTTGTGATGTAACGGCCAGCATGCTCGCCTTGCAAGAGAGTGGACCAAGGTTCGTTCCTCGGACAGTGCTTAAACTATGTGAAAATTTCTTTACGCCATTTGCCTCAGTCAATCAAGGTTTAATTGGGGACCTGGACGTTAATCGATTTGCGAATCGTATTCCAAGGTAATGGTTCGCCAGTGCAGTTGGCGAGTTGTCCGATCTTCTTGGATTATTCCTTAACGCTGGGCCATACAGCCTGCTGACTTAGGGTAAGGTTGTTGTATTTGTGATAGCTTCTCCACCTCAAGCAAATTCACACCAAGGTGGCCCTTGGGTCGACCAACGTCGAACAAGTGGGACAATCATTATTATTATACAGTATATGAGCGTATATACTTTATCGTGTGCTTGTGCTTGTGAGAGTGCGTCAGAGAGCATGAACGCGTTTTCGTGTGCATATACGAAGATAAAATTCTACAAGAAAAGTATAGCACATTTTTATATATTTAATCCCAGGACGCACTGTATACGAAGCCCGGCTAGAGTCCTGCGTTATAGATATCTAGATAAAAACAAACTGCCACAGAAAAAAATGCTCTTAGTCACATAAAATAACGCACAGGCACCAACCACAACAACAACAACAACAACAGTTACAAAAAATAAGGAAAATAAAGTCGAAGACTCACTTGCACCAATCAGAACAGCGTATCTTTACAACGCGAATATATGACACTGCATGCAAATCCTCTCCAATATTTTAGTTTCTTCTCCCCCCCCCCCTTCCCCCGACACGGTCTACCTGCCTCGCGAATATTTCTGGTGGTAGCTGGTAACTCTGGTTTCAGTCATTGAAGAAGAAAGAAGAAAGAAGAAGAAGAAGAAGAAGAAGAAGAAGAAGAAGAAGAAGAAGAAGAAGAAGAATGAAGGCAGGAACGTCCGAACAGTTCATTAGGTCTTTAGTTGCATTCCAAAATGAAGAACCGCGTCTCGGGGAACTCGAAAACGCAATTCCAAAGGCTCGTATTCCCGACAGACTCACCGCCGGATTATGAGGTTTTAAAATATTCATAGAAGCGGGAGTGAATTAAGCCCTGGCTTTTAGTTCTTCTGGACCCCATTAAAACCACAGAAATGACTTACCATCACGTATTTTTCCACGACAAGATATTTTCCTCATGAGTACTTATCTAATATATCACACACAGGGAGACTGTATACCGGCACAGAGAACGAACTTTCTTTCCGGGAAAATACAATAACAGAGATGATCTTTTGGGGGGGTCCGTGTGTGGGAGGAGCCTGGGAGAGAGGAGGTCGTCTTGAGCGAGGAAAATGAGAGAATTGTCGGGATATTATGTTCAGTAAGGCAGTGGAAATTACAGGAGAGAAATTCAGGTGTTTGAAGGCATTAGAATATGTATGTCGGAGGTCAGGAACAGTCCGCATTAACCTGTGTAATTCTTCGTCTGTCTTAGCTCAGAAATGTTGTGAAATAAGATACTTGGTAATATTACTAGTGGACATTAATACTTATAAGAAATATATTATTACTATTAGTACAATGAATAAAACTCTAACAACGATAATAATAATAAGAAGAATAGGAAGAATAGGAAGAACAAGAAGAATATATAAGTTATCATTTTAAAAAGATACAAAATCCACTGAAAATTACAAGAAAAACTCGAGTTGATTCACATTCTAAAGCTTGGCTGAATAAGACTTGTTTAACCCCCATTGATATAACTTCACGACACAAAGACTCAACCCTCCCTTGGCCAATTAAAATCTTGTTTACATACCAACGACCATCTTTGAGTATTCAGCCATTTATTAAATTCGAGAAGGGGGTTAACAACTCACAAGAAACTGGAAAATATTATATCAATCAATTAATTTCTCCTCTGTTGACTCTTTGGATTAGATAATCTTTCAAGTGTATTCTGGCAGTGTTGTAAAGATGATTAGTAAGATTAGTATGTACTGATTAGATTTACAATGAAGTGGTATGATTAGGTTTGTTTAATCTTAGAGTGTGATTATTATTATTATTATTATTATTATTATTATTATTATTATTATTATTATTAAACTTTCTTTCAGTATTTTTTTATATAGTATATTTTTATTATTATTGATAAAGATAACATATGTAAGATACTTAAATTAACATAACAACATCTACACCAAAAATTATATACTACTTTTTATCAGAATTCTCCTAAAACCTTTCCAGTGGGAGTCGACCGCCCCCCGCCCCCACACACACACGAAAAAAAAAACATGAAAAGACATTATGAAACGAAATCCAACTATAAATTTCGAGACTGTTGACATTGCAACTATTAATAAGAAGAATTACCACTACCCCATATATCCCACGGCTGTTTTAGTCTGTCTGCCACACCCTCGACTATAAGGTGATATATGATTGTTGATGATACGGGTTTATAATATCACCGTCTGAGGGAGATGAGAAGAGGAAGAGAGGGAGAGGGGAGGGGGAGAGAGGGAGGGAGGGAGAGAGAAAGAGAAGGGAAAGGGCGATTGGAGGGGGAGATGATAAGAGACAGGGAGGAGGAAGGAAGGGAGATGGGAGGGGAAAGTTAGGGAGGGAGAGAGGAAGAGAAGGGAGAGGGAAAGATGGTGGGAAGAAGATAGAGACAGGGAGGAGGTAAGGAAGGAGAGGAGATGGGGAAGTAGGAGGGAAGAGAAGGGAGAAAGGAAGAGACAGTAAGAGGGAGAGGGAGAGAGGATGGGAAGAAGGTAGAGACAGGGAGGAGGAAGGGAGAAAGAGGGAGAGAAGGCGGTTGAATACAGTGGGGAAGATGATTGTTTGGATGGGAAAGAAAAGATATAGAGAGAGAAAGAGAGAGAGGATGTTTGTGACGGTTTTCTGTGAATAACAAATAGAGAAAAAAGAGGAACTGTGGCTGGATGGAGAAGAAAAGAGAAACAGACAAAGAGAAAGAATATGAAAATGTAACTTATTTTTGCCAGATAGAAAAATAGAAAAAAGGAAAGATTAATATTGAGAAAGAGAGAGAGAAGGACGTTAATAAATAGACAGATATAGAAACATACAGACAGGCAGAGAGACAGAGAGAAGGAAATACAGAGAAAGAGGAAGAGAAATGGAGAGAGAGAGAGAGAGAGAGAGAGAGAGAGAGAGAGAGAGAGAGAGAGAGAGAGAGAGAGAGAGAGAGAGAGACAAACACGCGATTTAAACGTCATCGAATCGCCGGGGTTTACACTTCCAAGAAACTCGTGCTGGAAGAATTATATTGTAACACAGTGGAAGATATTACTAAGGGGGGGAGAAGGGGTGTAGTAGGTGTTTTAAAGGGGGTGCAGGGGGTTTTAAGACGGTGTTTAGGGATGTTTTAAGGGGTGTTTTAAGGGGGTGTTTTATGGGGTTTAAGGGGCTTAGGAGAATTAAGTGATGGTTCTCATTATAAAGATTCTGTAGAGGAAGAGAGAGGCTGAGAGCAATAGTAGCAGTATCAGTCGCACTTAATTAACACTACATCACACCTGACAGTTCCCAAGAAACATTAGAAGCCTCTCACAATACATTAAACAGCACTACATGAGGACCCTACACCACCACGAACACCTGCCTGATGGTGTAGAGGCGGAACAAGCGGGAGGGCACTGAGGGCGCCCGAGAGAGCCCCTTGCTGAGGAGGAACAAATTTAATTTCCAGGCAGTGCAGGAGGTCCAACATAGGCGTGAGGGATGGCTCTCTGAAATCTTGTGTAAATGGGCCAGGATATGAAGGCAAGGCTCATCTACGCTTGAGAGGGAGGCTTTGCTAAATTCAAGAACCGAGCTTGGAACCTCAAGATAACTAAAGGGAACCTAACCTAACCTAACCTAACCTAACCTAACCTAACCTAACCTAACCTAACCTAACCTAACCTATCCTTTCCTAACCTAACCTAATCTAACGTAACCTACAGGGGACGGTGCAGAAAACGGTGCAGGAGACGGTACAAGACTTGATATACGAGACAGTACAGTATACAGTATAGGACACGGTACAGGACACGGTGCATGAAACGGCACAGATTACGGTGCAGAAGACGGTGCAGTAGGCGGTACAGAAGACAATGTAGGAGATGGTACAGGGAGACGATCCATAAAACTGTACAAAATACGGTATAGGAGATGTTACAGGGATACAAGGAGACGATACAAGAAACGGTACAAAATACGATACAAAAAAATTATACATGATATGGTACAGGAAGACGGCAGCCAAAAAAAAAAGTATAAATAATGATCATCTTCCCGTAACGTGCCACAAAGGACCTTCCTAGTCTTCCTTAGTGTGTCGCTGCGCTTAAGAGAGACCTCAAACACACACAGCATTTATCTCCTCCCTTGATAACGTCCTTTAAGATGGTGCAAGGGACGAAGGAGAGCTGGAGGAAGAACAAAAAGAAGAGATGGTGTAAGTGAGAGATGATGTAAGTGAGAGACGGAGTGGGTGAGAGAGGCGGTGTAGGTGAGAGAGACGGTGTAGGTGAGAGAGACGGTGTAGGTGAGAGAGGGTGTAGGTGAGAGAGGCAGTGTAGGTAAGAGAGGCAGTGAGGGAGAGTTAGAATGTGCCTCGTCTCCTTCCCCTGATCCTGGCTTCTGAGGGTCTAGCCAGAGAGGAAGGTATAAAGGAGTTTAATCCATGATGATCTCCCCCTCTTCCCTCTTCCCTATCCTGTCTTGTTCCCTTATGTGATCAACTTTAATGCGGTAGTCGTGAGGCTGTGAGTAGAAGAGCCTCAAAACACAACCTATATCACCTCCTCGTTTCTTGTAGATTGGTATTGGCGGAGATAATCGTAAGAGATAATCATACGGCAACGATCTATAACTGAGTGGGAACTGCTTGATGTGTTGTGGTGGTGTAGTTGTGATGTCATTAATGTAAGGCTTATTGTACGCCCTTTATTATCCTGTTCTGGTGGGTGACGCAGAATGGGTAAGGATTATTTTTTTTTTTTAGGAATTTAGAAAGTTGAAAAAAAATTCTGCTTTGGAGAAGAAAGTAGATGATTGTTATAGTGTTGATGAAGAGAAAAATAGAAAGCTAGCGTAGCGTTGAAGAAGAAAATATTAAAAAATGTAAGTAATAATCCCCAGACCAGCAGCCACAGTGAGCCATAACGCTGGAGTACAAAAAATCTAAAGCCATAATACGCAGCTCATCGCCTCCTGGTGTAGGAGACACACATAAACAACCAGTGACGCGACGCCAAACTTCAGAAACCATCGTGTCGTCTACTGCTATAGTACCCTGAGGGAGGCGCAGCAGGTGAGAGACCCATAAACCATAGTGCATTACCTCCATGTTTCCATCTTCCGAGGGCGACACACACACACACACACACACACAAGAAAAAATATATACCATAAGCAATGATGCCGAACTCGTGGAGCCGACGTCTTGTCATATAATCTCCCGAGGGTGGTGCTACAGGTGCTGGGAGGGTGGGAGGGGGTGAGGGGTGCAAGAGGAATTAGCTATGAGACCCCCGCCGCCGAAGAGGAACTACCTGTCGTGAGTTTTCGGAAGATGCCATCCTCTGGGAGACCGACCCTCAGGCGGTTCTCTTGCCTCAGCCAACTTTATCCTGAATACTCTAGCCACTATATATGAATTTTTTCTCCCCAGCAGAATAGAGACGATGGTCTGTACAATTACTCACTCTCAAGGCTTAAGACGGAGGTATCTTAATAATGTCAAAAGATATCCTATATATTATGGTGTGGTCTGGGGATGACAAAAACGCTAACTAACTGCACCATATTTCTCCTGATGTCACCTGTGCTTTTAGTCCAATTTATATGTATGTGTGTCAAGTGATGATTCCAACGTTGATATTAAAAAAGGGTAAGTTGAATATTATCTACGGTTCAATAACGAGAAATAATTATGTAGCTTAGTATCCCCTTAAAAAGAAAATATATCATAAACAAAAAAATTTATCTTCATTTACGCGTGTATATATCACCTCGGCGTTGTTATGTAAGCATGAAAAACAACCAGCTTTGTCATCAAGGAAAGCTTATACTAATATTAATTTCAGTTTTGAACATATGCACTACACTAGAGGTACAAGCTGGGAACAAACACAGTTACAGAGATTCTAACGAGTTAATGGCATTGAAATATGGTTTAGTATCCCTTACCTAAATAGAAATCCACTTAGATTGTGTTAAACCCCGTCGGTATTTTTACACACATTGGCTCGTCGCATTCAGTACTTCTACACACCTGACTTCACTTCAACACTCCTACACACCTGACTCCACTAATCAACACCCCTACACACCTGACTTCACTAATCAACACCCCCTACACACCTGACTCCACTAATCAACACTCCTACACACCTGACTTCACAAATCAACACTCCTACACACCTGACTCCACTAATCAACACTGCCACATACTTGACTTCACTTATCAACACTCCTGACTTCACTAATCAACACTCCTACACACTGACTTCACTATTCAACACTCCTACACACCTGACTCCACTAATCAACACTTCTACACACCTGACTCCACTAATCAACACTGTCACACACCTGACTCCACTAATCAACACTCCTACACACCTGACTCCACTAATCAACACTCCTACACACCTGACTTCACTAATCAACACTTCTACACACCTGACTCACTAATCAACACTCCTACCATCTGATTCCACTAATCAACACTCATACACATCTGACTCAACTTATCAATGCTCCTACACACCTGACTCCACTAATCAACACTGCCACACACCTGACTCTACTAATCAACACTATTACACACCTGACTCCATTAATCAACACTCCTACACCTGACTCCACTAATAAACACTGCCACACACCTGACTTTTAACTAATCTAACAAGTCAACCTGGAGACAAGTCTACCATACACTGTAATTATAAACATATTCTCATTTTTTTGCTACCCTCTGTTTTAGCTGAGCTGCCCTCTTACCTTAACTAGCTAATTAGAAAAACTCCCAATGGCTTTTACTGGGAGGAGGAAGGTGAGGAGGAAAGAGGGAAGGGAGAGAGGAGGTGAGGGGGAGGGATGACGAGGATGGGGAGGGAGGGAGGGAGGAGGGAAGGAGAGAAGAGGAGGGGAGAGGGGGCGTGAGGGGAGAAGGGAAAAGGATGACGGGGATGGGGAGAGGGAGGGAGAGAGGGAGGGGGATGGGGAGAGGGAAAGAGAGAGGGGGGAACTCCTACCACCTCTGGTTTTTTTCTCGTATATTTTTGTCGAAGATCATCAAATATTTTAAAAGGAAGGACGCAGCTATTACAGCCACGATGATGGTGTCCCGTTAGGAAGGAGCAGGAGGAGTTTGTTTACCTAATGGCCGTGTGTACATCAGAGGGTATAATATTGGGTATAGGATTTGATGACCGGTGTTAAGGTTCACGTACAGGGGGAGCGTTCTTGGTGGTGGTGGTGGTGGTGGTGATGGTGGTGGTGATGATGGTGATGATGATGGTGATAGTTGTGGTGGTGATAGTGGTAGAGATATTTCTTTGGGATAGAGAGTGGTAGGGAAATAAATTGTAATTAATAATAAAAAAAAGATATTTATAACTACTGTACTACTACTACTACTATAAAAAAAAACAACAATAATAATAGCAATAATAATAATAAAACCACTAATAACAACAACAATAATAAAAATAATAACAAAAACATAAAAATACAAAAACACTAATAACTACACTCCCAGTTTCAACATTTTCCCACAACACGTGTGTGGCTAACGCGGCAGAAGAGGTGGCAGGTCACCCTAGTGTAAAGAGATAACACAATATAATTAAATCACAACGTTAAGAAAAAAACAACAACTCTTTCGGCATTAACCTCTGACCGTAAGCACCGAGAGAGATTTTATCTTCACTCTGTAAATTGTGACCAAAAACAGCGAATTATTTCTAAACGTTGAGTTGGACTATTTTTGAGGAGGGGGGGGAGGGAGGGTAAGGGAGGGGTAGAGAGGGGGCAGGGAGACGGAGGAAGGGGTGAGAAGGAGAGGGAGGAAGGGAGAGTGGGTAGACACAAAGGTAAGGTATGTTTACATGGTTTGTCTGTCTAGCATTGTTATTCACGCCCAGGTGGATGGCATGATTAGAAGTGCGGCCAATGGTCTTTGTTATTGTGGCGAGAGTGTAAACTGGAAATGGGGGAGGACTGTTGTACCCTAACTTGTATGTATATGGTGTGGCTATATAGTTATTCATTTGTTTATTTGTTTTATCTCTCTATTTTTTTCTATGTATTGACTTATTTATCATTCAATTTATAATCATTCTATATGCTTAGTTATTTATCTCTCTACGCGTTTATTTATTTATTTATTTATTTATTTACGTAATTGTTTATTTATTTATATATGCAATTCATTTATTATTCATTTATTTATCATGATAACCTAAGAAATTAACTTAAAACAGAAACATTAAACCATCATTATATTGGAACTTCAGTGCGCCAGTCAGATATAAACTGTTGATGAAAAAAAAAACCTTAAAGTCTTGGTGCTGGAGTTTAAAGTAGGCAAGTTATATACGATCTCATGTCTGCATTTAGAGGAAGAACCTAAAACGTGTGAACTCTTGAGAAAGCAGACCCAGGGGACTTAACACAGCCGATAAAGGGATGCAGATTCTATTGCAAATTTCACCGGGACTCGAAGAGCAAACTTTGAGAAAGCGACGGCAAACTTCCAGTCGACCCCACAAAGCAAAGAAGGAAAAGAAGAAAAAAAAATTGCATATAAAGACTTCGGGGTCCTGTTTTAGCAGCGCTTTGGCCTCAGTTTGTCCAATAACTAAAAACATCAGACACTAAGGCAAGGGCGAGTAAAATCCCAGAGAAATGGACCACGTGCCAAGGAGGGAAGGAAATTTCTCAAACGTCAACACGAGTCAGTCGACACACCACCTCTCACCAGCAGGGACGGAAGATGTAAACATTTCTCTCCGTGCTGTGTTCGAGTGTGTCTGCCAGCAATTTAAGAGATTTTCCAGAGAGAGAGAGAGAGAGGGGAGACTGGGGGAGATAGATATGAGAGAAAGAGTAGGGGAGAGACACTTAAGAGAGAAAGCGAAAAAAAAGGAAGGTGAAGGAGAGTGAAGGAGATTGAGAAGAGAAAGAAAGAAAAGGAATGAGAATAAAGGAAAAAATATGAAAGAGAAACCGACAGACTGGACAAGGACAGAAAAAAGAGAAGAGATATTGAGAAAGTACAGAGTATGGAAGAGAGAGAGAGAGAGAGAGAGAGACTCCCTAATACAGTACACCACCTACATCCAATCGACTGGATTTAGACATAACTATGAGTCTCTCCTCCACAAGATTAAATGCAGTTGTATCTATAAAACTGCCACAACACCTATATCGTGTGTGTGTGTGTGTGTGTGTGTGTGTGTGTAACAGCAGCTGTAAATCTGAAAGACACAGTGCTAAAAAGAGATTTACTCCAAAAAAACAGCGGCAGCAGCTGTTTCTGCCTGAAGACAAGAGGAAAATGCAGAACCTTGTCTTCTAATTCTTGCGGCAGTAATATCCGGCCAGCACCCAGACGTCTGCCAGAGGAGAGGTAATGTATCCAGCGTCCTCTCTCTCTCTCTCTCTCTCTCTCTCTCTCTCTCTCTCTATCTATCTATCTCTCTCTGGGGCTTAAGGTGTGTGTGTGTGTGTGTGTGTGTGTGTGTGTGTGTGTGTGTGTGTTCGTTTTGTTTGTCTACATTTACTCGAGGGAGGTGATGTGAAATACACGAGGGGAGGTTCATTTTGATTTTCCTATAAATTACGTAAATTTAGTCTTTTTCAACTATATAGACAAATTCTACATGCTCAAAAGCGTATCATTATTATGTACAGTCCCCTTCACTTGTACGTTTACAGGGGCTTATCATATAAACATTCCACAAATCATTACAATGAGATATTTTTTTAATATTGTTTTTACTTTAATTCCATAGTATGTTTACTATTGTGAGTTTCCTCTGTCGAATGTAAGCAAGCAAAGGGCTGCCACACTGCACAGAATCTGACAAGCCCTTGTAACGTACGAGTGAAGGGAAGTGTACAATGCTGTAGGTAATTTTACCCTTTATTTGCAACTAACAAAATTACCTGGCTTCACTTGGGTTAGGTATATACTGTATAACCTTGACATGACACGGGTAACAAACCTCCCACAATCGCCGTGATGGTATCTGAGTCAGGAAACCTAACCTAATCGAACACCCGGGGGTCTGTGGTCAATAGTAACAAGGGACCTAACCTAATCTTCCCTAGAACACCCGGGGGTCTGTGGTCAATAGTAATACCAAAGTGCACACAGCCTTGAGACCCATGTAATATGTGTGTGTGTAAAGTTTTAGGTCTCTAACTGCTTTTGTTTTGGATCTATGGCTGGAATAGACAACACACTCACAGGCACGTCGATTTACTCGTAGATATTCTCGAAAGTGCAATTTCACATTTACGCCCCTATGGTAGACAACGCTTCATATATGCGAAATAATCATAGGAATTCCTGTACTGCTACCTCTCTCTCTCTCTCTCTCTCTCTCTCTCTCTCTCTCTCTCTCTCTCTCTCTCTCTCTCACCTCTCTCAATCTATCTATTTATCTACTTATCAATCTATCTATCCATCTATCTTTCTATCTCATTTTTTACCACTATTAGTTAAGCCCTATGTCAATCTCTCTTTCTTTCCCCATTACCACTATAAACTTTAACGAGCTAATCTCTTTATTTCTAACTCTATCTCTAACTCTATCTCTATCACTATCTCTCTCTTTCTCTCACATATACAACTCCTCCCACCGAGACTTCCAACGAGGTGCTTTGAATATTCTCTTTGTGGTCCAGTGAAATATCATTTTTTAAAGTAACTTCTCTAAATTTCCCTCCCAGAAGAGAAGTAATGTATCTCTCTAACACTCTTTAACTCTCTCGTTCTCTCTTGCACACACACACACACACACACACACACACTCTTTCTTGCACTCTCTCGTTACTCTCTTTTTCTGTTTTGTCCTCTCTCTCTCTCTCTCTCTCTCTCTCTCACAGGGTACAGTACAGTCCGCTACACTACACAGGAAAGAATTCTCATTTCCTCACTCCACGGTGAAAAGGTTACCCCTTAACGCAACTGAGGAGGTTTCTGCTTCAAAGAGGAAAGTACATAAGCATGTTTAGCGCGCGTGTGTGCGTGCGTGTGTGTGTGTGTGTGTGTGTGTGTGTGTGTGTGTGTGTGTAGTATATGTTTGTTGTGTAGGTGTGTGTGTATGTTCTGTGTATGTTGTGTGTGTGTGTGTCTTTTATTTTTTCTTACTAATATTCCAACAGCATTCATCAATCACTCTATTCTACCACTGTCCATTAATTACTCCCATTCCACCACAATTCTACCACTTTCATCAATTTCCCATCAACTACCAGTATTATATTCCCAAGAACTTCCTCAATTTTAGCCATATCAACCAACTCCTTATCTATCCATCAATTTATTCAGGTCTAATCTATCCTTTAAACTCCCATCCTTGGTCTTCTAACTCCTTCTATTCTATCTCTATCCATCAATTTCTATTTTATCCATCAATTCCTTCAGGTTTCACGTATACAACATTTTCTATAGCGGCTGTTCACTTGTTTACCAAATATCCTCATGGCATTCGAGGCCCTGTGTTCGTGTTTTGTTTCTTAACGCGAACAAAGTAACAAAAAAAAAAACAATGAAAAACGAGAAAAAATAACAAGAAAAAGACTTAAGAATGAAATTTACCATTTTTGTGTTTGTTACAAGTTCCAAGTGAGGTGTTTTTTTTTTGTAAGTGTGTTTGTTTTGTTATGTTTTGATCTCTTTTATCTGATTTTGTTTGTGATTTTGTTTTGATTTGTTTGGTTGGATTTCCTGTTTTTTTGTTTGTTTTTTAGGTATGTTTTATATTTTTGGTCGAATGTTTTTTTTTATGCCTCGTTTTTTTATCTCTTTTGTAATTATTCATTTTTGTTGGGTGATTTTGTTTACTGTATTTTGATTGGTGTTTTATTTTGTGTATGTTTTGTCATAATGTTTACATAATGTGTTTGTTGGTTCATATTTGCATTCAATGTTTATACTGTCTGTGTTATTGTTTGATATTTTGATGTAGTGTTTTTGTTGTTTACATGTTTTTGTATTTTTTCCTTACTGTTCTAGAGATGTTTTTTTCTCAATTGTTTTTGTTTCTTGTTTTTTTCCTACAAGTTCACCCCGCGTGTGTTTGTTTTCACTGCAGGTTTCTCTTGTGTAGTATTTTGAGTGATACTTTTTTTTTTCATGGAGAGGAACAAGGTAAAGGCTGGCAAGGGAGCTTACTGTACGGACACGAGGGAGAGAACTAGGGTGAGGAAGAGAAGGGAGAGAGAGAGAGAGAGAGAGAGTTACTGGTTGAGTGTGTCACAGCTCACCGTAATACAGAGGTTTGTATTTCAATTTATCTTAACAAAGTTGATTGTCTTGCAGCTGATTCTTAACACAGGTGGTGAGCACAGGTGATCAACACAGGTGATCAACACAGGTGATCAACACAGGTGATCAACACGACACAATTAACGACCCTCTTGAAAGTGGTTATTTTTCATTCTATTATCTCCTTTCGTCCATTCTTCTTTCACTCTGTTGCCGGGAGTTTAACCCTAGCGTTATATGAGGCAGCAGAGGCTCAGTTTAACGTATTCATTAAGGTATAATGGTGGTGTGGCTCTGCCTTGTTGTAGTGCGGTATGGCTCCCACGCCAAGGATTTTAAAATATAATTAAACTTCTCGGGGCAATTTTTTTGTGAGCTCTCAAAAAATGTCTCTCAGGTTTGTTTGTTTTTTGGGGTTTTGTTTTTTTATATATACGGTATATCATCAAATACATCAACTTGAGACAGAAAGTATAATATTTTTTCATTGAACAAATATACTTTTTCACTATATATGTATTTTGCTAATTTTACCATTCTCAGGTGACGATTCTTAAAAAAAAAACTTTAATACAATTCTTCCCATCAGTCTTAGTAACAACTCAAGACATATTTATGAATACTTATAATAAACTAGACTCATATATGAAACCTGAAAAGATATATTGTGGAGGTAAACTACAACAAACACGAACGTTTTTGGTATATTTTATAACTTTATGTACTTATACCTTATAATATTATGTACCGTGATGTGTTATCAGTGAGGTCACCTATGCATTTTTATACATATGTTAATAATAACTCCTATTGCTTATGCTAATGGGTAATATTTACATAAGACCCCTTAGTATGTATATAAGTGAATCATATTTAGATTAATCTCAGAAATAAATGCAAATGTTTCATATTTTAGCTTAAATTTGGTAGAAGTTGATATCTTTACCGATAAACATTTATTGAAGCGTACACAGTAAAGGCGATTTAGAAAACGAACTGAAATCCTACTCAGAGTATTTCAAGGTCATAAATTTGGAACAATTTCACCCAATATGGCAAGTTACTAGAGAGAAACAAGTGCTTATTGTTGCAGTGTAATGTAATGGATACTTTGAATAACGTTTCTTTAATAATGGTGGTAGTTATGACTTTGAGATTGTTTCAGCAGAGTTACGGGTGGAAGGAGAGTGTGGGAGGAGAGTGTGGGAGGAGAGTGTAGGAGGAGAGTGTAGGAGGAGAGTGTGGGAGGAGAGTGTAGGAGGAGAGTGTGGGAGGAGAGTGTGGGAGGAGAGTGTGGGAGGAGGAGGAGGAGAGTGTAGGGGAGGAGAGTGTAGGAGGAGAGGGAGGAGAGGGGAGGAGAGTGTGGGAGAGAGGAGAGTGTAGGAGGAGAGGTAGGGAGAGAGAGGGGGAGGAGAGTGGGAGGAGAGTGTAGGGAGGAGAGTGTAGGAGGAGAATGTAGGAGGAGAGTGTAGGAGGAGAGTGTGGGAGGAGAGTGTAGGAGGAGAGTGTGGGAGGAGAGTGTAGGAGAAGAGTGTAGGAGGAGAGTGTAGGAGAAGAGTGTAGGAGGAGAGTGTGGGAGGAGAGTGTAGGAGGAGAATGTAGGAGGAGAGTGTAGGAGGAGAATGTAGGAGGAGAGTGTAGGAGGATAGTGTAGAAGAGTGCGGAAGGAGAGTGTAGGAGGAGAGTGTAGGATAAGAGTGTGGGAGGAAAGTGTGGGGGAAGAGTGTGGGAAGAGGGTTGTGCCGGGGTGTGAGATGTAACTCATAATAATGTTCGTAATAACACTCAATACAGTTAATGTTAGTGTATAGAGAGATATGAAAATATAGAGAAGAAAATAGTAAGAGAAACAACGATAAATAAATAATAGTCAATCAAACAGAGTAATGAAAAACTAATAGTAAAAATAATATACAGGGTACACATCGGCAGCTACAATAACAGACTGTGCTCGGGGTGATGGCAGAGAGAGAGAGAGAGAGAGAGAGAGAGAGAGAGAGAGAGAGGTAAAAACAAGGAATAAACAAATTTTCCTGATGTGTTGTACTGTCATTCACCTGCGTGTTGTATAATACTGTAAGTTCTGTTTATCGAGAAGGTATAGTGTGTTCTCTTAGCTTACCATAGTGAAAGTAAGTCAGGTTTAGTCTCTCTCTCTCCCCTTCTCTCCTCACAAAATATCTCTTTTTAAATTTTGCATCTTGACACCAGCAGCGTGTTCACCTGCCGAACATAGGTGAGAAGACACACCTGTACCCACCTAACAGCAAAACCTGACAGTCATACACAAAGATGGGAGTTTGAACACCTGTACCTCGACACAAACACACCTATGCAGTGCACCTTTAATACAAACATACAAGTACGATATAACTTTATAGATATTAGACAAGTGTGTATTAATATTCTCAAAACTCTTATGTACTGTAAACTGATATGTAACGTTATCAACCAATGTACAGGTAAAGATTCGTTGTGTATACTTGGTAAGTCGATGATACGTGTGTGTGTATATGCTATTCCTAATGGTCTGCCAGGCAAATAGAACCCACATTCACGAACACCAAGAGCCATCAACAAGATATTAAGTTCAACAGCTAAATCTCTCTCCTCCTCCTCCCTCCCCCCCACCCTCTCCTACCAGAATATTGAACAGAGCAATACGATTTATTTTTTCCATCGACATATTTACTGATCGTCAACCAAATAAAATATACTTATCACTTACGGAGTTTAGACCTGCCAGTTGTCAATCGCAGTTGTTGACATACATAGCAGCAGATTTGGAGGTGGGAACTGGTTGGTATTGACGTGAGGGGGAGGGAGAGGGAGAGGGAGAGGGGAGAGGGGAGAGGGGTACCTGGTGATGTCTCTCACCTTATGACAAGAAATTTTCTCTCATCTCTCTGTTTATCTTTTTATTTATTTATCACTTTCTCTATCTTTCTTTGTCTCTTGTTTTCGCTTTCCATATAATTATATTCCTCTATCTACCTTGTTTTATTTATTTATCTATATATATTTTTTTCGCTCTTTTTATCTAGCCATCATCCTGATTTGCATTACATCTGTCTGTTTGCCCATTCTCTCTCTCTCTCTCTCTCTCTCTCTCTGCCTCCTTCTTTGTCTGCCCTCTCTCTCTCTTTCGCCTCCTCTACATTTGTCTCCCTCTTCTCTCTCTCTCTCTCTCTCTCTATCCCCCTTCTGTTCCTCTTCGTTACTCTCCATTTGAATTAGCTTTTTTCTCTCTCATATACTTATCTCCCCCCCGGGTCTTCAGAGAGTATTAACATCAACACCTCTTACTGTCAACAAAACTCGTAAAAAGGCCACAATATCTGCGGTTTTCAAGAGGGATGAGCGTGTGGGGTTGGGAGGAGTCGTTCTTTTCGCTCCAGTATGATTGCAGAGACAGACAGACAGACAGACAGACAGAGAGAGAGAGAGAGAGAGAGAGAGAGAGAGAGAGAGAGAGAGAGAGAGAGAGAGAGAGAGAGAGAGAGACATATACACAAGGAAAAGACACTATCCCGAATGTTCTCTGAGTACCCTCTTATGTCGCCGAAATTGCCTCGGTATCCTGTCAGAAACAGCGTTTGTCCTTCACTTCTATATTGGCGAGAGACAGAAAGACAGACACAGATAGACATAATACAGACAGACAAACAGACTAGAGGACGGATAAAGCATGAACACAGACCAGGTCCAGAGTAAACACCCCACCTCCCCCCCACCCCCCCTCCCCCACACTCCCTCTGGGTACCTGCACTCTCGACTAAATTAGCTTGTTGTTGTGTCAATGGTGAATCACGCCTTCCGCGTCTCTAGGGTGAGCTTCGACGTCCTCACCTATACTAATCCCAACAATCAGAAGGTTCGAGGTTATTGAATGGTGAATGAAGCAATGCTGGTGAATGTACAAGCTTGGGGTGTTTAGCCATGCAGGGAGAGAGACAGACAGACAGAGACAGTGCGAAAGAGAAAGAAAGAGAGAGAGAGATAGAGAATTGGGTGTATATTGTCAGGTGGTTGAGGTAAAGAACGGGCAAAAACAACTCACAGAGGAAGGTAAGACTGTATTGCACACCTCTACGACAGAAAGGAAGAGCTAGGAGGAGGAGGAGAGTGAACAAAGGAGGAAGAGGAGTAAAAAAAAAAAAGGAGGTGGAGGAGGAGTAGGTGGAAGGAAGTGAGTTAAAGGAAGGGATGAAGTGAAAGACAAGGGTTTGGGATGAGTGAAGAAAGGGGAATAGGAGGAGGAAGAAGGAAGATGAAGGGGAAGAGAAAAGAAGAAAGTGAGGGGTACGGGAGGGGATGGAGGAAGAGGAGAAGAAGGAAGAGTAAAGAGGGAGGTGGTAGAGGAGGAGGAGGAAGAAAATGAGTAAAGAAGAAGGGGCAGGGGAGGAGAAGAGGAAGACGTTAACAAGGAAGGGCGGGGCAAGAGGAGAAAGGAGAAGGAGTAAGGCGGGAGGGGCAGGAAGGAGGAACAGAGGTGAGACTCGACTCAGGAGGAGGACTCGTCACCTAATCTTGTGTTATTAAAACGATCGATGAGAACCAGAGAAGGAATCTAGCGTCAACCAGATTACTGACCGGCCTCCTTCCTTCACCTCGGCCCTCACCTAACCTAACCTAACCAAACCTAACCTAACCTAACCTAACCTAACCAAACCTAACCTAACCTAACCTAACCTAACCAAACCTAACCTAACCTAACCTAACCTTTTTAGATATAAATACCCTCTACTGAGTTCTAGAAAAAGAAAAACATATTATTTACCAAACCATTAGCATATAGATAACACACACACACACACACACACACACACACACACACACACACACACACACACACTTCCACCATCAATTTCAAAACACGTATATATTATGCAATTCCAGTACACGCCACTTCGTACATATAAGTAGCCGTGACACCATCAGCCGTGAACGAGGTGAGGGAAATATTTTCAATTCGTTCATCACCATCACAAAGGCTAATTATGGGGTCTACCGTGCGTGTCACCTGGTCCTTTCATTATATTTTTTTAATACCTAAGTTTCGTTATCACTTTCGTGCTCTTTATTTACTGAATTAACTGATGTTTTAAGGAAATTTCATGACGGTGTGAAAAAGTGGGTTGTTTATTTGAAGACTCGCTAAATTTCTCTGCTTGTTCGCTGGGAGGAGATTAAACATAAATTAACGTAAATTACCGTAACGTAACCTAACTTAACCTAACCTAGCCCAAAACATAAATTAACTTTACCGAAGCTAATTTATCCTAATGTAAAATAAGTTTAAAACAACCAAAACTAACTTCAACTAACCTAATCTAACCTGAATTAATCTCATATAAACTAACCTAACCTAACCTAACTTAACCTAACCTAATTAAGTCATTAGTTAAAATAATGCTGAATTGACTTACCGTAAACGAACCTAATCAAAACTAATTTAATTTGCACTTAACTTATGCTAATTAAACCAAATCTAACATGTTCCATTAACATGTATTAACCTTTCAACAATTATGCTGGTTTTCCTCCTTTGTGTTTCGGGTTAAATTCTAAATATTGTAATATCTTTGGTTTCTTTTGTCTCTCTCTTTTTTTTTCTCTCTATGACCGACAGACTCCAGGATCCAGGAAAGAAAAATAAGGTAAAAGTGAAATAGAATTCGACCATTTTTTTTCCTAAAGAAGATATTTTCTTTCTGGAAAATGTATCCCAGTTCGTCACCTAACTTTCTGACGCTGTAACCCCTTCTGCTTCACCCAGCTACCGAATTCTCCCACGAATAGAGCAGTGCTTTGGGCGTCTCCGTGGCCCCATTAGCCTCATGCTTCACTGTGAAGAATGGGGCGAGTATGTCACTTTCTTGCCTGCTGCTCTTTCCTCTACCCATTACACACAAGACTGCACCCCACTTTCACAGCCTAGACTGCAATCTGTGCTCTCTCTCTCTCTCTCTCTCTCTCTCTCTCTCTCTTTAACTTTCTTTATTTTTGTTTATTAGACTATGATATACTTTTGTTTTTGCTGTTGTTGTTTGTTGTCATTATTAATATCATCATTATGCTAGAATCTGTATCTGTACTTGTATATTTATTTGTTTCTGGATTATGTACAGTTGTGGACAAAAAGAACTCGACAGGGAGATAGTGTTAGCTGCATCTGCCTCATTATTAAACTAAAAAAAATATATACATTTTTGGCGTGGAAATAAAATCTCTCTTTTAATCATCACCTCTATACTATGGCGCCAAGTCTCCACCTATCCCTACCCTTCCATACAGTACCTCCCTCCCTCTTCCTTCCCTCCCACACAGCACCTCCTCCCCTTCCCTCCCTCCCACAGCACTCCCTCCCTCTTTCCCTCCCTACCACAGCACCTCCCCTTTCGCTCCCTCCCCATACAGCACCTCCCTTCCTCCCTCCCATAAGGTACCTCCCTCCTCCCATACAGCACCTCCCTCGCTCTCTCCCATACAGCACCTCCCCCTCTTCCCTCCCCCTCCCCATACAGCACCTCCCTCCCCCCTTCCCCTCCCTCCCATACAGCACCTCCCCTTTCTGCTCCCTCCCATACAGCACCTCCCCCCTCTTCCCTCCCTCCACACAGCACCTCCCTCCCTTCCTTCCTTCCATACACACCTCCCCCCTCTTCCTCCCTCCCATACAGCACCTCCTCCCTTCCCCCTCCCCCTCCCATACAGCACCTACCCCCCTCTTCCCTTCCTTCCACCACAACAAACACCCTCAGCACCACCATAAATAACAACAAACATCTTCACTACAACCTCCGCTATCACAAGCACCCTTACTAGTGCTACCACCAATACCAACTACCACAAATACCCTTCCCCCACTAGCACCACTACCACCACAAACATCCCCCCCTCCCCCTTCCCTTCACCATCACTACAACACACCCCTTTCCCTACCACCATCACCACAACACACCCTTTTTCCCACCACCATCACCACGACAACAAAAACCCACAAACCCACAAACCCACAAACCCACACACCCACACACCCACAGCTTCACTTTATTTCGTGTTCTTCCGTCAGTTGGTATATAAATATTTCAAGACCATCGTGAACATTTCTCATGCATACTCCCTCTCCCTCCCCCTCCTGGTAACATGTAAACACTGTTAAACATTTATGGCGGGTTAAAGCGGATGGTCGTGAGGGAAGAGAATTTACCTGAAAACTGGATATAATAATCGTATTTTTGTCACCTGTTAATCTAATGGACGAGAAGGATTAAGTTGTACTGAAGGAGTTAAAACATTCAACGAGGTGTTAATATCATACGGTATAAGAGGTTTAACTTGGTGTGTTTTAAAGCACTTTGTTGTAAGAATTATATTTATGTCGATATAATTATATATGCTGTGTGGTAAGGGGGATTTATATTGACTTTTAGATGAGGTATTTAAGTAATATAAGTTACAATGTATAATACACAGACAGACACATTACATAGACAGACACATATCGTAGACAGACACATATTATAGACAGAAACACATATAGACAGAGATATATATCATATATAGCTGATATTGGCCAGAATAATTCAACTCCGTGTGCGTCCCAAGGGTCAGGAAGCGGGTCTGGGGTGAAGTAAGATGGACTGATATACAAAAGAAACAAACACGAACCCTGATTGAAGAAAATTGTGGCAACTGGTACAATAACTTTTCACTGATACTGTAAGAATTATTTTTATTTTCTTCGTATATTTTCTTCATTATTTCGTTCGTTATTTTTCGTTGATTTCTTTCGGTGTTTTTTTTTTTTTTTAATCCTGAGATAATTGTTATTTTAATTTTTATCTTTAATTTATGTTTATTTATTTTTTTTTCTTACATTTCTCGTTTATTCTTTCTTGTTTATTATTAGTGTTTTTTTCTTTTTATGTTTATTGTGTTTTGTCTTTTTTTTAACTCTATCGTTCAGTTATTTCACTTTTCATTATTCTATTTCGTTTGTTTTATTTTTCTAAATTTGTTATTCTTGCTATTTTCCTCTTATTCTTTATCTAATTCGCCATATTCATCTTCTATTTCCATATATTTCTCATACAGTATTTTATTTTTTGTATTTAGTTTATTTTTAGTTATATAAAACACGTCGTCTTTAGAGAGTTAAACCTTAAACCATCGTCATTAAAGCAGTTACACCTAAACCATCGTCCTTAAAACAGTTAATTATACCTTAAACCATCGTCCTCAACACAGTTATACCTACACCATCGTCCTTAAATGCTCAGTAAAATGTACACTGAATATTAAAAAATTCCAGCAGTTATATATATAAATAATCCAGGTTTGTAGTTTACGAAATGCAAATGGATTTTTTTTTATGTAGAATTCTGACTTTTTTTTCAGACGATTTTGGAATTTTAGATTTTTTTTTTTATAATCTGTTGATGCCAAATATATATGTCAACAAGAACTAATTTCCATAAAGTCTTTTTCTCATCGTATGGGAAAGAAAGTGTTTTAAAAATCTCCCAAAAATCGATTATAACTACAAGTTGCTTAAAAATATCACCTGAAAGAAATATAAATCGATTAATTGTCTATAATATAATGAATGAATTAGTAAAGTTAACTAAGATCATTAAGCGGTATAATTACAGTTAATTTACAATACGAGAAGCCAAAAATTTATTTACGAGTAGAGATAAAGTGAAATGAATTAGAGAGGGAGAGAAAGAGATAGAAAGAGGATACAGAAGTGACACAGAGAGAAAGAGACACATACACATAGAGAGAGAGA
>NW_024735554.1:8475670-8488170 GCF_018991925.1 Homarus americanus
ACCAACTGACATCAGTATATTGTCGTTGGGATTAATATTGCACAAACGACAACAGAATATTACTGTTACCAGTATACCAGATCACACTAGCAGTTATCATTACAGTGACTTATAAAACTCTATTTATAATTTGACTATAAACAATTAATTTTCTTTAGTATCCAGACAAAGTAAGGTAATTAGTTTTGACCGATAGACAAACAGTTAATGTTAATAACACCAGCTTACAAAAATTATATATCTATAGTTAACCTTACCTGAATAAGAAAATAAATAAAGGATTATGTTTATAACTCTTAATAAACTCTTCTTAGATATGTTAACCTAACAATGACTCAGGCATTCAAACGCACCCAGGCTGTTTAACATGTAGCAGTTTGTACTCAACTTAATTTACCCTAAACTTTTCCTCGGTAACTCAGAATTTATAAAGTAGTCTGAATTATCTATGGGTAGTCAGTTATATCAAAATTATATATAATCAATAAACTATATTACAATTAACATTTACAAAGTTAACGTTACTTATTTACTGAGAAATTTACATATGTTCTAACAAGACAAAATTCATTTCACTCAATTTACATAAAGTTTCCACATTTTAAGACTCAAGATCTATTTCGAAATGTTCTCCCTTCATCACACTGTCTCACACCAAACATTACATTATATAACAATCAATGATTACTTTGCAATTATAATGGTTTATCTAAACAATGGTTTCCAGCTAGTTAAACCATTCTCTTTCCTATCAGAGGGATAACTAAACTATTTATGTTACACCATTTTACGTCTCATAGTAACCTTATATTTTAGAACAGTAGAAATTCAGTTTTTGGTGTAAATTTACATCAAATTAATTCAACATTATTAAACTCCCGAGCAAATACAAAAACAACTAAACCTGATATATAAAACTGACTTAGACATACCTGAACTATGGCGTTACGGTCCCTCGAGGAGCTGTTAACTTTCGCCTGCCTGGAAAAAATAAAACAATTATATTAACCTTCATTCCCAAATTACGCCTATAAATTTTTTCATAACACTTAAGGAGAAAGTCGGCAACTTAACTGATCGTCGCGGTTCATAACACTGATTCCTGAAACATCTCAAAGCAGTTGTCGGAGGTTCATGGAACTGAATGAACCTGTGTCATTACTGTGAGAAGACTCCGAGTGTATCTCTTTCTTTGAATATACCAAAGACCCATGTGGCCCACTGACATGATGGAGAGTCACTTATGTGGCCCACTGACATGGAGAGTCACTTATGTGGCCCACTGAGATGATGGAGGGTCACTTATGTGGCCGACTGAGACGAGGGAGAGTCACTTATGTGGCCCAGTGAGATGATGGAGAGTCACTTATGTGGCCCACTGAGACGAGGGAGGGTCACTTATGTGGCCCACTGAGATGATGGAGAATCACTTATGTGGCCCACTGAGACGAGGGAGGGTCACTTATGTGGCCCACTGAGATGATGGAGGGTCACTTATGTGGCCCACTGAGATGATGGAGAGTCACTTATGTGGCCCACTGAGACGAGGGAGAGTCACTTATGTGGCCCACTGAGATGATGGAGAGTCACTTATGTGGCCCACTGAGATGATGGAGGGTCACTTATGTGGCCCACTGAGATGATGGAGGGTCACTTATGTGGCCCACTGAGATGATGGGGGGTCACTTATGTGGTTCACTAAGTGGGCCGCCCACCACTGCGCTAAGTGGTAACGTTTAGCTAAACATTCACGATAAGGAAGTACAGTATAGTAACCAAATATTATTTTCTACAGTATTGGTCTCATAATCATATGTTTTTTATTATAATAATAATTATAATTTAATCTTACTCCCATACTAGTGATCTGTGTATAAAGTCGCCAGGCGTGCTCACCTCCGCATGTTGGGATATTCGCGGCAGCTATACTAGGCGCCATGTTGTTTAACTCGTGCTGTAAGAAGCTTCGTCTATGGGTTGAGAACCGAACCAGAGGACTCACAAGATTCGCTCCAACGGTTCATTCTGATTGCCAAGACTCACTTTTTGAGGTGACTGTACTGTACATAGCCCAGTATGCTTTGTACATAAACCGTGCTGTTATACAAACATTGTATTATAAATTGTAGGTATTACAAACATTGTATATAGGCAGTGTAAGTACACAAACAATGGTAAACAGTAAGTCTATAACGATCAAGTAAAGTCGTGCAGAGCCAACATAATACATGTTGATATAATCTGTTCTTAAAATTCTTAAAGGAACATTAGGGAACGAGAATGATATTATATTCTTATAGAGCAAACAACATTCGTTCATAACAGCTGCAGAATTTCATTAACACGTGTTGGATTTTTACAGATAGTTTTCTTTATACTGTAGGTTAGTTTTGGGAGGAGTGGGACGACGCGGTTGTGGGCGTAAAAGAGGAGTAAAATATTAAAAGCGGCCCAGTGTAGTTCAGGAGTCTACCTGAGCTGCGGTACCGTACAGAAATTCCACATTGCGGAATTATGTAAAGTTTAAAATATGGAACTGAGAAAGAGTCCAGCAAACTTTTAAGGAAAAAGTTAGTGAATAAATTGTGTGGGAACATTTTTACCTTAGTTCTGCAACAAAATATTTGCCAGCTTCCCTCTCTGCCGGGGGAGATAACCTGGCGGTGTGGCCAGGTCACTTCCCATCACTGTTGCAAGTTGCACGTTCACCATTGCTGTACTGTATGAGTTTTTCTTTAACTGTAGACTTTTAGGTTAAAACTGTTGCAAGTGTCCAGTGAAGCCAGCGACCACTGTGTGAACAGTTGAGAGTTGAATATATATATATATATAAATATATATATATATATATATATATATATATATATATATATATATATATATATATATATATATATATATATATATATATATATATATATATATATATGTGTGTGTGTGTGTGTGTGTGTGTGTGTGTGTAATATATACCGATAAGGGATTCGTTGCCTGGGTAGTGGAGCTGAATAAGGAATAAGGTTACCATCGCCTGTAAGAACATCTTTACTACAAGAGGTTTAAGGATGAAGGTCGACCACGCTTGAGCTTCCTACCACCGCGCTTAAATTTCTGGCGGTACGGGGAAAAACTCTTCCGCTATGCTTCAGCGTTCATAAACTTATAAAATTTTATACATTTCCGAGCTTTCTCCAGACATATTGATAATAGCATTTGACTATTTTATTTATATATATATTAATGAATAGCTACATGAGTATTTTTTACTGGCGTCTAACGTTGAGAGAATTATATTTCTATATAATGTGTGTGTGTGTGTGTGTGTGTGTGCTCAAAACAGTTATCATAGTGTGTTTTAAGAAAAACAAATAAAGTGACTATGTGTATCCCAAGCCGTCACCTCTCGTAGGATAAATGATAGGAGCTGCCGGTATCTCCCGTCCCTGGAGTGTAGTGTTAAGGCAACTTTCTCCTTGTGGTGCCTTAACTTGGAAAATATTTTTATTAATGACACTTAAGTTGAGCATTAACTCAAAAAATTTTAAACTCTCACGATAATTTTTCAGAGAATAGACAGTCTTATGTATGTCCTAAAAACGAGAACTTTTTATCAGAATCTAATCACTTATATAAAACAACAGTATTAGGTATAGTACAGTAATACCTTTCTTGTTTACTTATTAATATAAAGGTGATGATTTACCTGAGATCCAAATATAAACAGATCAACAGGCTATAAATGACTGTTATACCTATAAACAAAAGAGAGAAATACCTAGAATTAATTGGTCCTTTAGACAAAAACCAGTTCATACACCTGTAAAAAAAAGTCTGATTATTGTCTGCTTAAGAGATAACCGCTAACTACACACAACATAGTCGAAACTAACACAAACAACGTACCTAAATGACATCCCCGCCCCCCACCCCGGTTTTCCTCTCTTCTTATAGCTTTTCCTCAAAGATGGTTACGAACTTCGGTAACTGGCCATTTGTTTCCGACAAAACTTCGACAAGTTAGGGGAAAAAAGTCTAAAACTGTAGGGAGTCGGTGGATGGGTGACGCTACAGGCAGCCGACTGATCTACGTTGCGCCATAATTTTTCTTTTCAGTTGTTTTTTCGGCAAATCGTACTATATATATTGTCGTTATCTGTCTTTCTTTTATTAAAATTAGTTTATCTTGTTTGTGTATTTTGTATAAGTATATTGTTGATAATAATCGTGTTTTTTCATAAGTTTGGTGTTTATCATATGTGTGTATGTGTGTGTGTGTGTGTGTGTGTGTGTGTGTGTGTGTGTGTGTGTGTGTGTGTGTGTGTGTGTGTTTCAATAATTTTACAGCATACCATTTTTTTAAAATTAATTAAATGAATAAAACATTTATATCTTTGTCATAAATTTTCCATATAGCATCTTTATTTGTGTTATTATTATACTATTATCGTTGTGTTATTATTAATTCACTATATACTGTCTTTATTTTCTTTATATAGAGAAAATTAAAAGTGACAGTCGTATCTACTCGCCGAGGTGTCTGTCTTCCATGCCCCCAAAAAATATCAGAGCAGCCGTTCAAATATTTACTGTATTTGTGTCCGTTTCCAATCTCTCGCTCGCTATATTTCCCTCTTATTTTGTGTAGACTTTATTCTGCGTCACTGTTTCTAGTTGATGGTTCTATTTAAACTATCGCTGCTTCTCTGTTTTCTCGAATCTATTACCATTACCTTTAAATTTTTCTCTCTCTCCTTCCTCTCTTTCTTAATATATATGTTGTTTTCTTTGTGTTTCTGCTTTGATCAAGACCTTATGATTCCTTTCTCCTCTCACCTCAGTGTTGTGTATAAATATCTGAGGATTTTTCTCTGTTTTTTTTTTACCTGTCTAACACTCGGGGGTAATTTAATAAATCACCTGGGCGACTCATAAACATTCATCAGGAAGTGAATAATGTGAAAAAGATTCCCAACTGGCCATAAACGACTTTCTTTTTCTTGATTACAAATGTGTTTGGCTTCGTAGCGATATTGAATATTTCCTGACTGGTTAAATACACCAACGTTAGGCTATAACTTGACCTGACCTGACCTGACCTGACCTGACCTGACCTGACCTAACCTAACCTAACCTATCGTCTCACTCGTAATACGCTCCAAACGTAATGGTTAGACTACAGTATGTTAAGATAGAAGCATTTTTAGACTAACGGGAGGAGGGGGGGGAGGGAGAGGGGTCGGTCAATTTGCCTTACAAACTAAATTTTACCAATCATTAAATAACTATATGGAAAACTTGCACACGTGTGATATCTTAATATACACCTCGAACTTTGATAACATTCACATCAAAATATCTCATAAAATTTATTCAATACAACGTATGAATCAACCAAGATGTTATTACATGTAGTAAGTTGAAAAAGAGAGTCAGACATTTCAAGATTTAAATAACTTAAGAATTGTCGTGTTTAGGGAGTAACCTTCATTCACGTTCAAAGATTCATATTCAAAAGAGATATTAAGTCCTTTTATTATTCGTCATGGAATATTTAAATTGGGCTCATGTATGTTGTTTTATCAATGTTAGGTTAGTCTTCATTATATCAATAAGACATTTTAATAAACTTTTCCCGTAACTTCCCTTAACATGTCTTAGATAACCAGCAATATTTCACAAGTAATTTTATTTTGATTTTTTCACAACGATGCTTCTGTTGGATTCTCTATTTTACGATCTTTTTCACTACCACCAAACAACAACAACAACAACAACAACAACAAAAACAACAACAGCAACAGCAACAACAACACCAACACCAACACCAACAACAACAACAATAATAATAATAATAAAGGGAAGAAGGGAGAGTAACCAACCACAATCTCTTCTGGTTTCCTAAAGGTTCCACGTCAGATGCTATTGAAGACTATATATCTCATCTAAAGTTTCTCCTGTATACAACCTCTCTCTCTCTCTCTCTCTCTCTCTCTCTCTCTCTCTCTCTCTCCAACACACGTGAAGCCCTCTTCCCGTCCTCCTCCCGGCCAGGTATATACTCAAAGTCTCCCACCTTGATTAAATTATGAAAGCTCTTCTCCAGCGCCTCTGACTAGACTCTTAGAAATGGCTTTACCTCTAAGAGAAATATCCGACTGAATTTTATTTATTTTTTTTGTCCCGTTTAATTTAATTACTTAAAAAAATAAAGATTTGTAGTGAAGTAAATAATGAAACTTTTTTATTAATGTAAATAAAATTATGTATAGAGTAAAATTTCAATATTATTTTTAACGGGCACATTAAAAAAAAATCTTTGAATAGATTTACAAATATATGTAAAAGAAAAAATAAATCTAATATGCTTTTTACGACGATTTTTTTTTTACAATAAAGAATATATTAAGAGAATAAGGTAGTTATATAGTGCAGGAAATTATAGAAACAACGATGAACAAATTGACAAACACTGTGTCAGGAAAATATTTACGGACGGAGAAGAATGTGGAGTCTTGAAATAAAACATTTGTATTAATATTTGCTTCCAGAAAAATGGTTTCTCCGAATAAAAATATATAAAGGTTTAGATAAAAAGAACATAATAGGTCTTCTGTAAAAGTTTAAATAGATTCACTCGTAAATAAATTAAGATAAAAAACCTTAAGAAATCCATTTACAGGGAATAGAGATATATTGAGGCTACAAGACAAACGCATGCACAGAAATTCTTAAGGGAAGAAAATATTGAAGACAAAATTAATTAAGTAAACAGATTGACAATTAAACAGATTAATATATAAATAAGTAAAGAAATATATTTAAATTAATATATATTATAAAGAAGAAAAGTGGCTGACAATTCGTTCATAGCTACAAAGAGTTAACAAAAAATGTCTTCACCTCACCAACCCATAATAAAACGTATTTACAGAGAAAACAAAACACTCCCTCGCTAAGAACAAAAATATCGGTCAGTCAGTTGGGAAAGACGAACACTGAGCTGATTAGAACAGTAAAAAATATAAAAATATATTTACTGGAAACTGAAAATCTTGGAGACTTACAGCAGGGAAAGTATACCTGTGCAGTCTTTTGAGCGGGAAACAGTGGCTCTTAGCGGACCAGGTAGACGCAGGTAAACAAAAAATTAAGTTACGTTAGAATAGTGGAAAAGGTTATGTTTACGTTTAGGGGGAAAGACGGCGGACTGTTTGGAGGGATGGGGGTAGGGTGAAGGTGGGGGGAGGGAGGAAGGTTGGCAGACTGGTAGTGAGAGGGAGAAGGAGAGAGGGAAAGTTGTCAGAGTGGTGGTGAGAGGGAGAAGGAGGGAGAAATGTTGGTAGCATGGTGGAGAGAGGGAGAAGGAGGAAGGGAAGGCTGGTAGAGAGAGAGATGGAGTTAGAGAGAAAGAGAGAGTTAGGTGGATAAAGAAGAGAGAGAGAAAGAGATTTATAGGTCACTAATTACTGCACAAAACCAGGTAAGAGAGAGGTACACCTGTAGGTCAATAGGTACCTGTACAGCCCACAGTGCTCTCATACTGGCGGTGTAGCTGGGAGTTAACGGGCGGACGGAATAAATTGCTGGAGAGTCCTTGGAGAATCGTATTTCAGGGAGAGTAAAGTTATACTGGATTAATTAAACTCCATTATAGTGCATCGTGGAACAATAAAACGAATTCTTGGTGAGTGAATTCCCGTGAGGCTGAAATGTAAAAAAATAATACGAAATAAAAAAAAAATGGAAATAGCAAGAAGAGGAGAAAAGGAAGAAGGAATAGGTAAATTAATATTTGTTTAATTTTGTTTCCTTTATGGTGATTTTTTTCATGTTATTGTTATAGATAATTGTAAGGAGATGATCGATTTAGATGACGTTGGTGTGTTAGTCAGATGTGATGGTTAAGGCAACGAACATCGGAGATTTCTTATATTTTTTGTTTATTCACTTAACGTAGGACAATAGAAACTGCTGAAAATAAATCAACATTTACTTGAAATACCAAAAGGCAAAGAAAATTTAAGCATTTCTCTGATTACGCACATAATCTTTGGTTAATAAAATAGAAATAGAATATAGAACCTGATGGAAATATAATAATGCCCTGCAACTTAAAGTATTAAAGCGAAATCAACCCCCAAAATGGGAGAATTTATTTGATTTATTAGAATTATCATCTTCGTGTAGTACAATAGATGTTACAGTATGTGGAACAGAGCGAAACATTACTGTACTGTACTGTGAGTTCACGACTTCAAGGAGATAGTTGGTTGGCTCCAGGACCAAAGCTTGTCGTGTGTTCCTCACCCCGGAGCAACGAGGACCCGGGTACTGGTACTCTGTTGAGTGATACACGCAATGTTGTCTCTGTTTAACGACTTAAATAGCTTCTCCTTTATATAATGAAGGATGTTATGAGCTGGTAAATGAGAGGAAAGAGCAAGCAAAGGAGATGGAAGATAAAAATAGAAAATAGACTCGGGTAGGCAGACATGCAATGGTGTTATATATATATATATATATATATATATATATATATATATATATATATATATATATATATATATATATATATATATATATATATATATATATATATATATATATATATATATATATATATATCGAGTCTTTACTTCTACAGGCGGTTCTATAATCAAATGCATAAAACTCTCACAGGAGCAGCACCTTACTTCCAAGAGAAATCAGTTCAGGATCATTTGTAGCAGCTCATTATTCCCTGACGTGCTCAGCCCTGATTTCTCTCAGGGCCTCATTGACGAGCCCTGTGACACGCTAGGGGCTTTTTTAAACCTAAGTTAATTCCTTCCAGGAATAATCATCAGCCTCATTGCTTTGATTCCAAGTATTACACAGGTCATTTGTTATCAATAAGAATACGTCTTTCATACCCAGAGATTAATTCTCCTTACTGGGAAGATAATTTCATGGTACAGTATTTGCAAACATATAACAATACAGCTCATTAGGTGACCCAATGGAATCATGGAAAAAAAAAAAAAAAAAAAATTATATATATATATATATATATATATATATATATATATATATATATATATATATTATTTCGCTCACACCCACATGCCAGACACAATATAAGAACTCTTAACTACGTGTCGTTATTCAGCTAAAAACCTGATGTATGAGTTTATAGATTTACATCCACAATATAAATCACTAGTTTTGCCAATCTTTTTCCTTTAAGGAGAGTTTAATGGTGAGGAATCGGAGAAGTCATTATATATGCATAAAACTGTTTAATCTCTTAAATGACAGAGAGTTTGTTTTTCCGTCTCAGCGGGAGGAGGAAAGAATGACCCATTTGTGAATTCAACTCACTGTATGATAACACTGTCTTGCCCCTACCAAGGACTGTGTAAAGTTTTCTTCTTCTTACTCTTCGATTTTTTTTCCTCATCATAATACATTATTATTACAGCTACTGCTAATGTCACAATTATTATTATTATTATTACTATTATTATTATTATTATTATTATTATTATTATTATTATTATTATTATTATTATTATTATTATCCTCCATTATAGTTCAAACGTCTTTTTCGTCCTCTCCCTCCCCTATCTCTTTGTTCTTTTCTCTTCCTTTCAATCCTTCTATTCCTCCTCCCCTCCTTCTCCTCACATTGGTATTTGCTAATTTAATGAAATATGCGTGTTGTTATTGATCACACTTATAACCATTTGCAACGATCAATTGTAAGTTCTCTGCAACATTCATAACATGTTGCAAGAAGCACTAAACGCATTGCTCCTTTCTGGGAATAGATTAAGCAGGGAAGTTATTTTTCTGTGCTGTGTTTACAAGGAAATTAAATATATTTTTTAGGTATTTCTCTTTTGTTGGGTACTATTTTCTATCTATCTATCTATCTATCTATCTATCTATCTATCTATCTAGAGAGAGAGAGTGAAAAACAAGTAATTCAGTGAAAATATAAAAAATTTCTGTACTCAGGGATTAACTTGGATTATACAATATTGCAAAAATGCATCATGCTATTTCACATGTTGATATCTATATAAGTTGAATAATACTTTGAGAATGAAAGTGCTAAGCCAGCGTCCTCAAAAGGTTAAACCAACGTCCTCAAAGGGTTACATCACCGTCCTGAAAGGGTTTAATCACCCCATCAAGGTTAAACCAACCTCCTCAAAGGGTTACATCATCATCCTGAAACAATGGGTTAAATTTTTTTTTGTTTATTATCAAAGTATTAAACCATCATCCCTAAAGGACTAAACTATCATCCTCACAAGGGTAAAACAGTTTAAATAAGCTAAACCAATGACCACAAAAGGGACTAACAGCAATGAAGAGAAAAAATTGTGAGAAAGAAAGAGAATATCTCTCTCTCTCTCTCTCTCTCTCTCTCTCTCTTTCTCTCTCTTCTTACCTAATGAGAAAAGGAGGTGAACACAGAGAGGCAGTTATATCACTCCTGCAATACTGTTTTAATCCGTATTAATCCTCACTTCATGGTAGCGTTCTTATGAAGGAGAGAGAAAAAATGACAACACATACCATTTTCCATTGTAATTTCTGCCTCCTCCTCCTCCTCCCCCTCTATCCTCCTACCCTGCTCCTTTTCTATTATTTCCTTATTTCCCCCGTCACCCCATCCACCCCCCCCACCACCACACACACAGAACAAAGAACTAAAAAACGCACAAGGAGAGGGCCTTGGGGAAGAGAAAGAGACAGAGAGAAAGTGAGAGAAGATAGAGAAAGTAAGAAAGAGAGAGCAAAAGACAAGTCATAGAAAGGTCACGAAGAAGACAGGAGAGATATCTTGGGAGAGAGAGAGAGAGAGAGAACACTATAAAAACTCCCGTTTTCTTCCAATTACATATATAAATGTTTTCCTGACAGACTTATATATTTCGAAATAATAAGTTTCAGATTTTCCCCGATACTTGATGAACGCGCCACAAGCATTTCTTGATTGCTTTGAATACTACATAAGTTTTTTGTTTGGTTTTCTAACGAAGAGGAAAGAGCCAAAAGGAATAGAAAGAAAGAATAAAGAAGAAAGAAGAAAGAAGAGGAAGAATATATTGTAGACCAAGGAAGAGGAGAACAGGAAAAGAAGGAAAAGGGGAAGGAAATCAAGAGTAAGAGCATAACAAGAACAACATCAACAACACGAACAATAACAGCAGCAACAACAACTACAACAACAAAAACAACAACAAAAACAATATTGTGTGTGTGTGTGTGTGTGTGTGTGTGTGTGTGTGTGTGTGCGTAAGGTCCTACTCAAGGTCCATACGTTCCCCCTCCACCAGCCAATAACAAGTTTATGGACGCTACGCCAGGCGAACGTCTGCTTGCACCCTCCCTTCACCGTGTAATGAGGGGCTTAGGGGGGACTAGGGCCGAACGATTTTTTCCTCTCTCTCTCTCTCTCTCTCTCTCTCTCTCTCTCTCTCTCTCTCTAAAACGGAGAGAAAGAGAGAGTATAGTCATCACCTATATCTTATGTAGCTGTGTGTGTGTGTGTGTGTGTGTGTGTGTGTGTACATGTCGATGTGTATGTGTCTGTAAGTATATGTGTGTATGAATCTGAAAGTATGTGTTTGTGCGTGCGTATGTGTCTAAGTGTGTGTATGTGTCTGTACGTGTGTATATGTCTGTACGTGTATATATGTCTGTGCGTGTGTATGTGTCTGTACGTGTGTATATGTCTGTGCGTGTGTATGTGTCTGTACGTGTGTATATGTCTGTACGTGTATATATGTCTGTGCGTGTGTATGTGTCTGTGCGTGTGTATGTGTCTGTGCGTGTGTATGTGTCCCTGTATTATATTAGATCCTTAATCAGCATATCGAAAATACGTGTTAACTTATTACCTTCTTTCATTATTTTTTATCTTCAAATTATAAAATAAAAGTTAGAAATGACATCAAACTTCAATTCTATCTTAAAATACAAAATTATTTCAGCTAAAAATTACACCAATACAACAGTTCTCGAAAATGTAATGAAAGATATTATTCCAAGGGTCATTATATAATTGATATTTGAGGACCTGTTATCGTAAACCGCAGACTATGTTAACTGTGCCTGCGTATATACAAAAATATATTGTTTAGTGTAATTGAACTTTGAGGACGATTAATGTAGATAAAAGACCAAGTTAGCTTATTGCCAACCCTGTGGTAAGTTTAGCAATACGTCCCTTGTATCCCAGAGGCACAACAACACTGAACCTGCATTGCCACTTAAAATGCGGCTATTTTCCAAGCATACGCGATGAGCTCAGGTGAACCAAACACAGAGGCGATCGGCCATAAACATATTTCCACGCTAGATGCAGAAAACAAGTGACGCCATAAACTCCACAGAAATGAATACTTCAACGTTGTGTAGTATTGGACAAACGAAACAGCCAAGTTTACTCTATGTGCTGTACAGTAACAATCATTTTGCTGTGGTGTGAGCAAACAACACAACAATCT
>NW_024735554.1:8493170-8495712 GCF_018991925.1 Homarus americanus
TATTAGGAAATTTTGAGTCACAAAACAGTCGAATCAACGCAGAGACTTCAAGCTGCTGTTGGGGTATTTGTCACCTCTCAACTTGACAGCTTTAAGATTTCCGAACAGAAACAAGTCATTTATCCTTTGCGTATTATATCGTTCAAGTTGGGACAAAACAGACTTAGAACATATCAATCATGTACCAAAGTATCCGGAGTTATGAGATAAAGTCTTTGATGTGAAATGTGAGGTAAGTGAGACACTCCCCCTCGGCCTCTCCCTCACCGGACATCTCACAACACTACAAGAACTGAGTACTCCTGAACACACTTTTGGCTGTCCACCCGCTGTTAATAATTACCTTTACCCTGATATATTTAATTCCTTCACTCTATTTAGGTATAAATTTCTTTTCAAATAACCAAAAATTGCGAGTTTTAATATTGCAGTGAAGTTGACGCGTGTTTTTGTTTTTTTCAAGGATGGTCGTCAGTTTGGGATTTTAGGATCTGTTGCTTGTAAGTAAAACTTGCACAACAAGCTGGTTGTCAATAACAGAAGATTTGTGTGTGTGTGTGTGTGTTTATATATCCTTCAATGTGTTCTTTTGTGTATGTTTGTATGTATGTATGTATGTATGTATGTATGTATGTATGTATGTATGTATGTATGTATAAATGTATACGTGCTAATACATTCTTCTACTGGAGTATATGTGTGGCGGACCCCACCTTACTGTAAGCGCTGCACGTGGACCTAGACTGAACACTTAATATCACAGAAGGTGTCGTGACAACATGCTGGACTCTGCTGTTGTAATATACAGCCATCAGGTGACGCGGCGACACACACACACACACACAAAAAAACACAGACTTCCAACAGGAGTAAAATGACACAATAAGGAGTTACAGCCGAGAGCCGGGAGGAGATATTCAACTGCATTTGCAAGATGAATGTTCTAGCAGCCGTCTCTGGTATTGCTGCTGTGAGTGATCATCTGCTGTGTCTCTCAGTGTCTTCCCTAAATTATGAAAAGAGAGAGCAATGAGAGAGACAATGAGAGAAACACACACACACACACATACACACACACACACACAGTGAGAATGACAGATAGAAAGACAACCTGAAAGAGAGAGACAGTCCGACACATAGACCGGGAGAAAGATAGAGAGACATGGGGGAGAGAGAGAGACAGACAAATAGGTAGACAAACAGACAAAAAGACAAAAACAATCAGACGGATAAAGAGAGAGAGAGTGAATGATGTTGTGTCAACAACGTGTTGCAGCGGCTTCCATGATGAATAGACGCCTTGCAATATTAACTCAGTTCGCACCTTAATCTTTCGCCTGGTCTCAATGATTCAGTTGATTTATACATCTCGTTTCTCTCTCTGTCAGCTGGCGATCTTTGAGACCAAGTAACGAATATTCATAAGCTAAGTAAACCCTTTGTAGAATTAGGGAAAATAAAAGTCGAACTAATTATTTATTCTTGTGTAATCTTTCCTTTATAAATGTGATAACACTTCCTGAATAACCTACAACTAAGCCTTAAGTGTTAGTCGATGTGAATTATTAAATTCTCTTGAATAATTAATGACGAAGATTGGAGTTGGTTTGACGTCTTCTTCAGGATATATCTTTAGGTCGATAAGGTAGTACTGTACATTACTAAAGGATCTCTTATACCATATGTCATCCAAAACAAATATTTTTTTTTTGTTACATCAGGCTGACTTAAACTTCTCCAGAATTCAATGCTTTATTACCATCTGCATCTTCTTTATTTTATGTTAGTCACGCCTTATCATAACCTAACCTAACTCAACCCAACCCAGCCCAGCCCAACACAACCCAACCCAACCCAACCCAACCCAACCCAACCCAACCAAGCCCAACCCAACCTAACCTAAACTTAACATTCAACATCAACCAAAATCACAAAGTCCGGCTAATGACCGCATGTACTTAACCAAAATACTTGAAACATTATAGGTTGGCGTTACAAAGGACCTGTGAGTTATTAAGTTAGATAATGATAGAATAATGGTGTCAACGAGGAAATGACATGTTCACGAGAGTAATTACTGAGGTGAAGGAGAGTGACTGTGATTATAGAGAGAAAAAGACAGACAGACAGACAGACAGACAGACAGACAGACAGACAATAACAAAAACAGTAAGAGAGAGAGACACACACACACACAAATAGACAAACAAAGGGTGAGATAGAAGAGAAAAAAAGAGACAAGGAGAGAGATATATTTAGCATGATTTTATGTAAATCCAGATATAATGTGTGTGAGAGAGAGAGAGAGAGAGAGAGAGAGAGAGAGAGAGAGAGAGAGAGAGAGAGAGAGAGAGAGAGAGAGAGAGAGAGAGAGAGACTGACTTACTTTATGTGTAGTGATGTAAGGAAAAAAGAAAGAGAGAGAGAGAGAAAAGGAGAAGATAAAATATACCTACAGTATGTGCAGTGAAAAAAGAGGAGGGAGAGACAGAACGATAAGAAGAGAAAAAAAGAAGAGAGAGATAACACACACACACACACA
>NW_024735554.1:8495811-8625811 GCF_018991925.1 Homarus americanus
AGGTCATCGTAAATGGCGTCGTACACCCAACGACTGTTTTTGCAATTGGCCCTTTGGCCTAATGGCACACCAACACCTCCCTCCCTGCCTAGACGACAGCGCATATGGCAGTAATAATCTAAATGAACTAATATTGAATTACCATTGTATTGTAACAATTAATAATAAGAAGTAACATTGAGCTGTCAAAGTAAAGTTTAAATTTAATAATTTGAGTGTCAACGTGTTACAGTGACGTGACGTTTGGTGAGCTTTTCAGCAGTGAGAGCGGCGAGCGGCTCAAAACTAAGAGTCCAGAAATGTTTACACGACCGGAGCGAGTACACCTTCGCTTTCGCAAGCAAGAAATTGTGTTTTACTTATCGTTCCGTTTAGCGCCTCAACGTAACAGTACACATATCCGTTGAGACACTGTTACATAACTATTTGACAAATTTCATAACCGAATGACAGAACACATATCGAGTGACAATCTAAAATAACTGTTGGTGGTATGTCATTCTCCAATTGTTCCATTCTCAAACTACTGTATATGTAGACTGTCGGTTTATTGTTCACGTCTGTCAACCTCATAACTTATGTCAATCACTTCCGTTAGCATGAACGAACAGTTATTTTAGATTGTCATTCGATATGTGTTCTGTCATTCGGTTATGAAATTTGTCAAATAGTTATGTAACAATGTCTCAACGGATATGTGAAAAGGTGTATTACAGACTGGCTTAAGTCTTCGGAGAACGTCATTAAAGATTCATAACCCCGTCCTATGAAAAGCTAAGTATATGAAAGTACTGTAGGAGAAAGGTGATTTCATAGGAGAGGGTGGAGGAGGAGGTAAGTCGACATTCTTCAAGTTATCATGTTAAAATTTTTATTGTGTGTTTTTTTCTGGGGGGTAGACGGCAATTAATCTCAACTGGATTTTTCCTTTTTTTCCAGGTAAGTGTGAAATAAAACAGCTCTTCGAGGGACAATAACACACCATATCTCAGGTACGTCCAAGTTATCATATTCAATGGCAATCGTTTTAGTCATCTGTTAAGTCTGGAGTCCCTCGCATCCCCAACAGCTTTAAAGGAACGTTTCGCTTTTCCCCTCCATCTTTGAGGTCGTCGATGTCCCTCCCTTATCAATGAGACAACGTGATGCCCCCACTCGTTTACACGGACGTCGGACCCACTCCTCCTTACACTGTCTTTGAGGTCGCCTGTGGTCCGTCGCTGTCTATATAAAAGTCTCCCCTTCCCTCACGCCGCCTATGAGGGGGTATCGAGAGTCCTCCCCCTCCCACTTTCTTCCCGTCAGAACCTCACTTCTTCCATTCAAGTGGGTACAGTGATCACACTCACCTGTTTTAGAGACATCCGTATCTCTCCTGGAAAGTTTTTGCTACACTGAGATAAAATAACCCTCACCATGTTGTCATGGTTTCATTATCCAGCTTTACAGGCTGTTACCTAATCGGCTTCGTGTTTTGGAGGCGTCATGTCCTCGATCAACCTATTGATTCATCAAACAGGTCCCAGCCTTAATTGGTAACAACCTAACCTAACCATTGGGACTGGAGCATAGTAATAACGAGTCCTAATCTCAGTAAGTACTATTTCCAATAGATCCCAATTTTAATGGGCTCCACCCAATGCTCGCGACCGTAATGCCTCAGGAGCATTAAGGATTAAGGTCTTTTTGGGTAGAGAACCATTTGATCTTGAAGTTTTCACTGTTGATCCTATCACAGCTTAGCATCAGAGACCAATGTTTTCGGTGAGTTGGGTCTTTCCTCTTGTTTGAGATGTGTGGGAGCGTCCTCACACTCATGCCTCAGGAACGTCCTCACACCTCGTGGGGATCATTAGAACACCTCCTCGTGTTTCATGAACATCAAAGTATTTTACGAAGTAATTTTTAGGGACGCCACGTTTTCCTAAGCTTGCATCAAACACCATTTTTTCTAAGTTTTATGAAAATAGAAAGTCATTCGTTTTACTGTACTGGAAGCGTCAGTCCTTGTTAACCGTCTGTCCATTAATCCGTCCGTTCACCCGCTCGTCCGTCCGTCCATCTATCCGTGCGTCCATCCTCCCGTCCGTGATAGATTTCGTATCCACTAGGTAACTCGTAACAGACGTGATGGATTAATTTCAGTATCAGTGTGAGAAGTAAATTATGGCAGTGTCCTTCTGGACGTGTTTTGTTACTTCAGGGACGCCATAGATCAAGCTAGTAATTCAAATATTCAATGTTATCTTATTTTTTTTTTCTTGGGGGGGAGGGGGGCAAACTACTTATATTGTTTTATTATATTTATATTAAGATTCTAACCACTTATAAGCCATACGGACTGGCGGCCTCGAAATTCCTAACTGGTAAATTCGCTACGTGCATCCCTTCCCCTCCCCCACCTCCAGAAACACACAAAACCAAAGGTAGAAATTTTATAATAATAAACTGTTCATCATTATTTTAGATCATGAGAATCTTCCAAATTTCGTATATTTTTTTTTTAAATAATGAAGAAAATTTGATGAGAATCTTGTGGCAGCTGTGGTTGTAGTTGAGTAGCCAATTAATTATCTTCATTAATTATTTAAACAAATATACGAAAATTTGGAAACTTCTCATGACCTTAAATAACAATGAATAGTTTATTATTATAACATTTTTACCTTTGGTTTGTTTAATAATTATCCTGACAGTGATACAGCCGAAAACAGATCCACCAATCACAGTCACCTTTACATACAGCCTCCCTTTACCAAGTATTACCAGGCACAACTGCGAGCACAAGACCCAGGGTGGGGTCGTTGGATGACTGTACATGAAAGGCTATAGGTAGGGAGTCTTCCGACCAGAGATTAGATTGTTCTAGCCAAATATCAATTGAGAGATAAAAAAAAAATCTGACTTCTTTGCATGCTTACAGCTTTTGCTTTAAGATGTAATATGAGAAATACATTATAATATATGATTAAGAAGTGTAAGGTATAGTGGTTACTGTTATATAAACGTAAAACTTCACAGGAATACCAACCAACTAAACTGTGCCTTGTGAGCCACCTGCTAGACCAGGGGTTCTCAACCAGGGGGGAACTTACCCCCTCAGGTTTTCAGGGGGAGGGGGGGGGGGAAACTGATACTAATATGGAAAAAATAAAGGATTTTCAGTAATATATGCATATTATTTGGAATGCACTTTTTGAGGCAGACAATCTTGGAAAGGAGGGGGGAATGACATTCTGACATATGATGAAAGGGGTGCATGGGGCAAACAAGGTTGAGAACCACTGTGCTAGACAATAGCTGGGATTGAAGGTGAACGTGCTGGTACTATATATTTACTAAAGTGGTAAGACCAATAATATATGCTATGGTAAATATTGTATAAACGCTTCTCATTATCCGTCCACCATTAATCTGTCGGTGCTGTGAGATATATGCGACAGGGTTACAATACAGCTGCTGTGAATATTGTCATGCGGTGTCCTTTTTTCTTTGGATGGGAAATGTTTATATTCATCTAGTAATTCGTACACCAATGGGATTTTGGGATGATATATTGTATTGACACTTGTGTTTCTCTGTTTATGCATTTATACATATCAGGATAATTAATGTACACGTACACATTGTTCACTGTACTAGAGTGTTTCCTAGATCCACGTGTCAGCACTGATAGAGTCAAAAGGTACTCATGCTTAAGACAATATAGGATAGAGTTCTACCAGTAACAACAGACAGTGAAGGCAGGCAAAGATCCTTTAGAATATATGTTGATGTATTTTGTTGGTGTGCTGTATACTGTATAACACACGCCTTCGTTCATCTGTTACCGGTCAAATATAGAGTGTGGATTCTTGAGACTACAGACTAAGAGACCGGGATCCTATTTAAAAAATTTCTCTAAAACGACGTGTGAAAATATGTGTGTGTGTGCGTGTGTGTGTGCGAGCGCGCTAGTGTTCTTATCATAAGTTATCATGTGTTTATTTGTGTGTGGGAGGGGTATATACTCGTACACACATATGCAAGCGATACATTCAGGAGAATCAACAAGTTTTATATGAATATAGAAATCACCTCATCAACTTCGAATCATACATAAGGTGTAAACAAACCAAAGAAATTACAAAACTCGCGGTTATTTGGTAAGATAGATATTTCTGGTTATATGTTGCCCAGCAGATGGTCCATGGCACGAGCCCGTATAACATTATATGGTAGATTCATCACCCGTCGCTGAACAGCTGTAGATACTAGGTACATACAGCCTAGTGTTAATGGTGATATAGGGCGTACATTATATATACACACACATATATATATATATATATATATATATATATATATATATATATATATATATATATATATATATATATATATATATATATATATATATCGCAACCACTAAGAATGGAGGAAACTGCAGCGGGCTTATTGAGGTCCGGACAAAGCACCCGCAGGACAAAACCCCCAAGGACAATAACCCCCCTAGGACAATAACCCCCCTAGGCCAAAGCCCCCCTAGGACAAAAAGCCCTCAAGTAAAGTGCAAAATAGGACAAAAACCCCTTATTGAGAGTAAAAAATTTGACAAAAGTCCCCATTATTTCTATTTTCAGACTACAGTAAGTCCATTTTAATAATTCTAAACAGGTGAAGAACACCATAAAGTCAGCTGCTTTGACCAACAGAGTCAGACCTGCACAAATCGTTACAGACAACCCCCAACTCTGAGGACAAATTATAATAAGAAATATTTAAATCATAATTTTTTTTATTTATAGTTCATGAGCACTTCTCTTACATGTAAAATATTACATTTATTATATCATAAGACTACAATAAAGAAGGCATTATAAGTATTATACAGTAGAACACATTAACACTTGCATTATAAATTTATAGCTCATTCTTTTACAGGAGCACAAAATTATTTACACATTCATAAAAATCAACATTTTAAAGGTAACATCATATCACATCGAAGAAAAATCAAACAAATAAAGCACAATAGTGAACATTTCATTAAGTAATAAGGTTCATTTAAAGTACCACCTCAACAACCTCAACAAGTACCACATCAACAACTTCAACAAACACCACCTCAATGACATCAAGAAGTTTAAGTAGTAGGATATTAATCTCAACAATTTCTCCCACGAACAAGCTCAGTATGTACGAGTGCATCTTCCTAGTGACTGCTTTGGGAAGGAAATATTGGTAGAATTTTATATAATGGGTGTATTATTTTGTTTTTCATTTATAGTTGCCTCTTAAGAATCTCTAAGGATTAACTATTTAACAACTTATAAGAAACACCTATTGGAGGATTGTGAGAAGTACTTTCAACAACTTTGAGAGAGAGATAGAGAGAGAGTGTAGGAAGTACTCAACTCTCCTTTCATTTCCAGTTGTTGTAGAAGCTGCAGAATGATTGGCTGTCATTCTTCCATTGTAGATAATGAGTATTGTAAGAATAGGTGGCGGGAACTTTTCCAGCGGTTGTTTTCAACCTTTTTTTAACTGAACGCACCATCGACTCATATCATATTCCCAGCACCCTGATCCCAGTATCTATTATTGCAGTTACCTAAAGAAGGCATATTGAAATATAATAAGCAGCCTTGATATTTGGTTACTTTTCATGCATGTTTATCACTATAAAGTACTCTAATTATTATTGTTTCTTTTTCACACACATATTAACCTACGTCCATCTTTTTAACATCACCGCTGTTCATTTTTTTATGTTCTGAATGATTATCTTGTTCATTGGAACTTTTAGGAAAATATTGTATGTATTTTACACTGTGATCATTACAAGTGAAAACTCCAATATTAACACATCAACTGACGTGAAACGTTTGGCTATTGTACAACCCGTGAACCTATATGTAGTAAAAATCTGTTTATAGGCATTTTTATACAGAAAAGGACCAGTACTGTATATGCAAGTACTGTCACATTTCTGTGACACCTCTGGGAGATGTCTATTCTACCCTCATTAGAAATCACTTGATTTTCATCTTTGTTTTTGTTTTTCATTTGGATTGTTGCGTGTGTTCTTGCACCTGTCATATTAATCTTGGTCCGTATAATGCAAATTGGTCATAGACACGTAAGTTTTTGGTACTACGAGGAAAGTGATTGTTTACTAATGGACTTTATTTTGTTTGTACTTCCAAAATATTAATGTCTCTAGCTATACTATATATGAAAACAATATAGAAAAGACGAGAAGATTAAATGGGGTTTTCTCTTTTCTACTAAGTAAGATTATTTAAGTCACGACATTGGCAGAAAACTGTAATGGGTTGGTGGTTTTGTTGTCAGTAAAAATAACATGATGAAGCGGTTTTCCAAATGGTAAAATTGAACGTATATAATGATATTAAGACATTAATATGAAGAAAATTTGCTGAAGATATCAATATGAGATGAAGGGTTGTGTTCCAAATGAGATTATGGTTAGCTGAGTATTCCCCTACAGTAAGCGCTATAAAAGTAGTGAAAGAAGCCTCGTATGGACTACAAATCTGCGAATAAAGGGGTGGAGCAATTGGGAAAAAATTGATATTGAATGTGAATTGTGAACTGCATTAAGTATTGAAGATATACGACAAAAATGACAAGGGGAAAATAGTGATAAGGTTAATGGAGAAGAATGGAAGAATTGAAGTATTACAGATACCTGGTAATTACAATCTAGAAATGGAATCATAGAGTACCGGAAGAAAGATCTGAAGACCGTAAAGTTACTGAGGGGTGCGTAAAGGATGAACCGTAACAATGGAGGCAAAATGGAGGTGCGGAGGAGAATCGATCATCTGACATGTCTTGATTGTTGTAAAAAATCAACTGTGGGTGCAATAACGTCCTTCAGAAAATAGCTGAGGATAACACATTGCACAGAATAAATAACAAAGACAAGAGGGAAGATGGGAAATTAAAGAAGTGTTGGCCAGAAAATAGAGCAGAATTTCTCCAGGTGGAGTTGATATACTAAGAGAATGAGAAGTGAAAGATTGGTGAAAAGATTATATGACCAAAGAGTAAGAGGGTAACACTAAGAACGCGATGGACAGTGGGCGCTAGAACTGAGGGAGATGGAACACTGAGGCAGCGACATTGTACAGTGCGTACTTCATTAACTGGATAGGATGACGTTGATTGTCTGTTGTTTGGGTTTTACTTTTCTCTTATTTTTGAGAAAACGACAGAAGTAAACTTGATGAGCGTCAAGGGCATTGTTCTAGTAGTTAATCACCACAGCAGAAAACATAAATTTTATTAATAAGAAAGAATGATTGACAGAGAAGAAGAGGAATCTGTGTGTTCGATTTATTTCTGGGTTACTGCCACCCTACAATAAGCAGTAGGGAGACCGAAGAATGGAAATGTAAGATATATTAAGATTCCATTATTAACTGCAGAGAAAGATGTTTCTCTTTTTTTTTCTTTCTTATGCCATGATATCTTGTACTTTAAAATAAAACACTCATTTGTGGATAGTTATAAACTTTTATTTCAGTGCACAATCGATGTTAATGCAAAATATAATTATAACAAACAAAATAAGATTCTTATCTTTTAGGTAAAGTGTTTGGTTAGGCTACTTGAGATGATACAATAAAGCATATTTTTTTTTTCAGGCTAAAAACAAAAATAAGCAATACTTTGCTTCTAACCCTATTTTGGAAAATCGATTTGATCAATAAATAAAACTTGGAATTATATTATTTCCTTTTATATCCCTTTTATTTCATTGTAATATTGACAAAGATTACTATATAATTCCAAGTGCAAGAAAACACGTAACAATATAAAAAGATAAATCAAACGAAATTCAAGCTAGGCTACATAATATGACAGATATTCGTGTCACCATTCTTGAAACTTCAAGAGCAACTGGAAGTGAGAAGATAGATAGAACATCAATAAGGTACAGAACTTTCTAATATGACTGCATACATTTTCCTTAAAGTACTTGAAAAAGGACTTCTTAAAGTTATTAAAGAGGTAATTTTAAAATTGTAGAAGACATAATTGTTAAAGGTGCCGAAGATGAACTTAATGAAGTTGAAGAGTAAAAACAAACTTTACAAAGTTCTGTAATATTTGCCTCAACAAGTTGAAAATGAGGCACATGAAAATACAGTGTATTATGGGTAAGTGTAGATAATTCTACGTTACTTAATGTGTGATGAGTGATCTTAACCTCTTCCCGGCCACTGGAAACATCCTGTTGATGTGGTACTTGTTGAAGTTGTTTTGTAGTACTTGTTGAAGTTGATGTGGTACTTGTTGAAGTTGTAGTACTTGTTGAAGTTGTTGATGTGTACTTGTTGAAGTTGTTGATGTGTACTTGTTGAAGTTGTTGATGTGGTACTTGTTGAAGTTGTTGATGTGTTTGTTGAAGTTGTTGATGTAGTACTTGTTGAAGTTGTTGATGTAGTACTTGTTGAAGTTGTTGATGTGTTGAAGTGTTGGTACTTGTTGAAGTTGTTGATGTAGTACTTGTTGAAGTTGTTGATGTAGTACTTGTTGAAGTTGTTGATGTAGTACTTGTTGGTAGTCTTGTTGAAGTTGTTGTAGTAGTGTTGAAGTGTTGATGTGTACTTGTTGAAGTTGTTGATGTGGTGGTTGTTGAAGTGTGTTACTTGTTGAAGTTGTTGATGTGGTACTTGTTGAAGTTGTTGATGTGGTTGTTGAAGTTGTTGAAGTGGTGCTTGTTGAAGTTGTTGATGTGGTACTTGTTGAAGTTGTTGTACTTGTTGAAGTTGTTGATGTGGTACTTGTTGAAGTTGTTGATGTGGTGCTTGTTGAAGTTGTTGATGTAGTACTTGTTGATGTGGTGCTTGTTGAAGTTGTTGATGTGGTACTTGTTGAAGTTGTTGATGTTACTTGTTCAAGTTGTTGATGTACTTGTTGAAGTGGTGCTTGTTGAAGTTGTTGATGTGGTACTTGTTGAAGTTGTTGATGTGGTACTCGTTGAAGTTGTTGATGTGGTACTTGTTGAAGTTGTTGAAGTGGTACTTGTTGAAGTGGTGCTTGTTGAAGTTGTTGATGTGGTGTTGAAGTGGTGCTTGTCGAAGTTGTTGATGTGGTACTTGTTGAAGTGGTGCTAGTTGAAGATGTCGATGTGGTACTTGTTGAAGTTGTTGATGTGGTACTTGTTGAAGTTGTTGATGTGGTACTTGTTGAAGTTGTTGATGTGGTACTTGTTGAAGTTGTTGATGTGGTACTTGTTGAAGTTGTTGATGTGGTACTTGTTGAAGTTGTTGATGTGGAACTTGTTGAGGTGGTGCTTGTTGAAGTTGTTGATGTGGTACTTGTTGAAGTTGTTGATGTCGTACTAGTTGAAGTGGTGCTTGTTGAAGTTGTTGATGTGGTACTTGTTGAAGTTGTTGATGTGGTACTTGTTGAAGTTGTTGATGTGGTACTTGTTGAAGTTGTTGATGTGGTACTTGTTGAAGTTGTTGATGTGGTACTTGTTGAAGTGGTGCTTGTTGAAGTTGTTGATGTGGTACTTGTTGAAGTAGTGGTTGTTGAAGTTGTTGATGTCGTACTTGTTGAAGTTGTTGATGTGGTACTTGTTGAAGTTGTTGATGTGGTACTTGTTGAAGTTGTTGATGTGGAACTAGTTGAAGTGGTGCTTGTTGAAGTTGTTGAAGTCGTGCTTGTTGAAGTTGTTGATGTGGTACTTGTTGAAGTTGTTGATGTGGTACTTGTTGAAGTTGTTGATGTGGAACTAGTTGAAGTGGTGCTTGTTGAAGTTGTTGATGTGGTACTTGTTGAAGTTGTTGAAGTGGTGCTTGTTGAAGTTGTTGATGTGGTACTTGTTGAAGTGGTGCTTGTTGAAGTTGTTGATGTGGTACTTGTTGAAGTGGTGCTTGTTGAAGTTGTTGATGTGGTACTTGTTGAAGTTGTTGAAGTGGTGCTTGTCGAAGTTGTTGATGTGGGCACTTGTTGAAGTGGTGCTTGTTGAAGTTGTTGATGTGGTACTTGTTGAAGTGGTGCTTGTTGAAGTTGTTGATGTAATTTACTTGTTGAGGTGGTGCTTGTTGAAGTTGTTGATGTGGTACTTGTTGAAGTGGTGCTTGTTGAAGTTGTTGATGTCGTACTAGTTGAAGTGGTGCTTGTTGAAGTTGTTGATGTACTTGTTGAAGTTGTTGATGTGGTACTTGTTGAAGTGGTGCTTGTTGAAGTTGTTGATGTGGTACTTGTTGAAGTGGTGCTAGTTGAAGTTGTTGATGTGGTAGTTGTTGAAGTGGTGCTTGTTGAAGTTGTTGATGTGGTACTTGTTGAAGTTGTTGTTGTGGTACTTGTTGAAGTGGTGCTTGTTGAAGTTGTTGTTGTGGTACTTGTTGAAGTTGTTGATGTGGTGCTTGTTGAAGTTGTTAATGTGGAACTTGTTGAAGTGGTGCTTGTTGAAGTTGTTGATGAGGTACTTGTTGAAGTGGTGCTTGTTGAAGTTGTTGATGTGGTTCTTGTTGACGTGGTGCTTGTTGAAGTTGTTGATGTGGTACTTGTTGAAAGTGTTGATGTGGTACTTGTGGTCCTTGTTGAAGTTGTTGAAGTGGTGCTTGTTGAAGTTGTTGATGTGGTACCTATTGATGTGGTGCTTGTTGAAGTTGTTGATGTGGTGCTTGTTGAAGTTGTCGGGGTGTTAATTGTTGAAGTGGTGCTTGTTGAAGTTGTTGAAGTGGTGCGTGTTGAAGTTGTTGACGTGGTGCGTGTTGAAGTTGTTGATGTGGTACTTATTGATGTGGTGCTTGTTGAAGTGGGGTTTGTTGAAGTTGTTGATGTGGAACTTGTTGAAGTGGTGCTTATTAAAGTTGTTGATGTGGTGCTTGTTGAAGTTGTTGATGTAGTACTTATTGATGTGGGTCTTGTTGAAATTGTTGATGTGGTGCCTGTTGAAGTTGTTGATGTTGAGGCTCTTACTGGTGTTGTGGTTAAAGGTTGTGTTGTGGTGCTGGGCTGTGTAGTAGTGGTGCTTGTTTGTGTCTGTACTGGTGTTGAGGTTACTGGGGGTTGTGTTGACGTCACTGAAGGTTGTGTTGGAGGTTGTGTTGACGTCGCTGGAGGTTGTGTTGACGTCGTTGGAGGTTGTGTTGACGTTACTGGAGGTTGTGTTGACGTCGCTGGAGGTTGTGTTGACGTTACTGGAGGTTGTGTTGACGTTATTGGAGGTTGTGTTGACGTCGCTGGAGGTTGTGTTGACGTCACGGAGGTTGTGTTGACGTTACTGGAGGTTGTGTTGACGTCGCTGGAGGTTGTGTTGACGTCGCTGGAGGTTGTGTTGACGTTGCTGGAGGTTGTGTTGACGTCGCTGGAGGTTGTGTTGACGTCGCTGGGGTTGTGTTGACGTCACTGAAGGTTGAGTTACCACTGAAGATGGTGTTGGAGGTTGTGTTGATGTTACTGGAGGTTGATTTGACGTTACTGGAGGTTGTGTTGACGTTACTGGAGGTTGTGTTGATGTTACTGGAGGTTGTGTTGACGTTACTGGACGTTACTGGAGTGTGTTGACGTTATTGGAGGTTGTGTTGACGTCGCTGGAGGTTGTGTTGACGTCACTGGAGGTTGTGTTGACGTCGCTGGAGGCTGTGTTGACGTCGCTGGAGGTTGTGTTGACGTCGCTGGGGGTTGTGTTGACGTCACTGAAGGTTGAGTTACCATTGAATATTGTGTTGGAGGTTGTGTTGATGTTACTGGGGGTTGTGTTGACGTTACTGGAGGTTGTGGTGACGTCACTGGAGGTTGTGTTGATGTTACTGGAGGTTGCATTGACGTTACTGGAGGTTGTGTTGACGTTACTGGAGGTTGTGTTGGGGCTTGTGTTGACGTCACTGGAAGTATTTCTGAAAGTATATATTTTGTGACAATTTAATCGTAACAAGTCTTTGTCCCTGAAGTAGTAAATGCATTTACGGTGTTACCTCACACACAGAAACACTCAATTTATTTCTTAATTCAGGTTCTTAACATCTCTAATTTTAGCAAGAAACTAAGGATTGCTCTTTTTTCTTCGTAGGCTATCATATTTTTTTCAGTGTGTATTTATGCATGTTTGGGCGAGTATACCAGATATGACGGAAAATGCTCTCTCTACAGGTGATATCTGTACTTCTTCAAAGGGTTACCTTTACGAATATTTAGCAAGCAAGTTTGTTCTATATATAGTGCATAGTTTTTTCTTACATCTTAGTATTTATGCAATAATATATATTTTTTTTATCCTCATTTTGAAAAGGGCATTTATTAGCAATTGTCATTCAGCAATTGGAATGCTTACATGAGGCTCGACCTTAAATAGAATAGTAATTACAGAAGCACAAACACAAGCGAGATATATTAATTTAAAAATTATAGAAGCAGAGTCCGAAATGTTAGACGGAAATAATTTAGATAGAACTACAGCGCATAAAGTGTTAAAGGTATCGTCTATGTAAATTCGTAAAGAGGTTAAAAGGCTAACAGGAACTTCCTAAATGATTCACGGTTACTGTACAAACCCTAAAAGATAAACGCTTAAAAGATTCATAAGCTACAACGAAAAATTTTATCTTTACAAACTACACTTTAATACCTTGGTCACTTCACGTTAGACAGATACAGTGAAGGTTCAAAGTATACAGAACATTTTAATTGAGTTATTCATCTTCCTTTGAGGAGAATCAAGGTGGAAAGATTATGGGTTGGCAGACAAACTACAATTCTCCTATGGCCCTGGTGACCCGAGAGATAAATATGAACACACTGATTAGGTTCATTGATTAAAAAAGACAAAATGGTGAAGAATAGATCATTACAGAAACAAATAAAGAAATTAAATTATGGACAGGCACTTACTCGGTATACAACAGAAACATTGGGATCCTTTACACCAACTCTTCTTCAACTTCCCATTGCAGTCACGCTTACTTGCAACACAGCTTCCTTTTGCATTCTTGCAGTTCTTTTTTGGCTTACATTGTTTGGCGCAGCAGAGACATTTCTTGCCCTTACATCCGCCAGGTATCACTCGGTCTTTCGAGCCACATTTGCTTTTACATACGCCTTGGAACTTATTACATTTAGGTCTGATCTTTACTGCACATGCTTGAAGAAAAGAGAGTTAGGTTATATATATATATATAGAGAGCGCTGAGGCCTAAAATAATATTTTAGTTATAGTAATTAAAGTCGGACTGTAATGTCTTACTTGTTGCAGTAATATTTTAATTAAATTACACTGTTATCTTATTTAAGTTAGCTTTAGTAGGTGTAGCACTATATTGAATCATTTCACACTTACCAGATAAACAACAGCCACAGGAAGCTCCCTTACATCCTTCGACCAATTTTGTTTTGCATGATTTTGTACTCTTGCACTGTCCTCCTTGATTCGTACATTTTTTAAATTGTTTTTTACATTTTCTTTTAGATTGATCAGCTTTCTTGGCTTTTATAACGCTTTGTATCTGTTTTGGTTTAGTATCGATATTTTCCTTTTTATCTTGTTTATTCTTCGTGTCTTTCTTTTCCTTTTTAACATACTTCTTGCGGGTTTTTTCATCCTGCTTTGACTTTTCCTTCTCATTGTTCATTTTACTATCGTCGTTATTCTTGCTCTCCTTTTCCTTTCCCATTTTCTCTAACTTTTTTCGATAATTGCTTTTCTTTCCACCTTGTACTTTCTTTTTGTTTCTTTTCTTCTTTTTCTTTTCATCTTTTGCTTGGTTTTCATTCTTACCAGGTTTCGTTTTTTCTGAATTTTGTTTACTTGAGCCTTTTGATTTTTGTTGTTTGCGTTTTTTCTTGGACTTTTCTTTCTTAGATAATGATTTTGTGTTTTTGCCTGTAACTTTCTCTCCGTTGCCTTCCCCCGTTTGTTTCTGTCTATTTTTATCTGTTTGTTTTAGTTCTTTATATTCGTTAATATTAGTTGGATCTTTGTATTTACTGTTGTTTCCATTATTTTGTTTTTTGTTTTTCCTAACCTGCCCTTTTGTGTCTATTGCTTTCTTTGGACTTTTATTTATTGCTTCCTTATTCTTTTTGTTTGCATATTTATTTTTTTCTTGATCTCCACGTGTTTTTATTTCTTTCTTTTCGCTTTGCTTTTCTCTGTTTCTGTGATTTTTGTTTTGTTTTCTCCTTTTGCTATTGCTCTCATGCCTTTCCTTTTTGCCTATTTCATTCTTGGCATTTTCCTTTGTTTCTTTTATGTCCTTTTTCCTTTCAAGTTTTTTATTCGATTTCTTGTTCATGTTATTTTTATTTGGGTGTTTCTTTCTTTTCTCATCTACCTTTGAAAGTCTTTGTTCCCCATTTATCTTGTTCCCTTTAGTAACCACGCAACAAACAGGTTGAGAGATGGGGCAGGATGCATCCCGTCGAACTCTCAGGCATGATTTGCGTTCCTTCTCATCAACACATTTTCCACCACCAGACAGACACGGTCCCTCTCTCATTGTCCTCGTTCTTTTCTTATCGCGTCGGCCATCTCTTCCACCACCCTTGATTGGGTGAGATGTTACGCCATTACTGTTGCCAAGCTTGCCATCTTCATGACCACGTTCAACCTTACTTCTTCCTTGCCCACCGGTACTCCCCTACAAATATGAAATATTTGATTGATGTTTATATATGGTTAATGAATGTTTGCCATATAAGGTTTCACACATAAGTTGCGGCAAAAAATTCTTAGTCCACTCGAGGTGGAGGATGCGAGTCACAGTCTAGACGCCACCTAACAAGCAACAGTGTAGTTAATAATTGGTTTTTAGCAATTTTAACTATGCAGAAGGCCTTAAATAAACATAAACTTATTACTGTTGAGGTATGTGTCTGATGATGGGATAATAATTTGAAAAAATGTAATCATACAACTGATTGTATCCACATTGCTCAACACTCCACCCCGTATACACACAGACACCCTTTGGGGTTTTGTGTGTGTGTGTGTGTTTGTTTTGATGGAGGGGGCAGTGGTAATAGTCGTTAGAACATCAAGTGTGACATCAACAGTAACTCGCAGTCCACTGTAGTGAGGGTGGGACAGGCTCCATCGCGTCCAGCTCGGGTGGATCACGAAATTCTGGCCGCAACTGTACGTACTGTATGTTACATCTAAAATCATACACTCATTTGTAAATTATTGTTAGTAACAGCGTGAAGGTTATCGTTCAGCAGGTCAACACCAGCTGACTTTTTTTATAATCATAGAATAAATTAATTTGATTATTGTACTGCACAACCTGAACATATTGTTTACTTTACAAGAGGAAAATATCAACTTTATTGTTTATTACAAAAGCCCTTATGGGTCAGCATCTCAATGTTTAGACTCGTTTTACAAAGGTGATATTTTCTACAAAAAAAATCATACAATAAATATAAATATATATATATATATATATATATATATATATATATATATATATATATATATATATATATATATATATATATATTATTTATATATGCAAGTAAATCACTGTAGGTGCGTGTGATATATATGAAAAAAAAAACACGAACTTCGTGTTTTTTCTTTTTCCTTATATATATATATATATATATATATATATATATATATATATATATATATATATATATATATATATATATATATATATATATATATATATATATATATATATATATATATATATATATATATATTTTTTTTTTTTTTTTTTTAATAAATAAATATTCATATCCCTAATATATTCTGTACTTGGAATCAAGCTTTGGAGTCGTGAAAACTTCCTATTTTCCAATTTAAAGTGAAAAGAGTTTTCCAACTTGAGACACCCTAAACAAATAACTATGCTTTACACCAAAATTTATTAACAGTTCAATTTTGTTGAAAAATTTGCAATACAATAGTTCCTTGAGAACATGCTGATCAGAGATATGGTTTTAAAAAAACTATGTTTTCTCCAATATATGCACTAACGCACGTTTTAAACACTATTATAAACCGTTTTCCTCCGTGCCTTCCAGTATGTGACAACATGTAAGCTTTGGTATATTAATAATCACTTCTTCACATACACACTAATCTTTTTTTTCATCTGATGATCTTCACTCCGTTTTCGACACTCTTTTTTTTATTTTATTGTTTTGTAAAATGGTAAGACATTCACAGTGGCAACTTTCTTTGATTTAAAAAAATATCCATCAATCGGACTTCCTAATAACGTTAGTCTAACACTGGTTCTCAGAGAGACCAGTCTCTTACCATCAGGGTCAGATATTTTTCCTAAAATGTTCCAGATATACATTGTACACGTTACTAATATGCTCTAACTGTATCAACGTTTAATATCTATCCAGTTTTACGTAAGAAATTAAATACTAAAACACATTTACTTGAGCAAGGATGAGGACGACGAACACCACGACAACAACTATGACTGCCCTCATGGCGGTGGTTCTCCACAGTTGTTTGTGTTGCTACAGGTGTAAGTCACTGGTGCCGCACTCCCTCACAACCTCTGGCTGAGGCTGCTCAACTGGTAGTGAGGAATAGGACTGTTACTAAACGCTAAGACAACTACCACTATAATCAAAGGGTCGACCAGCTGAGCGTCACACAGTACCTGCTGTCCATTTTGTTTATTATGCGCCACATACCTGTCCCTACCATAGTAAGTGTAGCGACACATGATTATCTTTGTGATTTATAGAAATCATAAATAGTGATGATTATCATTCATACATGGATATAATTTCTAGTGAGTTCAGTCTACTGCCTCCCGAAGCCATTTCAGTACTAATACTGAGAGGAATAGCAAGTGTAGATAATATAAAACGTGGAACATAAAAAACAAATCTGTAATTTTCTTAAAACAACGACCCACAGTACTATGCGTGTTTAGCTAATATGTACACTATCAACAAAAACTTATCGAATACATGGGCACGATTGATGTGAGAATGAGCAGAATGGGGCTTGTCATCTCGGAATGGTTTCAGATTCTTCTTTCGTTTTTCAGATTGTACAGTGCTTATAGCGTTCGAAAAGTTTTTGGTGAGAGTGTACGTGACTTTTATGTTTTCATAGGACATAGTGCCTCAAGCACTGTGAACTGTATGTGAAGTAGCAGTGTGCTTGATATGAACGAATCGGCCCACTTCTTTAGTGATCTCCACAACTCGTATTGACCTTCTCTATATTAAAAAGCAAGTGTAAAAGTTTTGTTTTCCATGGGCGACAGTAGATTGCCAAAGCAGTTACTTTATACTCACCTAACGAATTGTAAACGTAATGCTGGCGGTCAACGGAAAAGGTATATGGATAGTCTTAAGACGAACCTGAAAAAGTGCCAAATCGACCCTCTCAACTGGGAGACGATCACTCCACACCGTAACACTCGGAGGAGCATACCGACTGCATAACGAGGCAGACGAGCCGCCCCACCGCACTAGATGTAGCCCTCCACACGTGCAACATCTGTGGACGGCCCTGTCGATCCCGTATCGGCCTCTTGAGTCACCTCGGAACTCACCAACGAAGGTGACAAACTTAACAACTCATATCATTGTATCATAGCTGGATATCCGTCATACTCGATTCCGAGTGACAACAAAGTATTATTTGATGTCACCGAAAATACTGGCATTTGTCATCCTATCTTCCCAGCGAACTTGGAGGATGGAACGTAGACTACGTTGGTGAAAGTTTTCAAGAGACTTGAAATGCCTCCTTTATGTGACCCCTGTGTCGCTGCCATACAACAGGGTGAGGAGGACCTCTGATCGATATATGTGCAGCTTGTAGATAATTTCAACTCCTTACAGCTGAAGACACGGGTACCGAGTCTGCCAAAGGGTTAAGATGTACATCTGATCCGATGTTGAATCTCTTCACTGATGTTCGCGGTGGTGGACAGGTGGGAGCCAAGATACTGAATGTGGATAACATTAGAGAGGGTAATACCGTTAAGCTGGATGGATGGTGGAGGTGTGACTGAACCAGGGGCAGGCTGAAAGATAATCTGATTCTTACAGACACTCACCTCAAGGCCGAAGTGTGTATACGCATCTGCAGAGGTGTGAGCGACGAGGGTGAGGCCATCTTCATACTAAAGTTCAGTGATGGAAGCGGCTGACACCATTGTTCCTGCCTGGAGTAGCCTTATGTTGAAAAGTATTGGATGTCCACCCTGCCGACTAAATTGGCACTGGCATGAGTAACGAAGGCAGCCAAGAAAATGGAAAAGAGAACTGATGCTAATACGCATCCTTGTTTTACCCCCGTTTGGATGGTGAAGAACTCATGCTGGGTGCCATTGTGCAGGACACTGCCGTTCATGCCATCGTGGAGTTGCTTCACAATGGCGATGAATATTGGTGGACAAACGAAACGGCTGAGGGTCCGCCAGAGGGCTTCCCTGTCGACCGAGTCGAAGGCCTTAGTATGGTTGATGAAGTCCATGTGCAACTTGTCGGCCTGTCTAAACAAGGTGTTGCTGATAGTGAGGTTGTGTTCTCTCTATGGTTCTCAGCCATAAGTTAGCATCTCTGCCAACTCTGGCATTGACGTCACCTAGGAGCCCAACCTTATTTTCTCTGGAGTTAGAGGTTAGCACTCTGTCAAGGTCGGAATAAAAGGCCTCCTTGATGTCATCCTCTGCATCCAGTGTTGGGGGCGTATGCACTGATGAAGAAGGCATGACGTAAGTAAATCAGTGGGACTCGGAGCGTCATGGGGCACTCGTTGACCCCATCAGGTATTTCAGTTACCCTGTGTAGGATGGATAGGAGAATGACAACGCCATCACCATAAAAGCAGTTTCTCTCCTCAGCAGACTTGCCTTTCCAGAAGAAGGTTTAGCCAGACCCCAGTTCTGTGAGTCTACCCTCGTCTGGTAGCTGGGACTCACTAATGGCTGCTATCTCGATGTTATACCTAAGCAGCTCTTTTGCCACAAGGGCAGTTCTTCTCTCAGGATGTTCATTCGTGCCAGTATCCAGAGGGTTCTGATATTCCATGCAACGACCATAAGAGGCTATATAGTTTGTTTTTGCTTTCATCGATGATTAATTTTGTTTTCGACCGCATTAGAATCCCCTTACTGGGTGTGGTTACCCAGTCAGGTTGGTTTTTAGGCAGGCAGTGTTTATGGCACATGGGGATGAGGGTGAGCAGAGTGGCTCCTGGAAAAGGCTGCTCAGTCGCACAAACAGGAGTGGATTGCACTGCTGCCTAGATCTCAGTGCATAAACGACCATCTTATCTATGCCGCCCATGTGCAGAGTTGTGACTAGAAACTCCCAGCAGTCACCTCTGCCTGTCCCATCGCCACTCGTCTGACACCATAGATCTTTTGGGGGCTTAGGGTTTCTGGCGAAGATGAAAAGTATAATGAGCTGGATGATGGCTGTGCAGAGTTGATTTATGTGGTGAGGCAGGAGCGCAGGCTGCATCCATATATCTTGGTTCTCCCTTTTCCTGATCCAGTGGTGCAGGTAGCTGCAACAACTGGGGAAAGGGAGAATTGCAATAGACTGCCGATAGCCCTGTTTGTTGGGTTTCGCCTTAGTAGCCTGTCCATCTTACATTGCCTTCATCCGCCGGTGTAGTCGTTGAGTACCCGTGTTGGTCACCTCTTCCGCCTATACCGCCGTTGGGGTCTTACTGGAGTTCTGTAAGCATGTCTGCCTGATGCGGGGCTCCATCGCAGATTTTTCGTTCGGTTTTACTCCTGTAGCCTTATACCTACCAAGGTTAATCCGCATGGCAGCGGGGCAGTGACTGGTAGGCGCACAGGCGTGTCCACATGCCGGTGGGTCTATGCTTCGTTCCTCTGTGGCCCACTGCTGTACTGAGATCCCCTGCTGGTCTAGCCTGGGCCCACGAGACACCCAGTTACTGTGCGTTGCCACGAGAAGGCACAGCAGGAGTCTTGATAGTGAAAAGACTGTGTACTGGCAGGGGAATACTTATGCAAGGCTGCTTCTCTGTTCACCACGAGGGCTAGCACCTTAACACTAACATAATGCTGCCACACTAGACACATTACACTACCCTGTGCACACACACACACTGTCAGTAATTTGGAACTAATGATTTATGCATACACATAGGTGGTAGTGTAATGGTCATGATAAGAGCTAACCTGAAAACCTTAAGGATTCATATTACGCTCAAACGTCCACAAAACCTTCCGAGTCCCCCAGTGGAAACGTCCCCCGTTTTCTCTGTTTCCCCCGCCTTTGTCTATGGGAGCAGACGCTGTATGCTGGGACCTGTTGCCATCCATTCCTTTGTAATCAATTTAATTCTGCTTTCGATAGCTGAGTCAGAGCATTGTTAGTGAAGATAATAGTAGAGAATGAAAAGGAGTTCATAGTCTCAATTTCAACGTCAGAGGGTACCGTAAATTAATTCATTGGAATAGGAGTAGCTGGACTCCCTGGCCTAGTTTGAGTGAGGGCGCCGCGGGCATTTTAACCGTTAGTAAGTGCCCGTCCCTTCATCCATACAGGTATGCCATTCCACGCTGTGTTGTAATTTGCCCTTCTTTAAGTGATTTGACCCAATTAATAGTTGATTGTGCAAGTGTTACAGTAACGTAGTTGATATGCTCTGAGTAAAGTCATATTTACGTCTTTAACGTCCCCTGAAACGTGTTGTTGTTGTCACCAGTTAGTAAGTGCCCGTCCCTTCATCCATACAGGTCCCTAACGCAGCCTAGGCCGTGTCTGTAGGGTGGATGTTGTATCCACTATGTCTGGGGACATGTCCGAGGTCCAGTAGGATCAGTTACCTTCGTGAGACCCGGCCGTCAGACACTTCAGACCACCTATAGCCCCCATAGCTGGCTCGTCTGGCCCTAACGCTCGGTCCACGAGGTGACCCTGGACCACCAAGCCACACACCACTACCAGCCCCCATCATTGGTGGATGAAGTCTACCTCAGTAGGGCTATATTTGTGTGGTGGAATTAACCCACTGGGATCTCCAGAGTTCGTCGGATAGTACTCCATGGTGGCTGGACCCCATGGCTGTTGCTTGAGTATCACTCCTGACGACTGAGTGTTGTAGTGGCAGTTGCTCTAATATGTATGGTGCTAAGTGACTATCCTAGTTGTGCTATTGAGTATGTCCACCCAGTAGGGTTGGAAGTGTATTGAATATGTCCACCCAGTAATGGTGTGAGTATGTTGAGCCTGAGGGCCTAGTAATAGATTTCGTCTGTTAGTACAAACCAATTTTTTCTTCTAATTTCATATTCATGTTTAAATAAACTTTGTATCGTATAATTGTGTATATTATTTACCTACAGTATCTACCGTTATTTCTTCCCTATTGCTTGATACTATCATTACACCTACCCACGAGCCTCCTATCGTCACGCTACCAATGGTGATATATAAGAGTAAAAGGAATTGTTACTGGCACACAGGCCCTCATGAAGGGTGGCAGTAGCAGCCCTCATAAATGGTGGCAGCTCAAGCCCTCATAAATGGTGGCAGCGGTGGGATGTAATGAACATAGTATCGAGTTGGGAGGAATGACTGTGATACTGTAGTTTAACTGAGTTATAACCATTTCTCTGTACGGGTATTTAATAACCATTCCACTGTAACTAATGAGTATTTCAGATTGCTAATAATTTTGTTCCATATTTTTCCGAGGTACAGCTTTTTGTGGTGGTTTGCAGAGAGAGTGAAATAAGTTCAAAGAAATACCTTGGAGTTAGGTTAGAAAAGTCTTGTTTAAAGTAAAAGGAAACCTGCAACAATAACTTGTAGAGTGTGAATAAGGTTCATTAATAGTGGAAGAATTTTGATATGTAACAATCTGCCCAAATTTTTTTTTCTGTTGTTAACTCAGTATTACTTACAGACAGTGAATACATGTTTGGGCCGTGGCACTAGTTGTGAAATGTTCCATCGTGGGAGTGCCCAGTGTTTTAATTCTGAGTGCTAACAGAAGCATTGCACTATATCTCGGGGCATTTTACAGTTCCTACTATTAATATTCCTATGTATACGCTATAATTTAAAGTTATTTTAACCAGGTGCTAACGGGTCATTATTTTGTGTAACGTATGTTATGTGAACTCTAATGCCAGTATACTTTCAGAATACAGTATTATATATGTGAGGACCTTATGGTGATACGGTATATGGAAAATGTTATACAAGTGTATGGACCCAGAATTGTGAGTACGGAAATTCGTGAAGTGTTCACGCAGTGTTGCACCATACTGAGTCTGTGAATGGCAAAGTGTCTAAGTGAATTTTTGATGCCATAATATTATCTTTGGGGAGATTAATAATCTGAACAGTAGTTTGAATAGTTGATTCATGGAGTGTTAGTCGTATTGCAGAAAATCCGTACCAGTCCTTGGGTCTTGAGTGAGCACTGTGCATGTATTGTATTTACAGTGGGATATACCTGTAGTATTGATTTGTTGTAACACAATGGCAGATGCTAACGCAAATAAGGGGACCATGACGGCCAAAGCCGCTGTTGATTTAGCAACAAAAGTCCCAGCACTTCTGGCTAAACTCGCTAAAGCCATGGGTAAAGGAGGAGAAAACCAGTGGTTAGACTGGATCTTTAAGAAACAGTGGGCTTTGTAAGTGAACCTCCTTGGTTGTTGATGGGTAGTGAAGTGCACAATCTGTTGTAGGTAACTTTTGGTAATTGAAGAAGAAAAAAAAAATGGAGGATGTTTTTTTTGGGGGGGTTAAAAGTATTTTGCAGAGGAAGGGTCAATTTGCAGTAAAGACAGAGATTGGAAGATGTATTGGCAGTTATGCAATCATCTGAAGGGTATCTGTTACTAGTATGAGTAAAGATACCAGTGGTGAATTCTCAAGTTCCGGTTGGTAAGTCCTACGTAGGCTGGGTGTTGTTGGTATATAGGTGTAGAGTTCGTGACTTTCAGGGAGTATTCGGGCATATAAATATGGTGCTATTACTTCTACATGGCAAATGCCATAAGTACAGACAGTTTTTGGTTTGGTGGTGTTCTCATGAGGACCGTTTCGTTAGCATTGAATTCTTGGGAATACCCGCTCGTTCGGAGTCCCTTGAAGGGTGCTGCCTCTCGCGAGTGCGACATAACTCTTAAGATTAAGGGCAACAAATCATTCCTTTGACTTGATGGGGTCCGTTCGTCTATGTCCTAGCTTGAGAAATCTATGTTAAATCTCAGTGTGTCCTGTCAGCATTTGACCAATCGCGTAAAAGAAACTTTCATAATCTATGAACATTGAAATTTGAGTTCTGTAAGGAATTTTGAGTGTGCATTTTATCTACCGATGTGAGGGTGTATTTTGTAACATGTAACACCATTTATTATTATTATTATATGATATGAGGTATCTAACTCAAATCATTATTATTCTATGATGATGTACTTGACCCCATTTATTATTATATGATATGATGTATGTAACACCATTTATTATTATATGATATGATGTATGTAACACCATTTATTATTATATGATATGATGTATTTACCGCCATTCAGTATTATTATGACATGATGTACCTAACCCCATGTGCTATTATTTTTGGTGCTATTTTGTAATATGTATCCCAATATATTTTTTATGAAGGTGTGTCACATTCTAATTGTATGTTAACAGATTTCCATTTCTTGTACCTAATCCTGACCACCGGTAGGGAATTATTTTTCTATTTTTATTGATATAATTTGTGCAATGTTTTGTATGAGGATTTATACTTTATATTAATGATTTAATATGCATGTCACTACTTACGTGTTTTCTGAACGTTACCGCATAATGATGAATCTTGGGGAAGGAGGAAGCTTTGTAATGGTCATGATAAGAGCTAACCTGAAAACCTTAAGGATTCATATTACGCTCAAACGTCCACAAAACCTTCCGAGTCCCCCAGTGGAAACGTCCCCCGTTTTCTCTGTTTCCCCCGCCTTTGTCTATGGGAGCAGACGCTGTATGCTGGGACCTGTTGCCATCCATTCCTTTGTAATCAATTTAATTCTGCTTTCGATAGCTGAGTCAGAGCATTGTTAGTGAAGATAATAGTAGAGAATGAAAAGGAGTTCATAGTCTCAATTTCAACGTCAGAGGGTACCGTAAATTAATTCATTGGAATAGGAGTAGCTGGACTCCCTGGCCTAGTTTGAGTGAGGGCGCCGCGGGCATTTTAACCGTTAGTAAGTGCCCGTCCCTTCATCCATACAGGTATGCCATTCCACGCTGTGTTGTAATTTGCCCTTCTTTAAGTGATTTGACCCAATTAATAGTTGATTGTGCAAGTGTTACAGTAACGTAGTTGATATGCTCTGAGTAAAGTCATATTTACGTCTTTAACGTCCCCTGAAACGTGTTGTTGTTGTCACCAGTTAGTAAGTGCCCGTCCCTTCATCCATACAGGTCCCTAACGCAGCCTAGGCCGTGTCTGTAGGGTGGATGTTGTATCCACTATGTCTGGGGACATGTCCGAGGTCCAGTAGGATCAGTTACCTTCGTGAGACCCGGCCGTCAGACACTTCAGACCACCTATAGCCCCCATAGCTGGCTCGTCTGGCCCTAACGCTCGGTCCACGAGGTGACCCTGGACCACCAAGCCACACACCACTACCAGCCCCCATCATTGGTGGATGAATGTCTACCTCAGTAGGGCTATATTTGTGTGGTGGAATTAACCCACTGGGATCTCCAGAGTTCGTCGGATAGTACTCCATGGTGGCTGGACCCCATGGCTGTTGCTTGAGTATCACTCCTGACGACTGAGTGTTGTAGTGGCAGTTGCTCTAATATGTATGGTGCTAAGTGACTATCCTAGTTGTGCTATTGAGTATGTCCACCCAGTAGGGTTGGAAGTGTATTGAATATGTCCACCCAGTAATGGTGTGAGTATGTTGAGCCTGAGGGCCTAGTAATAGATTTCGTCTGTTAGTACAAACCAATTTTTTCTTCTAATTTCATATTCATGTTTAAATAAACTTTGTATCGGTATAATTGTGTATATTATTTACCTACAGTATCTACCGTTATTTCTTCCCTATTGCTTGATACTATCATTACACCTACCCACGAGCCTCCTATCGTCACGCTACCAATGGTGATATATAAGAGTAAAAGGAATTGTTACTGGCACACAGGCCCTCATGAAGGGTGGCAGTAGCAGCCCTCATAAATGGTGGTCAAGGAATGCGGATCCTGTGGTATTACACGAGATAAAAACACGAGACCCTACCCCATAGCAGTTAATAAACTTACTACGGCTACTCTACCCAAACTCTAAAAGATTACGTGTGATTGCTGTCTAATTATAATAATGGGAGTAACCTATGCATTAATACAATCGCTATCCTGGTATAAGAGAATAACAAAGGTATTATAAGATTTAAACCGTGCTACTATCAGTTAATGACAACTGATGATGTTGTAAGTCGTCTCAATACATGTTTTCGCTCGAGTTTTCTTTTACACCATCATAAGATGTATTGGCCAAAACATTGTCCCAACTAATTGTACCTGCGCATTAACACAGTCGGAATTTATTAGTATAAATTCTACTTTAAGATTTAACAAATATGTGTTTCTTAGCTTGATGATGGTTGAGACGGAGGATCATGTGGACCACGGGTGCTTCTTGATATAATTGCGTCATGATGATTTCTACGTCTTGAGATTCACAACTAATATAAACTGAAATGGTGAGTATAAATAGCTGACAGAAGTTACTACAACATCTAGAAGTTTTCAGGTCTTTCGCTCCCGAGGGTTGGTGCTGGCTCTCCTCTAAGAAGGCTGGTGTTTGGTGCTCGTCTGGGTGACTTACGCCACCCAGTCGCTCAACTTGGTGTTACCACCACCGGCGATAAGTGATTGTTTACGCAACGCAAACGATCCAGTCCTCACTAGGCATTGGTAACTGTGGTTTTCATTCGAAATAATTATGGAAATTGTTGATTATTACAATCGACGCAAACTGATACGTAATAACATGCGCCAGAGGTAAAGGTATGTATCAACAGTAACATCAGGCGAGATAATATACTACGAACATTATAATAATGTGTGTTACGGAGAGTTGTCAGGTGAGTCTGGTCACCCATACAGGTATGTGATTTATTCCCCATCAAGTAACACGAACCTCCACATATCAATAAATTCTGATACGTTCATAGATAATGTATTCATGACATTAATATATTCAGGGAGATTACTGCCGCTATCAGTATTTTTGTTTATGACGTTATGAGAGACAGAAGTAATAGATTATATATATATATATATATATATATATATATATATATATATATATATATATATATATATATATATATATATATATATATATACAGTATCTAAGTCTTCATTAAACATACCGAAGCATTCAACATGAATTTGAGTAATGGCCTGTACAAACTGGACAATTTTGTAATTAAGAAGATTTGTAACCAGGTGAGAAAGTTGGGTCACCTTACCCTCTGACCTGACCACCAACCGTTGTGTGCTATTTAAAGATTAGTAGGGTCATTACCTAATACCTGACCATTGTGGACCTGGTCTCACCCTCCTCTGTATATATACACCTTGGTTTGTATTTCTCTTTAGTCTGTACTCACCCCTGAAGATGTGAATTACACGAAAGCGCTTGGGAACTTCGTGTTTTCTTCTTTCCTTGTGGTTATCAGCATATACCTAGATATACAGTGATTTACTATATATATATATATATATATATATATATATATATATATATATATATATATATATATATATATATATATATATATATATATATATATATATATATATATATATATATATATATATATATACCCCGTTTCCTTCTCGACCTGCTTTACGCTGTTTCTGTATTTTTTTCGTGTTCTAATTCTCTGTCAAGCTTGACAAGCTTATACAACCTATTAGACGTGAGCATCGCTTTGTTAGGCAGCTACTTCTGCAATGCCATCTTCTAAACCCCTGTCCATCGTAGATACCTACTCTGTGCGATAACTATTTCCCGAATACTTGGTTTTTCCTGAAGAACATCATCTGGTTTAACACCACCGAAGCTCACAAACTCCACTTGATTTCGCGCAAGTTTGCATTTTATTCTTCCACTCCTTGCACAGTTGCGGAAATGTGTTACTCGGGGCCGGATCCAGATCTCAAATTTGACAAATGTAATCCGCCAGTTTTTGTGGTGCAGCCAAGATTTCAAAAAGGTCTATGGAAATTTTACACCTCAATCCGTAATGCTGTACAATATTTTAATCAATATTTAATTAATATTTACTTGGATAAATGTATGTTTAGACAGATATTTCAGTCTATGTTTTGTCATAAAATAAAACAAAGACTGTATAACGTATAGTGTTATTGATTTATAATACAGTGTACAATATGTATACAGACACTGACACACATACACAAGAGGAAGTTGTGTCTTACTGCTGTTGTCTGTGGCCTCGTCTGCCACAATTATTGCTGCTGTCTGTGGTCTCGTCTGCCACAATTATTGCTGCTGTCCGTGGCCTCGTCTACCACAATTATTGCTGCTGTTTGTAGTCTCGTCTGCCACAATTATTGCTGCTGTCTGTAGTCTCGTCTACCACAATTATTGCTGCTGTCTGAAGTCTCGTCTACCACAATTATTGCTGCTGTCCGTGGCCTCGTCTACCACAATTATTGCTGCTGTCTGTAGTCTCGTCTACCACAATTATTACTGCTGTATGTGGCCTCGTCTGCCAGAATTCAGAAGAAACGGTTTTTTATGTACCTTCTACCAGCTTGGTCTGAATATGTTCTCCAATTCCGTTAATGATCTCATTCTGAATGATCATCTCGGAGTGCAATGTTCTGCTTTGCACTCAGTATCACAGTCTTAACCAAACACACCATCTTTCTTTTCAGCAACTCATGCACTCAGTGTTGATACAATCTTCATGTGCACTGGCTGTATCTCCCCCCCCCCCAATAAAGCAGAAACCATGAGCTGCCAGACAAACTCCTGCCTCCACACATGAAAAAACATATCGTACGATGGTACTCCATCTCATAATCTCACACCTCCCCCCAAGTTAAAGGGAAATGACAATGCACATTTGAACTAACGAAAGGAAAGCAATGCAGTCATAAAAAACAATAATGCAAGAAAAAAACCAGTCAAACAGAAAGACAAAAAAACAAACAAACAAAACTCTAAACTAATTTTACACCATATAGTCAGCCAACCAACCTGGGGACCTGTGGCCTCTCCTGGACCTGGCCACGCCCGACTGGGAAGAGGCCTGGGGGTGCGAGCGAGGGCGCGGGTATGGAGGGCACCGCAGAAGGGGGGCCAGGAGGCATAGCGTGGTGCACCACAGGAGTGGTAGGCACAGGGGTGGCGCCGCATCGCAGGTGGCATCTGTTGCGGATGGACACCCTGCCACTGCCAGTCAACCTGACGGCATACTGCCTGTGAGGGCGGGCTTCCACCATTGTGTCCGTCCTGTCCCAGAGCTTGGTAGCGGCGTCCTGCACACGCACCTGCGTGCCCACAGCTAGGGGAGCCAGCTGGTGGAACACCTCCCCCCACAACAGAAGGATCCCGTCCTGGGTTTCAGCCAAGCGCACCTCCCTCATACGAAGCGCTCGCCGCCAGTGCTGCTCCACCTTATAGTGCAAGTGCTGTCTGGCCATGGGAACGCCGTCACGGAGCTGACGGCAGGGGGCAAGGTGGGCTGGCGACTTGTTTACCCCCCGCAGAGGCGTGTTCAGGTACTGGAGGAGGGCCTGGGATGTCATATCACAGTCCAGGCTACCCCCGGGCCCAGTGTTATCCCTGAGGAGCCTCTTGGCGGCCTTGACCCCAGCTTCTGCCCTGCCATTGGACTGGGGAAGTGGGCCGACGAGAGCCGCACCTCGACCCCCCATGACTTGAAGAAATCCGTCATCTCACCGCTGGCAAGGTTGGTACCTCCATTTGTGGAGATCTGCTCAGGTGCCCCCACCTCGTGAAGTAACCCCGCAGACGGGCGATGATCTTGCCAGAGGTGGCCTCGTTGGGGAAGTGGGCGATCTACAGCAGACCTGTGAGTTGATCAGCATATGCTAGGTACGTGTGGCCCTGCAGGTGGAGCAAATCGGCCACCAGTTGTTGAAAGGGATAGTCCGGCGCTGGGGTCAAGACCAACGAATCCAGAGGCTGGGAAGGGGCGTGGGTCTCAAGCAGCACACCGGGACCAATGATACTGCAGGTCACCCTCCATGCCAGGCCAATAGACAGACTGCCAGGCCCACCTGAGCATGGAGTCAAGGCCCTGGTGCCCCACATGCAGGTTAACGGCGACCCGGTGGCGGAGGGAATCGGGCATGACAAGACGCACGTAGCCCTAGTCAAGGTGTAGGTGACCAAACCTCTGAACACAGCCAACCTGTCCCTCACCGAGAAGTACGGCCGCAGACAGGCCACCTCCTGTGACTTGTGGAAGCGCCAGTCGCCCGCCAGCACCCTCGACACTAGAATCTGGTACACTGGGTCGTCCGCAGCCACTTTGCACACGGTGTCTTCGTCCATAGTGATGCACCCATCCTGATCCAGTGCTGCGATTGTGACCGAACACACTGCAGCGCACAGGTCCTCCTCTTGGTCCATGTCCTCCGTGTCAGGCGCCACCCTGAGGGAGAGGAAGCGGGATAGGGCGTCAGCTGCACAGGTCCGCTTCCCTGGCAAGTACTTGACCGTGAACCGGAACTGCAGGGTCTTCTCCTTGAGCCTGAAAAGGTGCGGATTCGCCTCATCCATGAGGTCTTTGTCCCCTAGCAAGCCAACTAAGGGGCGGTGGTCTGTCACCATAATGAGGTTCGGGCAGCCAAGGAGGAACAGCCTGGCCTTGCGCAGGCACCATACCACCGCCAGGGCCTCCCCTTCTACTGCAGCATAGCCGGCCTCGGCCGTGCTCAGATGTCAGCTACCACACAGAGCCAACCACCACCCTACCCTGCAGCAGAAGGGCATCTCTGACAAGGCACAGGCACAGTATTGCTGCAGGACGACGAAGCCGATGCCCTCCCTGCTCCAATCCGTGACAGCTGTCGTAGGCCTGGATTTGTCGTCGTACGCCAAGCCGTCCCGGGCCAACTGACAGATGGTGTCCTGGGCCTGGCGAAACTTGAGCCGCAGCTGGTCATCCCAATACACCCGCTTGCCCACTGGCTTCTTGAGGAGCTCACGGAAGAGCTCCATCACAGGTGCAGTGGCAAGGAAGGGAGCCAACTGGTTAACCAGGCCGTGCCAGGACCTGATGTCAGTGATTGATGGCTGATCAGGCATGGGGAAATCCTTGAAGGCTGACAGACATTGGGCAGAGGGCCCCATGGCGTGATGAATGTGGTCAGGTGTCTACTCTCCTCCTCCAACTCCACCTGGTGAAATCCCCAGTAAGGTGCTTCCCCACCTGCAGTACTGTCACCTTGTCTGGTCCCTGAGATGTGCTAGTGATTGTCAGTTGACTGAAAATGTCCAAAGGAGGGCCACCAGACTGGTGCCTGCACTTCAGCACCTCAGTTATCCAGAGAGATTAGAGTGCCTGCAACTACCTAGCTTATACTACAAACGGACAAGAGGTGACCTAACTGAGGTGTATAAACATCTCAGAGGGCACTACTCAGTCAAGTGTCCATACCTGGAGCTGGCAGATGCCCACCCCACAAGGGGTCACAATTCAAGGTTGAAGAAGCCACAAGTCCAGAAAACTGTGAAGGCAAACTTTTTGGGAGTAATAATTGTGAACTCTTGGAACAACCTGCCAGAGTGTTACTTTTACTTTACTTTTATCGTCTTTGCCATTGATTGGCTCACCTTAGGAATAGCCCCCTGCTTATTTCACCTGATGATTAGCCACCCTAATACTACTTGGAGGTTGTGTTACCATTAGGGTGATTAATCTTAAGGTGATATAAGAATAGTATAATTAATCAGATTCATTACCTACTGCAAGTCGTAATCCTCTTTCATAAACTGGTGTTATTCAGGTTAGTACAGTACAGTATTATACTTTTATCCTCTTTGCATCACCAGTAATGTTCCCAGTTAATATTTGTAGTGATTTAACAGCCTTTTCATTGAACAACTGTCAGTTAAATTGCTCCTCTACTTTTTTAAGCTGGGTCATTTATTTTACCAATTTTAGAGAATATTTTCCAGTGATAGTGTCCTTCATTGACAACTATTTACTGCGACAATTGTTTTCTAGTGAAACAATGGCAATTTTGCAGAGTTACTAAACTTTATCAGTAAAGTTTGTTCCAACATTCCTGCTGGGGGGTTGTCTCTCCTACTTTCTGGCATTCCTGTCTACCTACTGTATTAATCTATCCTATGGTAGTTAATGATTTACTACACTAAATGATAACTATTTTCTAACCAAAATTCACATGTTTGGTTACATAAAAGCAAATAGTAAATTCAGATTAGAATTTTATTGGACTATGAGTAAATTTTATTAACAATTTAAATTTAAATAACTTTCTTTTAGTTATATCTAACTACTAATCCAAAACAAACGGACCAGCCATATAAGTTCATTCTGAATAAGTAGCGAACCAAAAACCATGAAACTAAGAGTATAGTACTATATATATTTACAAGTACTGTACTGTACTGTACTGTATTTGTGTGTAACATCTTGCCATCAACCGTGCGAGATCATTACCACTTTATTACAGGTTACACATGAATCCGCAGCAGTGAGGACAGCTAACCTACATCACCAACACTAATGAGAACTGAGTTTTAAGGCAACGGTATGCTGGGCACTTTCCTCTCAACATGTTGGCCATTTTTGCTGGTCACTGGCCTGACGGCCCAGCAAGGAGCAGGATTTAGCCTACTGAGAAAAATGGACAACAGTTTGGAGGCGAGCTTTGCTGGTCGAATTAGTGCAAAAATATACAGTACTGTACAAGTACTTCATATTAAGTGTTGAATATTTAAGTAAAATTGAAATAAATCATGAAACAATAATAATTTAAAATATAACACAAAACAATGACGTGTTTCTATTTATCTGTCACTTTAAAGCTTATTTAGTATTATCAAATTATTATTCAGGGTCTTCTTTGACTAGCCAGCCAACACCACTTGTAACAAACTTCACGACGCACCCATTGTCTTTTTTTTAGCTTTTACAGATGCCTCACTTGCTTCAGCAATTGAAGAACTAGAGCATAATCATGCAAGGCCTCAACTGTTGTAACGGGATCCATTGCGAACCTTAACTAGACGCCTTGTTATTGTTTTGTTGTGTTTTGGCTGACATGCCAGTATGACAAAAACTTCGCTTTGTTTTGCTATCCGGACCATGTTGGCCCAGCACAGTTGGGAGGAAAAGTGCCCAGTGTGCTGCTGCCTTTAGACTTATTACAGAACCATCATCTGTTAACTGAGTTGTATGTGTCCAGTTCAGTCATTATTTTGCCCAAACTTTACAGCTACATGTATTTTGCTATGCATGTAACCCACACAATATAAAATATCGTGTAATAAGTGGAATATTTGTCAGTAAGTCCTTTAAACAACAATGTAACTCTCTAAATATAACAACACTAAAGAAACTTGGTTATACATATAAAAAAGTATGTGTTGCAATTGTTGTATAAGAACTGAAGAAATGTATCACTGAATAATTCTTACATCATCCTTGAGAACCTTAACTTGAGAATATTCCACCATTTAAATAAGACTACACACCTACTACTGTACAGACTACACCCTCCTCCCAGTTTCTGAGAGTTATTCCTCATAATATAACACAGGACAGGAATCTGTTGCTGACACAATTCAGCAGATCAAAAACATTATACAATATTGTCCTGAATATATTTTCATAATAGTTCTTCATACTGTCATATCTTCTTTATTATCAGTAAGGAAAGTTTATACCTGTAACAAACAATGTTCAGAATTAATTGTTTCATTTGACTGATTTAAGGCATGGGTTAATCTTTCTGTTTTTTGCTGTACAATATAAAACCTTAAACTGTGTGCCAAGATGAGTGTATCATGTCAAAGATGATCATTTACCTGCAGCATAAAAAAATAACTAGGTTGTCTAAGATAACAGAGTCCATGGTTTTTTTTTGGCAGCAATCATTTAATAACACTGGACAAAAAGACATTCATAGTTCACATGTCTAACTGGTAGGATCATTGTTTGGTACCCAATACTGTACTTACTGTAATGCTTCAGTAACACCTCTACCTAATCTGTATGATGCTGAGACAAAGAAATTCTTTGAGCAAAGATCAAATGTTACTTCATAATTCCCTAGCTAGCCAGAGCTTCCTGCCATCACACACTAAGGTATCGCCTGTCACGGTCTGGGTTAACACAGCAGTAGTAGAGCGAGAAGAAGATGATGCCCAGAACACAAGAGAGAGACACCAACACTAGTGGCAGCCAGTGGTACCACATGTCACCATCTGTGGCAAGATACCTGGAAGTACACATATTATGTCAACCGATAATGAGTCAAGAATTGTGAGTTTACTATACTGTATACCATTACTGTATTATAAAATCATGAGGAAAAAACGATTATATATTTAACAGGTAGTATTGGAAAAATAAATTCAAAAAGTCAAATTGGCATGTTATTAAAAAAATAATACACGTACTGTGCTGTACTGTATTACCGGCAGTATGAATCTTTTTATACTGTGTCACCATTACATCCAGAATGCCAGCGACTAAAATTGCTATGTCCGTTACCCAGGTCAATAACTACTGTATATCCTCCAAAGGTAGAACACCACCACCACCTGCCCTCCAGTACATTACTCACCAGAATGCAAGCATACAAGCCTCCTCCACCAGTCTGAAGAAATGATACACTCCAAACTGGATCTTAGGAGCTCTCCCACCAACATTCATAAAGGTATAGAGTAAGATCAGCCCAAAGACTGCACTGAAGGCTATGTCATCCAGCCTGTTGCACGGACCCCTCTTAATGTCATGGCTGAAGGTCGTTCCCATGAGACGTGGGTCTGGACTGCAGACGAGCTATCAAGAAGAGAGAAACTGATTAACTGATTATTGTCATGAGAGACAACAAAATAGATGTGGCAGCCACACAGCCTCTAAAACTACTGCCTCTCACATACTTACTACCATTTATCCACTTCACCACTAGTCGGCTTTCTAGCTATTCAATCTCACTCTTATCCTCCAGTGGTAATTTCTCTGTTACACACTTTTGGCAAGTACAGTACTTGTCATGCACAGATTCTTGAATGTACAGTTGCCCACAGGTATAGTGTTCCAACCCTCAACAGCCTTTCCGAACATATGACCAACAACATATTTTTTCGGTAATATTTGTACTCGAGATTTGTGCTAAGAAATTGATAGATGTAATATCTGTAAAGAGGATTGGACTATGATTCCAATGTTGCTACATGTTCAGAAAGGCTACCAAGGGGTGGAACACTATACCTGAACAATGACCAGCATTGGTCAAGTTTAGTCTTTATGAAACAGTGGAGAGGTCTTACTATGATTAATTTTTCCAGCAATGTAAAATGATTATAAAATATTGTATGACATAAATATAACTAATGGATACATATACAGCATTGACGATGATTCTGAAGAGGAAAATTTAGAAGGTATTCACAGGACTGTATGCAAATAAATAAAAGAGAAAACCACTAAAATGCAACCGGCCCATGAAGTCATACCACTTGGTGGCCTTAGCTACCCCAAGATCCTATGCCAAATATCTCGGAACCCAAGTACCATACAGAAGTGAAATTGTGTTTATTCATTCTACCCTATAAGAGAAACACATTAATTTTACAACTGTTATCTTCCCTCAAAATATGCCATCTGTGAGAGTTGATTAGCTTAAACCCTGTAGGAGTGTAAGGGTTAACTATCTCATATGCACTGAGTGCGAGCTTATTTAAGGCCAGACTTGACAAAAACTAGCATATGTTCAGGTACAAACAAGAGACAGTATGTACACTACAGTACATGCCCAGTACAGTACGTGTGAACAGTGTGTATCAGAGAAATGAACAACCACCCAAACAGCTGGCATGTCAACGAAAGACAAAGAGAATAAAGGATGACCTACATACATTACAATGTCTCATTTGATCCATGTAATACTGAATATGTAAAATAGGAATAATTAACTACGTACTGTACCTGTATAAGGATGAAGACACTACTAGCCAGCCAGTGACAAGACACCAATGCCAGGAATACTATCAGGTATTTGCTGGCAAAGAGGGCAAAACACAACACCTGAAAAAAAAGTTATTCCAGTTACCTCTGTACATATATCAATGAGTGATACCAGTATATATTAATGAAAGGGATACACACATGAAATTACTGTATATGGTGAGTGGTATTAATTATATGATATTTTGGAAACTTAAGAACTTCTGTCCATTAACATCAGCAATTAATTATTCAACTTTATTTGTATTTTGTAATTTATTTATCATTTCTCCACCACTTATCAGCTTACTAACCATTTAGGCAATCAGTCTCTTCTTTTATGACCTTTTTTGCCCAGTGTTAGTACAGGAGGAAACTGGAGTCCTAATAAATCTTAAGGCTACCCCTGTCAAATTTTACTAATCACACCTTAAATTGTCTAGAGAGCATAATTTAATGAAAAGAACCTTAGGATAAAAGAAAAGGAAAAGTAATCAGAGACGTGACCGATTGCCCAAGCGGCTAACGAGCCGATCAGTGGTGAAGAGGATAAAAGTAAAAGTTAAAACCTTCTGCAGCTCACCATGTTGAGTATCACCCAAAAACCAAATTTGGGTTTCAGACTATACGGGAGTGATGTGGCTACAGTGACAACTGATGAGTTGAACTGGCAACAATGCTACCAGCAATGTAAGCAGACACAAACAAAATAACATTTACCAGGGCAAACTTTTTGGGGGTTAATTGTGAACTCTTGGTGTAAGAGGGCAAATCTTTAATGTTTGATTGTTGCCACTTTATTGTATATCTTCCACCTTCTTGGTTATATCTCTCTTGGTTCTTGTTGCTAAGTTTTTATTTTCTTTAATTTCTAATTAATTTTCTCAAAGTACTTACTGTATTTCTTTGAGTGTCTCTTACTTATTTGTTTATTTCTATCTTGTTTAATTAGATTCTTTCTGGAGGTTAACCTGGGAGAATCACATACTTGTCTATTATTACATACTCCTGTAATTACTGTACTTACATCTCCAAGCTTCCACCAACCAAGCCTTATTTTTAGAATTTAACATTCGAAATGAACCTCTCAATTAAGTTGGTCGCGTGGTATACATGAGAGGTTAGGCATAGGAGTTATCAAGTGTATTTTCAGGGATGGCCATTGTTAGAAGGAATGAGAGGCGATACAGTATGCACATTATACTGAATCAATATTTATTAAAATCAAATATGGATACTGTGACAATTTGAACTTTCACTCACAACAACAAAACTTAGGTTCAATTAAGACTTTTTTTACTTTTATCCTCTTCGCCACTGGTCAGCTTGTTAGCCGCTTGGGTCACGTCTCTGTTACACACTGTTGGCAAGTACTGTACTGGGCATGCACTGGCTCCTGAATGTATCTAGACCTGCTCCACTGCTGGTCAAGTTTGGTTTTGAAAGAGCTCACAGTCAGTGCCATCACAACACTCTCTGGCAGGTTGTTCCAAAAGTTCACAACTCTTAACTCCAAAAAACTTGGCCCTCACAGTTTTCTGGACTTGCAGCTTCAACCTTGAGCTGTGACCCCTTGTGGGGTGAGCGTCTCCCAGCTCCAGGTATGGACACTCGACTGAGTAGTGTCCTTTGAGATATTTATACACCTCAGTAAGTACCCCCTTGCCAGTCTGTAGTATAAGCAGCATTTTAATCTATCTGGGTAGCTGATAGTGCAGGCACCAGTCTGGTGGCCCTCCTTTGGAAATTTTCAATCAATTGACAGTCCCTTGCATATTTTGGAGACCAGATGGGATAACCGTACTCCAGGTGGGGAAGCACCTCACTCTTGAAGATCAGTACGAGGGATGGACCGTCTAGATATCTGAACGACCTTCTTATAAGAACTAATAATTTGGTTGCTTGATTCACCTTCTTCTCACAATGGCCCAAGAACTTCAGTTCATTGTCAACATACACACCCAGGTCCTTTTTGCATTCAATGTCAATTAATGCAGTTGATTACTTTACTGTGACACTTAGAAAAATAGAACTGACCAGAATGTCTTACTTCCTGGGTAGCAAAATAAATCTTCAGTTAACATTTACAACACTCAATAATTATACAACCTTCAGGGTATTATTACACAACATTGACAATAGTGAAGGTCACTCTGAACACTTGTCAATAGCACACAATGATAGTATTATTTTGTGTACCATGCTATTACTTGATTAACTAACATGAAAACTTACACCAGCATATATCAGCTGTGAGTACAGCTGGTTCACTCGCATAACAAACACAAATACTATACTAGTGATAGTAATATTTACAGTCTCAATGCTCGACCTGGGACAATTATATTCCCGATAACCCATCCACAATAAGGCACACAAGAATCATTAGCACATAGGCAGGATGATTACACCAGGCTTACATTACTGTTATTCAAAACAAATTAACCAGGGTCTTAAACATGAATCGTCATTAGTAGAACCGTCATTATCAGAGGCTTTCCTGTACTGGTTCAGATGCATTCTGGAGCCAGTCCAGGTATGAACACTCAACTGAATAATGTCCTCTGAAGAGATTATACTTTACTTTTTACTTTTATCCTCTTCGCCATGGATTGGTTTGGTATCCGGTAAATTTCTCGAAATCAATTGCTCGAAATCATTTGCGTGAAAAATAATATCTCGAACGATCAATTGCTCGAAAGGCAGATTGCTCGAAAATAGTGGTTTCGTGAAGAAAATCCAAAAATAAGATAAAAAATACAACTTTATTATTGTTAATTGAACAGTTAAAATTAAGAACGGGTACATTTCTATTATACAACAGTTCTTAAATATTCTTCTACATTGTTTGTTTCGTCATAGTTTATAATAAGAACGGGTCTATTTTTACTATTTTTGTTGTTCTTCATACTTAAAAATATAAAAAAATAAAAATGTGTGGCAAGTCAGTCCAGAGAGAAAGCCCTAGAAGACTGACTGCTAAGGTGAGTGTTGAGGCTCCTTATATAACCTGCTACGTTGACGTGTCGTTAGACGGCGCAGGCGCAGTGCTCAACTGACGTGGTGCTTCGAGCTTCGAACTGCTACAGTATTCAACCGTTAAATAATTGATTTCGAGCAATTTACTGTCGAGTTCGAGAAATTATTTCGAGCAATTTACTGTCGAGCAACTGATAATTCGAGAAATTATTTTTCGAGCAATTGATTTCAAGCAATTTACTGTCGAGCAATTGATTTCGAGAAATTTACCTAGATTCGATTGGTTTGTTAGCCACTTAGGCAGTCGGTCATGTCTCTGTTATGCACTGTTGGCAAGTACTGGGCATGCATTTGCAGTACAGTAGAACGTCGATATAACACGAGATATGTTCCAAGAGAGGTCGCTTTAAACCGAATTCGCACTAAATTGAAGTGTTGTTTCAATGGAATAATTTAGTTTGGTACTTGAAAGAAACACAAAATACTAAAAAGATTGCGGGTCTACCCAGATGCACCTCAGCCCATCTCCTATAATAAACAAAACATTGTTTTTTGTTGTATTATGCTAAAACAAGCCCTCATAAATCAACACAGCTAAAATTAAGGGATGCGAAATGGTCTGTTTACTAGCAATCAGCTGATGTGAGAGGGTGGTCACGCTGGCGCCGTGTACCACCTGCCTCTCGTCCAACTCGCCAAGCAATTTCACTTTCCTCTCAACTTACTTTTTTAATTACTTTATATTATCTAAAATAGATTTTCACTCAACTTTAGTTAGGCAAGTCATCCTCTGAAGATGCAGAACCCAACTAGACCAGCTTATTATCCACATCACTGTCCAAATTGGCGCCCCACACTTGAAGCACCATTTCCTCACTACCGTGCTTCCAGCACCTTGATTTTCTGATTCCAGTGTAATTGCTTGCCTTGATTTCTTGGTCTTTGGGGTAGTTAATGATGTAGTAGCTGGCCTCTTGGACAGTGGCGATGGTTAATGCACATGGTAGGAGATAGCGTCAAACAATATGTCCGTTTACTAGAGCATCAGTGAGAGAACTGAGGATACGTGAGGGCGTGGGAGGGTGGCGGACAGCCGTGTAGTGTGCCCAGAGACGCGTCTAGCGGTAAACATTAGACGTGAATTTTAAAATGGAGTGTATTTCCATATGATGTACCAGAATGACTCTCGTAAAATAGGAAAGATTTGCTTTAAATTAATACATTGTCCTTAATTGTGGGTGTCACTTTAAATCAATAATTTTAAATCTAATCGCTTTAAATCGACATTCTACTGTAATGTCTATTAAGTACAGTACTGTAATGTATAAAATAGGCAACTGCAGGCATTTTTATATCTCTTGAGTACCTTGGTACCAGAATACAGGCACCAGAGCGGGTGGCCCTCTTTTGAAAATTTTGGTCATGTTGGTGGTACAGTTGAAGTACACTTGCTTCTCACCATTGTAGTTAGGGTTCAAATCCCTGGGTCAGATGTGAGGTGGATATTATCTAAATGTGACCCTTCCAAACATTGCAGGTTTTCTCTGGGCACCTGTACTTCAGTCTCCTCACATACTAATGCTGAACTGTGAAAGTTTTAGTAAAATAGCCAATTAGCCTGACTGGCTGATAAATGGTGGAAATGATAAATTAAAATTAATAATTAAGTGTGTCCTTACCTGGGGGGCAATAGAACAGAAGTGAGATATTGAAAGGAAGAGGAGGCCTGCAAGACTCAGATTTCCTAAAGATGGATGAGCCAAACGTATTGCCTTTGAGAAGGCTCCCACAGACAGTGCCATGGCTACCACAGATGCTGTCACTGAGAGTATCTGCATCATCACTGGCAGAAAAAAATTATGGTACAATAATACAGTAGTATCAAATTTATTGCTCTGTCAGGTTTTGAATAATAACAACTTATAGATGTACCAGTATAGTTACTCTCGACCAGTAGGCCAAATATGCACATTAATGTCCAGTTTAAAGTTCTTTCTTTTAATAAATTTATAATTCATCAAATTCTGATACTGGCTACTCCTCAACAAGCTGATCAAGTTGAAATTTAGGAAATACAATATGTTGTGGTAATGAACCTTGACAATTCTACCCATAGTTAAGCAGTAATTACTTACTTCATGCAGGTTTTGAGGTAATTTTTAGGTGTTTGTACTGTATATTCAACTCAACCCATTAAATCAGTCAAATATATTTACATCAAATGTTTCCTGCATTTTGATTAAAATCTCAATACTGTATACTGTACTGCACTGTATACAGAAAATACTCATTTTCAAACTCGTTTAAGATACTGGTTTCAAAATTTTGTCATTGTGCTAAAAGCACTAAATATTTTCACCTGATATCAAACACTAATTATTTCTTTCCTATGTGTTTACAAATTGTATTACCTGTACTTAGTATTATGATCAACTCAAACTACCAAACCATATTAACACAAATTTTGATTTCATCCCCAAAAAATACTATAACTAGCTCCTTACTTTTCAAGAAATCCAAATTTTATTCAAATTTTATAATGTATACAGTAGATACTGTAGAGTATTGATTGTTTTAACATGTTCAATGGATACTTTTGGACTTGTTGCTGATTAAGGATCTGAGGTCAAAATTTATAAATCTCAGTACAGTACATGGTGTTAATTAATGACTCTTCAGATAATTCAACCCACTGTACTTTCACTAACTGTTTCTTATGTTTTAGATGCGACATTTATTTGATAGTACAGTACTCATATTTTGGAGTCATTTAAACCTTTTAATTTCCAAATTGAAGATACTGAATTTGTTTTTACAGGTATTTGTGAGGGGGACAAAAAATCTCCTGACTTAAAACCTTGCTTCTTCACTAGTATTTTTCAAAACTTTAAGTAGTACAGTAGCTCCAGAATTACATAAACATACTAGAAACAACTTCAAAAACAATACAGGAATACAGGAAATATCAGCCAATTTTGTTTGTGTGTAACTAGCACAATCCATTAGCAAAAGTATTACATCTTGACCCTTGATCCTTAATCAGCTGACATCTTCTGTGCCTATAATGCAAGTGTGAAGGAAATCAGATTGAAAAAAAAATATGGCAAGAATGTGTTTTTTATGGGCAAAAAATCTTTGTTTTGATTTCAAATAACATTTTTATTTATTCTAATTGAGCAATTCTAGAATTAGAGAAAAATGAGCTTCAAAAAAAATACTGTTCAGTACAGTAATCACAAACCATCTGCAATAATGGCTATCATATACTGTATCTAGGTACTGTACAGTAAAATTAATTCATGAAATGCTCAGTAAAAATGATCAAACTACAGTATTAATATACATAACACCAAATTAACAGATCATCTTGGGACAATAAATCATACAGGTATTCTGGTATACTGTACTGTACATTTTAACTGGACAAACTGACATTCAGAAATAAAACTTACATGTCTGGCTGATGTGACCTTGTAGTGCCTGATCTGGGATAGTGTGAGTCATGATATAGAGTTGCAGGATGAGCTGAGGAGCATCCTGCAACATAGATGACAAAACATCCACATTTGCAGCATCTCGTTCTGCATGGATCCATCGACTATGGTAGGAATTACATAGGGGCTCGATTGTAGGGGCAGGGTTGATGCTAGAATTACCTGATGTTGCCAAAAAAATAAGTACAAGTATTAACAATGACATTAAATGGTTATAAATCAGTCATAAGTGGCACCAATGTGTAGGCATGTCAAAATTGTTGCCTCAGGTCGTCAATCAGAACTGGAATCCATAGAGCTTTCTGGTGCAGCTAAAAAAAAAGAAAAAAAAAAATTGGTGTCCAGTAATAATCAACCTGTCTCTATCACTCTTCCTGCCTCTGTCACTATTCCTGCCTCTCACTCATCCTGCTTCTGTCACTACTCCTGCCTCTCACTCATCCTGCCTCTGTCACTATTCCTGCCTCTCTTACTCTTCCTGCCTCTCACTATTCCTGCCTCTGCTACTCTTACTGCATCTGTCACTATTCCTGTCTCTGTCAATCTTTCTGTTTCTTCAGCACACTTTGTTTGGAATCTGTAAATGTTAGCCCAACTTCTGTGGTTACATTTTGGCCATACTATTTATCATCTTCCGCCTTGTCTATGTGTAACACACTCAGAACTTCTTATCTGTACTCACTTACAGATCAAACCCCTTTTACTTCTAGCAGCCTTAACTAAGTATGATTGCTGGTATCACAAACAGCTTGTAAATCTTCCACTGTACAGTACAGCTCCTCCCCGACTTACGACGGGGTTAGGGATCCAAATCCAGGTTGTGAGTCGAAATGGTCGTGTCGAAAATGCTTAAATAATACATAGAATATCTAAAATGGGTGTCTCTTTTTCTTCTCAGCACCACAAAACTCTCACTTTTAAGCTTGCCAGCCATTTTAAAGTGAATTACAAAAGAAAATTTTCTCTGTGTACTGACGTTGGGAATCGAAAATACGTAATTTGACAAAATTTGGGTACGACTGAGGCAGGTCGTAAGTGCAAGTGGTCGTAAGTCGAGTAGGTCGTAAGTCGGGGAGGAGCTGTACAGTGATCCCTCGGTTAACGAGCGCCTCGGTTAACGAGATTTCGGTTAACGATTTACCTTCCATAAGATTCTTAACTTCGGTTAACGAGCAATCCCTCGATTAACGAGTTTTTTACGAGCCGACTTCAACATGTTTTCGCTTGCATTTGGAGGTCCACCAGCTGTAGTATTAGTCCGCCAATACAGTAATCGGTTTTAGGGCTTAAATTCCTTACTATTTTGGTAAATATCAAGAAGTTTATACTATTCAATGATTTTAAAAGTTTAATATTAACTTTTTTAGTAATTTTAACAATTATTGAACATAATTGAAGGTAAAGAAACTAGTTTCTGGCGTGCCATCCAGCCTGTTAACACACCAGACAGGCGTTAGTCTCTCTCTGTTTTCAGTGGAGGTAACATCTTGCTTGAGACTCTCTTCAACTAAATGCTTTTTTCTGTGTTTCCAAGCAAATTATTGGTCATTTTGAAATTTATTTTACAATTTGACAATATATAATGCAGTGCAGTGTTGATTTAAAGAAAATAAACTTGAATTACAACAAGAGAACTAAAATTTTATGGGTGAAATGGTGCCACGGGCTGACTTCTCTTCCACCCCAGTGCCTTCTCTTCTCCCTTCTCCTCCACCCCCATTCTAATTCCCATCATCATCATCATCATCATCATGCAGGAGCCTTCTACATACACACCTCAAAGTAAGTGTACTTTTCTACCTTTTTTGTTGAATTTAGGCAATTTTCGGTGAGCTGGAACCAATTACCCAAAAACCTATTGAAACAATGGTTTCGGTTAACGAGTTTTTCGGTTGACGAGCAACCTGCTGGAACGAATTGTGCTCGTTAACCGAGGGACCACTGTATATACAAATGTGACAACCTTATCTGAATACAGTTATCACATACATTGTTGAGTTTTCATATGGCATTAGCTGCTTAAAGGATGTAAATACCTGTATACCAATCACTGAAGCATTCTGTAGGCAAAAGTACTTGGCTCCTTATCAGTGTTTCACAAAGTTACAAGTATATATCACCTGTGACTGGCTTTGTCATTCAGTGCTCACTTAGTAAATTCAAGGAAAGGTGTTTTTATACCCCCATTCAAGACGTGGCAGAGTTGCAGCACCTAATGTCTTATGGATTTCACTTCAAGTCACCCCTGCAGTCATATATGGATATGGATTCATGCATGATATGTATCTTGACTGGGAATATCACAGGTGTATAGAAAACCCTTTCCCTCTCTGTACAGTACCAACCATATGTTGTGCTATGGTAGAAGCTCACATTTACACTTGAGTACAGGTATTGTACTATACATAAACACAACCGATGTCAAAACTTAAAACAGTTTGTCTAGTGCATAATATATTTCTGGTTCAATAAATTTTTTGGAAAAATAAGAAATTGTGTTATTCTATCACATGCTCTTGTTTCATTGAACTTTATGAAAATTATAACCTACATTAAAATTAATGGATGCATATGGTTGCCTCTTTGGAATATGCTGAATTTATAAATTAGGTAAATAATGAATGTTATTACTGGCAAGTCACACACAGGGCATCAACACAAACATCTTTCAAACACTTGTCAATTTTATTAACCAATGTTATCTTTCAACATCATAATCCCTTATATATTGATACCTTCAGGTGTGATTTATGATAATTAAGTTACTTACACATCTATACAGTATTGTGTGTGTTTTGTATTGGCTGGTTCAACTACACATTTTGGTATTTCAAAGAAAACCTCCACTAAACACATCCATATCCTAACACTACTCTATCATACTCCTCCACTAAGGCACGTTCCTCCCACACATGTACTGTGCAGTAATCATAGCTTTGGCCATCTTCCATGTACAGTATGAATTTCTATTGATTTTACTCAAATACCTATATACTGTACTCTTCTAGTGATGCTCTTGCCTTTATTCTGCAATAATCCACAACACTCCATTTTTAAGTTCATCCATCACTCTCTGTGTAGGAAACTGATACAGTATATGAAATATCTGTGATGAATACTTTCATTACACAACATGTTATCATTCAAAGTGTTGTTTCTCAAATAAGTGAAGTACAATACATGACCGCAAGCAGTTTGTGGTGATTAATGGCACTAAATCATCATGTGTACCCGTCACAAATGGGGTACCACAGGGCAGTGTATTGGGTCTACTGTTCTTTGTTTGCTTCATAAATGACATGCCTGACGCTGTACATTCCTCCATACAAATGTTTGCAGATGACACCAAGTTATTTTGGGAAATTGAGAACCAAGCAAACTGTGAAGAGCTGCAGAAGGATCTCTGTGAGCTTCAAAAATGGTCGAAAAAATGGCTGCTAAGATTCAATGTCACGAAGTGTAAGAGGATGCATCTGGGACATACCAACGGCAAGGAGGCATATCATGTGCCCCAGCAGGAAAAGGAACTGCATTAATTGAGACTAAATGTGAAAAGGACCTAGGTGTGTATGTTGACAATGAGCTGAAGTTCTCGGGCCATTGCGGGAAGAAGGTAAATCAGGCAACTAAATTATTAGGTCTTATAAGAAGGTCGTTCAGGTATCTAGACGGTCCGTCCCTCATAATGATCTTCAAGAATGAAGTGCTTCCCCATCTGGAGTACTGTACTCTCACCCCGTCTGGTCCCCGAGATATGCTAAGGACTGTCAGTCGATTGAAAATGTCCAAAGGAGGGCCACCAGACAAGTGCCTGCAATACGGTACCTCAGCTACCCTGAGAGATTAGAGCGCCTGAAATTGCCTAGCTTATACTACAGACAGGCAAGGGGAAACCTAATTGAGGTGCATAAGCATCTCAAAGGGCACTACTCAGTCGAGTGCCCCTACCAGGAGCTGGCAGATGCTCGCCCCACAAGGGATCACAGCTCAAGGTTAAAGAAGATGCTAGCCCAGAATACTGTGAGGGGTAATTTCTTCTGAGTGAGAGTTGTGAACTCTTGGAACAATCTACCAGCGAGTGTTGTGACAACACCAAGTTTGAGCTCTTTCAAGACCAGACTTGACAAGCACTGAAGCAGGTTCAGATACATTCAAGAGCCAGTGCATGCCCAATACTTGCCAACAGTGTGTAACAGAGACATGACCAACCGCCCAAGCGGCTAACGACTCTATCAGTGGTGAAGAGGATAAAATTAAGAAGTACAAAAAGAAGTTATGATATACCATTAGTGCGAGCTGTATGGTCTTCAACTTGATTCTTCTGGGCACAGCTGTTGGTTTGATGGTTGCCATTGCACCTGTAGTCATGGTTGGCAACTGATGACTCTTTCCTTTTAGTCTGAATCCCACTATAAAGCAGATCTATGTACCTGTAAGACATGACCCAGCTATAAACATTCTGCTCAAAACTAACCAAAGACTGAAATACAGTCGGCCCTTCACATACGCGGGTTTAGCATTCACGGATTCGCAAATACGCAGATTCCCCAGTCGAAGGAATATTCTGTACATTGAAGTAATTGAAATACATTCAAATCGCGCGCGGCACCGAACACTGCACACCGCCCGCTCCCGCTACCTCACACACACTCATAGCTCTCCCTCACTCGGTCAGTCTCGCTGTAACCACGCTTGTGTTGACATCAGCATTGTAGTTGCAAAAATATTACATTTCCGTGAATGTATTATATCAAGCACAGTATGAATAGAATATCACTAATATAACAGTATTTTAACCGAAAACTATTGAAAAAACGAGTAACATATCTTGAACATCGGAAGGTTAGGTAAAGTCTTTTGTTTTCATGTAGTTTATCCTAATTTACATTGAAATACATTACGTTTCAGCAAAACTACTATTTATTTCTGAGAATATGGAAATGTAATATTTTTGCTGAAATGACGTACGTATTACAGTGGAAAGTGGGATAAAATTGTGACGAAAGCAATGACTTTCGCTTTCTTTCGTTCAAAATATGTTAACGTAATCGCTTTTCAAATGGTTTTCAGTTGTGGGATTTTGAGGTTAATGATAGGATAGAATATTATTGTAATACAGTACAACAGTTTTTAACTGAAAACCATTCGAAAAGCAATTACGGTAAAATCTTTTGAACAGCGAAAGAAAGCGAAAGTCATTGTTTTCGTCATGATTTTATCCCACTTTCCACTGTAATATGTATGTCATTTCGGCCAAAATATTACATTTCCATATTTATTTCTGAGAATATATTCATTCAGTCACAGTTAAGGTAAAATATACTTCTGATATAATATTTTAATGAAAATATGGTATCGTAGTTTTCTTTTGTTTCAAATTTAATTAACAAAGATTGATGTTTCAAATGTAATGAACAAAAATTTATGTACAGTATCTATAAATAAACTTTAAAAAATTAATACTTTATGTTTTACCTCGTCCTGTGCATACCATACCATGCATTTGGCTACTTTGGGCTTGCTATGATGACGCAAGAGATCTGCCCTGGCAACTGTACCGACACTCACAGCTGGTGGTGCGTTGGTGCTTCGTTTCCATTGTTTACTGGTAGTTACTGGTAAATATTTTCAACCTAACAAAACTATTACCCATTTAGAGGTTGACCCCGAATTTTTTGCCAAATAATTTGGTCTTAAAAACTCGAACTACACACAGGTATATACGGTAAATAAGGACATGGGGGGCCAGGGTTTTTTTAGGGGGGGGGGGGCGGGGGCAGCAATAGTACACGGATTTTTAACATTCACAGGTATCTCTGTTACCTAACCCCCGCGTATGTTAAGGGCCGACTGTACTCACCTTGGTTGCCACCTGATCTAGAAGGTTTATGTTGAGATACAATGAAGGACAGAGACATGTACAAAACATAATGATCATCCCACTCAGAGTAATACTGAGATTAAAGTACATTTCACACTTGTTGTCTGAATACACCGCAATACTGTACCTTTGTTCTATATTTCTGAGAAAGAAGTAAGTCAGGAAAAATAGGAAAATGGTAAAAATGATACACTACACCAGACCCATGCCTCTCTGGGAAAGGTAGGAACGCTACAGAAATATAACAGTAGCATTAAAATGACACAAAAATACACAATGACTGGTAAAGTTAAAATTATGGAGAATAGTAGTTTCCATGTGTATTCAATTGAACATTCAATAAGTCCTTTAAAATTGTATCCAGCAATTAGTAGTTGAACTATAATATTGTACAGTACTGTAGTGTACAGTTACAGTATAATGTTGAACCTGTAAAGAAGAACTGAGAATCATTAGCTAAATATTAAATTCAACCTCAATTTTCTAAAATAAAAAGTAGTTGAACTAAGAACATCTAAACTTTAATTTGGAATGCATTAGTAAATTACATAAATAAGTGATATCCTTGATAGCTGGAACAATTGGTGCAGAGCACTTCCAGGAATGAGAGATTTCTGGGTAACAAGACGTCTCTCTCAAATGTGGAAAAAATCCCATCCCCGGAAGGGATTTTTCCCCGGTACTGTACGTACTGTTTAAAGTTTCTTGGATTTTTCTAGAAATTGCACATTATTTCATCCTCAGAATTTGCTCCCAGAACAGGAAAAAAAAATTAAAAGAGTTTCAGGAATTTTTCTCAGCATTTTCCAGAAAATGCACCTGATTTTCAACCTTGAAAAATCATTCTCAAAACTGGAATTCAGAGAAAGTTCCAGAAAAATTCCAAGCAAATTTCAATTCTGGCTATCGTAGAGTTCTGGCTAAGAGGGATTCCGGCCACCAGAGATATTACTTACCAGGAAAGACCTTTTTCATATTAACTCTGACTGAGCTACAGTATTACAGCCTCTAACCTGTAAATAGTACAGTACAGTACCTGTATTTACAGTACAGGTTGTACCTCTCTAGTCCGGCATTCTGTGGTCCGGAAACTCCCGTAGTCTGGAACGATTTTAGTTTGCCGAATAGCCAACATCCCTGATGTAGCTCAAATGTAATTTGAGTTATAGTACCCTCACTTCACTTTGGAAGCAGAATTATGGTAGCATTAAAGGTAATTGAAATAGTATTTTAACAGTATTACTTTGTCTTATTTATTTATTTCCTGTCTTATGTTTTTAGGCTTTATGTAGGGTGTTTCGAGGGTGAATTTCCATGGTCCGGAAATTACCATGGTCCGGCACCAGTCAGGTCCCGAGGTTGCTGGACTAGAGAGGTACAACCTGTACCTTTACCCATATGGCTGGAATAAGTTAATACCCTGTATTTGGATATTATGACTGAGCTCCATAGGCAGAACAATCTATCATTACCCTGAGATGGTCTTATACAGGTATTCATGACCTGCCACACTGACCTGAGAACAGTTCCCTGCAGCAGGAGGTGGGTGATGATCCTGATGCCCCACACACAGGGTGAAGCCTTGGGCAACATGTAACACATCTCCTCCGACTCACACACATGTTCATCAAACCAGTACCAGTATATGCTGAAGGCATTCACCACTAACAGAGGTATGACTGTGAGGAATGAAATGATAATTATAAAAATGTTAAGACACAACGATTATTTATACATTTTGCAGATCATTCTGAAGATTACACACCCCAGCTTACTTCACCTGAATATTAACCACCCCAATGCTATCTGTGGGGATTGGGTTCAATTACAGTAGCATTAGTGTGGTTAATCTTCAGGTAAAATAAGCTGGGGTGTCTAATCTTCAGATTGACTCGTTTTATATTGGATCCAACAAAGTAAATTTCCAGAGTTACACCTTCCCGATTATACAATAGTTTTCTTAATCTTGTAGTAAAAAACTTGCTGGTCATATCCCATTAGCGTACATACATTATATTGCCATTTAAAAATACCTTTGATGTTAGAGGAAGAAACACATTGGAAGAGATAGAAATTATGTGTTTGAGAGCAATGTGTCGGGTGAAGACAACGTGGAGATTACGAGGGTCAGATATATGAAGATGTAGAGGTGAGAGGAGTGTTGGAGAACAGCTGACTACAATTTGCTCAGATGGTGCTGACATACTGAAAGAATGAGAAATGAAAGATATGAAAATGTGTGCATATTTCAGAAGTGGATGATGGGAGAAAGAGAAGAAGTCCATGAACAAGAAGGGAGAAGGAAGGATGAGGTCAAAGAGACACAAGATGAGAGGTGAGATGGATGTCCAGAAAGCAGTGTCATGATGCCAAAGGGGTGATGCTAGCACATGAATAAACAACAATGCTAAACCTGAGGACTTTACCTTGGAAACTTGTCGTGGAAGCAAGAGGGGAAACCGTAACAAAACACATATGTTACATCACAATCAGATAATGAATGGCAGTGTATGAATAAAAATAATACATTTTGATTCTGGATACTCTTTATCAAAACACGTTATGGGATAATAAGAACGAAAAAAAAATTAGACACATACAGTAGAGTATATACATTTCCTCACCTAGGAATAGAACTGTAGAGCGGAACCAAACTTCAGTTTCAGGGTCGTCGTACATGTAATACGCCACAAAGATGTCAGATACCACATCGAAGTAGAACAACCCAATACTGAAGAGAGCCATCAGGGCATCAAGCCATCCAAACTTTGACTTTTCCATTGGCTCCATCAGTGTCTTAGTGCCCTTTAAGAGAATAACTTGAAATTATATTACTCCATAAGAGGTTGAGGGGTTGTGTATATTGTCCTGAGAAAAGTGTGTGTGTGTGTGCGTGTGTGTGTGTGTGTGTGTGTGTGTGTGTGTTCTCCAGGGGGTGAAAGAAAGCAAGACAAGACCTGACATCAGTTTATTCAAAAAGTATTAAAAAGTATAATTGAGTTCCCATATTTTTTATTGCTGTAGGATGAGCAATATCACTTATTACAGCTATCACATATTCATTACTCCCTAAAATTATCAGAGGGTTGACCTTAAGCATTAAAGACTAACGATAATTAATTTTATATCAATAATCCTGATAAACTAGGGATAGCCAATGCTAGCTACCTGTCACGATGGTAACTTGCTCAAAATACAGTCCAGGTATTAGCAACATAACGTCAATGGTTAAATAAATACAATACTTGTACTACAGGCAGAGCTTATCAGATCCAAAACGATCTATCACATCTTCAATGAAGGCTTCCTTTCTATCTAACACCTGGCATTTCACACTGACCATGCACAATCCAGACAAGCATTCATTTGGCATTGTTAACTGAAGCGGTGTCATGACACGACTCAGTGTGCTAAATGACTGCTCTACTTCACAAATGGAGGCCTGAAGTGTCATGGAGATCAATAGGGCTTCTCAAATAGCAGGAAACAAATCACACTGCTTCAGAAGATTTGTCAAGTATAAGGTTGCACTTTGGCACCTCAGCTACCCTGAGAGATTGGAGTGCCTGAACTTGCCTAGCTATTCTGCTTACAGATCTGCAATGTCTGTTCAGTCATCACATGCACTAGCGTAGCTAGGGGGGGACGGGGGGGGGCGGTCCGCCCCGGGCGGCACTTTTGGGTCAAATAGATCACGACCACGACGACATTGATAAAGAGGAGTTCCTCGTTGAGAAAAAAAGACTTCAGCATTTTGTTGCTGTTGCTGCTATAACTATTAAAGACAGAATACAGACGTGGAAAGAAGGCCCCCTTGAACTTTTGCAGTTTATTCAAAAGTATAACCTTGGGAACTCGGTTCCAAATATAGTAATAATGCTGAGGATTTTCCTCACAATTGCTGTTAGTGTTACTACCTGTGAGAGGAGTTTTTCGAAACTAAAACTGATCAAGAATTACTTAAGATCTACTATGAGCACCTTGCGGTTGAGAAATCTTGCCATACTGTCTATAGAGCGACAATTGACAGATGAAATAGTTTTTGACAATGTCATTGAAGAATTTGCCAACAAAAAAACAAGAAAAGTTACTTTGTAGAAAGTTGTAGTTTTCATTTCAGAAATAAAGATGGTCCTAATTTTTTACACTTTTTTACTTTTTTCCCTATCCTATATGTCGTTTTTGCTTTTTGTTTAACTGTTACTTATAAAGTTTAAGTATGTTTGGTGTGTATTTAAAGCATACTATATTTGAGTATGTGAAAGTACAGTAATATTATAATGGTACACAAACTATTTAATATATATATATATATATATATATATATATATATATATATATATATATATATATATATATATATATATATATATATATATATATATATATATATATATATAGAGTGAGTCACTGTGCAATATGTATTTTTTGTGGGGGCACGGGGGGGCGGCAAACTCAAGGGCCGCCCCGGGCGGCACACACTCTAGCTACGCCACTGATCACATGTCATGTACCCCATCTGGGACTTTGGTACAGAAGAACAGAGAACAAAATATCTTCCCAGACTTGCGAAAGGAGAAGTAATTGGATGCTTCGGGTTGACTGAGCTCAACCATGGGAGTGATCCAGCTGGTATGGAGACTCGTGCAAAATACGTCCCATCAGATAAAGTTTATGTTCTCAATGGTTCCTATACTACAGTCGGGCAAGGGGAGACCTAATTGATGTGTATAAGCATCTCAGGGGGCACTACTCAGACGAGTGTCCTTACTTGGAGCTGGTGGACACTCGCCCGACAAGGGGTCAGAGCTCAAGATTGAAGAAGCCGCAAGTCCAGAAAACTGTGAGGGCAAACTTTTTCGGAGTGAGAGTTGTGAACTGTTGGAACAATTTACCAGAAAGTGTTGTGACGGCACCAAGTGTGAGCCCTTTCAAGACAAGACTTGACCAACACTGGAGCAGGTTCAGGTACATTCAGGAGCCGGTGCATGCCCAGTACTTGCCAACAGTGCGTAACAAGAGACGTGACCGATCGCCCAAGCGGCTAACGAGTTGATCAGTGGTGAAGAGGATAAAAGAAAAGGAAAAGTAACAGAGACGTGACCGATCGCCCAAGTGGCTAACGAGCTGATCAGTGGTGAAGAGGGTAAAAGTAAAAGTTCAGATTAGCTCCTAGTTGAAGTTAGCCCTTAACTCATGAGACATAAAGGCAAGCATGAACGTAGCATGCTTCTCTGTTGGGCGCTGTAAACGCTTCTGCGCTTCACCTTACACAAGGATGTAGGGGGGTGCCCAATAAAAAAAAAAGGACACTCGAGTGAGTAGTGCCCTTTAGGATGTTTATAAACCTCAATTAAGTCTCTCCTTACCCGTCTGTAGTATAAGCTAGGCAATTTCAGGAGCTCTAATCTCCCAGGAACCTGCCCCAGTGTTGGTCAAGTCTGGCCTTGAAAGAGCTCACACTCAGTGACGTCACAGCACTCTGGCATTGTTCCAAGAGTTCACAATTCTCACTGTTAGGCACTATTGGCACTGTCGGTGGTTCTCTGTTATGTACTGTTGGCAACTTGAGTGTGCGGTCTTGGGGGAGTGGAGGTGTCGAGTGTGGACGTGGGAAAGTGAAATGTTGAGTGTGTGGTCGTGAGGGAGTGAGAATTTGAGTGTGTGCTTGTGAGAGAGTGAGAGGTTGAGTGTGTGATCGTGGGGGAGTGAAAGGTTGAGTGTGTGGTCGTGGGAGAGGATGAAAGACTGATAGCATCATGTAGAAGGTTCATACCAACATCCAATGTTCTTTCACCTCTCGTGCTAACGTTATAGAACTTATTATAGTGACCATTGATTCCATGGGAATTAAAGGGTTAGTTGTTGTTCTAATAATGTTATTACTGCGTTTCAACAACAAAAGCCCTTAAAACACCTCACTATGTTTGTAACACTAGGACATCAAAAATTATATCTGAAATTTTCTTTAGTTTGTAATATTAGTATTAGTGTAATGTGTTATTTTATAGTAAATGTGTTTTAATTTAATAATATAATTCATTAATACAATAAAAATATGAAAAGTGGGGAATTTAAAATGCATGATGTTATATTAGCCCATGATGGTAAGCGATTGAAAACATGCCCATGAAGAATGAAAATAATTACATGCAGTGGAGTTTTTTAATTAATACATTTTTAGCCATGAGTAATGTCTATAATTGTTTTAAAGTTTTAATACTCACCACAAGAAGAGAAGATGGCTGTTGAAAATGAAGAACATGCTTGTTACAGTGTGTTAGTTTACGTTGCTAAGTGATAGAAAACGTAGCCGTAAATGGGGGAAAGGACAAACTTATGAAATTAGTGGAGTTTGACGCACTGAACAGCTTTTAGTGATAAATAATTTTTAAATCACCATATTTTTATCCATTAGAAATATAAATAAAGTTATACAAAAGGTTTGCATACAAATATTATAGGATAAAGCAGCCTACGATTGTATGTATGATACACAAACAGACTGGAGAAAGACTGACAAGAAATATAGATTGTACTGTACAGTAGAATATTGTTGAGTACGCGCGTGGGGTTGCCAACTCTTATTTGTCTGTCATTACCATATGTGGATAAGAGTTTGGGGGAGTTTCAGCTAAGCCTGCGGGAAAGAGTTGGGGGTCATCTTAGCTAAGGTTAATGAATTTGGTGTTATTTTAGCTGAGGGGAGAGTAAGGACATTATACATAACTCACCTGTGCAGTCAAGTTCCTGACCCCAGCAGCTAACACTTTGCCAGCTCCTGAAGTGGCGGTGGCCAGCTGCGTGGTCATCTCCTCAACACGAGGTCCCAGCTCCCCTGTACAGTACATGTCCGCCGTAAACACCAAGTGTGGAACAGTTTTTTATGTAAATAAGCATTAATCCTTCCAATTGTTTAATAATAATAAAATTTGCCATTAATTATACTAATACTAATACTAAATAATAATAATAATAATAATAATAATTATTATTATTATTATTATTATTATTATTATTATTATTATTATTATTATTATTATTATTATTCATAGTAAATAAATTTATATTAAATGCAAATTTTAAAATAAAATAAAATAAAAATTATAATAACACTAACAAAGAACCATAAAGAAATACAAAACTGAAAAAAATCAAGTGAGAAACATTATATGTATGTTGTGTTGTCAATAGTAAGAGAAATAATTGAGACCCTGCAATTGTGTGTAAATGAAGCAGAAAGTCAGATCAGCAACCTGGGACTTGGTCACAATTTTCGTGTTGCCATATGGCAGCAGGGTCTACCATTAGACAACACATTATGCTTCCAATATCTTCCCAGGCGGTAGTACCTCCCTGTTTGGTACCTGCTTACTACCTACTATCCATCTATCAATAAATTTATCTATCTATCTATCTAACTGCAGCTTTCCACCAATGTGCTTCATAAGCGTCATGTTGTGGGCCCGATCTGGCCAGCATTAAGATATGCTGAGTTAAGTACTGAGGATGTCTCGCCAGCATGAAGATGTTGTTGTGTCATAAGTTCATAATATCTACTGTAATAGCTCTTCCGTATTGAGTTAATATAACGGATCGCCTGAAGATTACACCCCCTAGCTTATATCACCTTAAGTTTAACCCCCTTAATACTAACCTAACTTAACCTAAATTAACATAATTTATTAACCTAAACCGGTTTTACCTGCACCAACTTAACCTATACTAAACTAACCTACAGTAACCTACCCTAACTTTATCTAACACACCCAGGTAGCGATATGGTGGTTAATCTTCAGGTGAAATAAGCGAGGGTGTCTAATCTTCAGCTGATGCTAATCGTTCCAGGCGCATAAGACGAGGTCAGGGAAGTCACACACACAACAAGCTGGCGAGTGTGAAAATAATAATAATAATAATTAACTGTTTATTGAAAGAGCTTGGCTGAAAATATACAGTTACATATTTGGGGAATGGGTTTCGAATTACAAATAATATACAAGTAACGTAAGTGATACAAATAAGATATATAATAACTAGATGGGGAAAAGCTCAAATTACAGGGCATTTCAACATAGTGACAGTGCAAGAAGTAGTATTTACTGGGAGTGAATACACTGGTTTATTACAAGTTATTGATAATTTTTACAATGGTTGGGACTCGGCTGTTCTTATAGCGGTCAGTTCGTGCACGTATGGGCTGGATGCGGTTGTGGTGTCGAACAGCAATTCTCGGGCTGGGGATCTCAGGTGGTAGTAGGAGCCGGTGTCGAGGATTGATTTTGATTTTGCCGCTAGCAGAGGATGGTGTAGTGGTGGTGGTGGTGGTGTGTGTATGTGATAATTATCGATGACTTGACAACTTTGTACCCAAACAAGACGAGGTCAAGACGAGTTCAGACACAGGTGATAGCATGCTTCGCAGATGGGCGCTGTAAACGCTTTTGCGCCGCTTCACCTTGCACAGGATGGGGGTGCCCAATAAACTAGTCCCCTCGTGGGCAAATAAAAAAAAAAAATATATAGAGGGGAAAACAAAGGAAGAAAGATACAGGGAAGAAACGGGAGGACATTAATACAAACAAGACTAGGGGACAAAAAAAGACATGAATACAGATATAAAAGAGAATTAAAAGACAGATAATAAAGAAGGGGATAAAATAGAAGAACGGGATAATGAAGAGACGGGAAGAGAATAACAAAAGGAACTAAAAATCACAATAACACAGTTGCTGCACGACGCACCCTGCCACGTCTAGCTGTCTGCCCCGTGATCCAGGGTATTCATGAATACTCACGTAGGCGGCGCGCTGTGAGGGGGCTGAGGGGTGCGGTGCTGGGAGTGGCCATGCCCGTGTCACCGCCGCTCTTGTTGGTTACATTGCTGCGACGGGAACCTGGCGGTGTGCCGAGGTTCATGTTCTCCAGACAAGGATAGAGGTTGAGGCTGCCTTCATTTTGAGAGGAAGCAATGTTCTTCATGTTAGGGTAAGATTGGGATTCCTCACCCTCCCTCGTTGGACCACTACGGGGTGAGGTCATACAGGTCGGAAGGTATCTCAGGTCAACGTAAAAAACTTGGTGACACCGACAGTTCTCCCGTGGATAAGTTTCTCATATCTTCCTCACTCCATTACTTGACACATTCAGCCTTGTGTCGTATCTGAAAGGTAAATTAATTAATCAATAAATAGTTATCACAAGACTTTAAATATTACGGTTTATTTTGTCAAGGAAATGCGCTACATAACTCTTGTAAAACTTGACCATGGCAATATTACTAGTTTGACCAGAGAAAGATTTTCGCCACCGCACACCGCCATCACACACCACCATCACCGCACACCGCCATCACCGCACACCGCCATCACCGCACACCGCCATCACCGCACACCACCACTGCACACACTTACCCAGGCTCAGGCAGGCAGCGGCAGGCACCATTTGTCACACCACACTACCCAGACACCATCTGTTACACCACACACGGGACTTCACCACACACAAAAAAAAAAAAAACCATGCATGAAAGTAAGACCAAATTGTAGCCTGACCAAATCATGATCAATACAAAAAATAAACAAAAAAACAATGCGAAACAAATTTACATTCATTTCACTATAACTCGTCATAGGGGGTTATTACGAATCGAAAAATTTTCATAAAACACACGAAATTGTGGCTTATTTAACACAAAATTCATAACGATTAAAAAAAGACAATAAAACCCTAAGTATCAAACATCTTCGACAAAAATAAGACTGGTAAAACGCAGATAAAAACTTAATTTGTTTCTACACTGCTCCGCGTCCTGAGTCCGCCCGCCCCTCTTAGCCACTCGGTAACTTGGACATGAAACGTTCAGAACCGAGAATGCCCAGTTTGCCCACCCTTGGCGTACGAGTACCAGACGCGTCTCAGTGCAACCGGAGGCATTATTTATAGGTCAAACATATTTTCCTATTGTCGGTAATCCTTCAATTTCTATGGAATTAAAACTGAACAGCAAGTTTCAAATATAATTACTGTAGTTATTTTTCGTTTTAAATCTTCAAATACAATTACTGTACTAAATATTATGCAATTAATTACAATGCGCTTCAGTTATATTTTTTTATCAATCCAAGCGTTCCACACACCCACACCACCACCACCACACACCCACACCAGTTCACTCACACATCCACACTATCACCACCACCACCACACACCTACACCACCACCCATACCACCACACACCCACACTACCTACCACACAATCATACACCTCCACCCGCGCCACTACACACCCACATCACTATACACTACCACCACAGTCACCACTACACAGTCACACTATTACCACCACCATACACCCACACCACCACCACCAATTCCACACACCCACAACACCATCACACAACCACCACACACCCACGCTACCGCCACCACACACCCACAGTATACCACCACACACCTACACCACCACACGTCCACACCACCACACACCTACACCACCACACACTCATACCACCACGCACTCACACCACCACACACAATCACGCTAGTTCCTTAAACGGTACAACATCCGGGTGTGGACGTGAGCCAGTGTAAACAGACATTTCGTTCACCACCCACACACACACACACACACACACACACACACAAGTAATAATAATAATAAGAGATGTGATCTATAAAGTACAACAATAATAACGTTGAGAAAGTAATGTATTAATTATCATAATGATAAGCTGGATTATCTTAAGCTTAGACACCCCAGCTTATTTCACCTGAGGATTAAACACTCTAATGGTACCCGGGGAGAGGAGTTATGTTAGGTGGTGTTATGTCAGGTGGTGTTATGTCAAATCAGGTTATGTTAGGATAGGTGATGTTAGGGTAGTTTAGGTTGTTAGGTTAGGCTAGGATAGGTTAAATTAGGTTAGGCGAAGTTAGGATAGGTTAGGTTAGGTTAGGTTAGGTTAGGTTGGAGCTTATTAGGACTGGAGCCCGTTTGGCCAGTCACCAAGTATATAACGGTGAATCATATACTCTTGGTGGAACATAAGTATTTATTTGTGTATTGTATCTCTCATACTTGTGTTGTTAAATTTTACCTCCTGACTGTGTACTGTACATTAATATTCTCAGCTACGTGTTATAATAATGATATCAGCTAAGCGGATATTAGTCGTGCGGAGAGGGGTGGGGGTGGGTGGGAGGGAGGGAGGGAGGGAGGGAGGCTGACTGACTCATCCGTAGCAGGAGAGAAGAGGCCCCTTGTCCACCACGTACCCGTCCACTTCGGTAAACACAACACACACTGTTTATATACTCAGTACACGCCACGTAACTTTATTTTAATATTTTTTCTCATTTTTTTTCTGTATTCTAACCCCCCTCCCCTCCCCCAAAGAACGTCTCTCCATTCGGTACAATAGTCCCATGGTAATGTTACTTCCACTGAGGAGGTTATTTTTGTAGTAACAGTTAGGTGCCATCTTATATCTCCAGTAGTGAGAAAAATTTAACGCTACAACTTTTGAGAACTCCAACATCGACCGTAATCAGCGAATTACTTATTTCACTATATTTTCAATGCAAAAACTATACACACAAACTATACAGTATACCTTAAATTGGTAACTATATAGATTTTTCAAATATTATTATTATTATCGTGGTTGTTGTATCCTCAGGTGAAATAAGCTGGGGTATTTAATAGTTAATAAGATGCGGGAGAAAGGGGAGAGCTGTCAGTCACTGTGTGTGTGTTCAGGTGTGTGGGGGTGAACGTCCCGGGTCGGAAGATTAGCTAATCCTCTTCGTTAACATCACGTACTGAAGATCTTGAGTGTCTGAGTGTTCTTATATAATGTATTTATTCAATGTGTAAGTTACCTTTAGATTCCCCCTCCCCTTCTCCCCGCCCCTCCCGTCCACCTCCCCCTCCCATCCACCACCCCTCTCTGTCCCTTCCCCTCACCTCCTCTCCCAGCTTATTTCACTTTAAGATAAAACACTAACTCTACCTAAACCTAATCTAACTCACTTTATTACGTAACTGAATCAGACTAACAAAATCAAACCTAACTCTAACCTAACCCAACCTAACTCACTCTAACCTACCATCTCTAAGCTAGACTAACCCGACCCAACCTAACTCACTCTAACCTACCATCTCTAAACTAACCCGACCCAACCTAACTCTAACTCTACCCTAACCTAAACCCCCTAGGTATATTGTTTGAGTGTTATTAATCTTCAGGTGATATAAGCTAAGAATGAGAGACAGAATCTGAGGAGGTGGTCCACATTATGTTCTGCCATGTGCCCTAACTTGTGTGGGTCATCGCTCTGTACTAACATCATACAAGTGAGACTGAAAATTTGTCTTCTATAAAATCCCCAAAATTATTATTAACGTTATTAACTGTATTGTTTGCTAATTTGGAATCGTTACCAATCACCATATTATAGTCAGGAAGATTAGGCACCCCCAGCTCATTTCTCCTGATGATTAGACACCTTTACGCTACCGAAAGGGGGGGGGGGTGTGTTAGGTTAGGTTAGGTTAGGATTTGGTTAGGTTAAGCTAGGTTAGGTTGAGCTAGCTTTAGGGTGGTTTATCTTAAGGTGAAATAAGCCAAGACTACCATCGCCGTGTCCAAGATTAGTTTGTTTTATCAAGACTCGATGTTGAATATATTGTTTAATAACCTTTATGTTCTCGATCCGCTACATGAACCTTGTGTTGAACCAAGACGAATCGCTGTATGCTAAGGTGATGTTGGCTCATATCACTGTTTGTTGTGTGTGTGTGTGTGTAAACAAAAGTGTGTGAGTTGTACAGGTGTGCGAGCAGTACAGGTGTGCGTTGTGAGGGAGAGATACGAGTACAGTATAAGAACTGTAGAAGTATGTTAACAGTACGGGTACTAAATGTTCAGCAGTAGCCAACAGGTGTATCAACAGTACAGGTATGTCAGCAGTACAAGTGTGTCAGCAGTACAGGTGTCAGCAGTACTGGTGTGTGAACAGTACAAATGTGTCAGCAGTACAGGTGTGTCAACAGCACAAGTGTCAGCAGTACAGGTATATCAACAATACAGATATGTCAGCAGTACAGGTGTGTCAGCAGCACAAGTGTGTCAGAAGTACAGGTGTGTCAGCAGTACAGGTGTGTCAGCAGTACAGGTGTATCAACAGTACAAGTATGTCAGCAGTACAAGTGTGTCAGCAGTACAGGTGTCAGCATTACTGGTGTGTCAGCAGTACAGGTATGTCAGCAGTACAAGTGTGTCAGCAGTACAGGTGTGTCAGCAGTACAAGGTGTGACAGCAGGTACAGGGTGTGTCAGCAGTACAGGTGTATCAGCAGTACAGGTATGTCAGGTGTGTCAGCAGTACAGGTGTGTCAGCAGTACAAGTGTGTCAGCAGTACAAGTGTGTCAGCAGTACAAGTGTGTCAGCAGTACAGGTGTCAGCAGTACAGGTGTGTCAGCAGTACAGGTGTGTCAGCAGTGCAGGTGTGTCAGCAGTACAGGTGTGTAGGTAATACAAGTGTATCAAGAGCACAGGCTGTACACTAATAATAGACGAGTAATAACTAATGAGTAGGCTTAGGATAATTATGCATTTGCATATGTGCATATGCAAATGCATATTTAAGCCATTTTTGAGCTAAAGTGCATATTCATAATGTTTTGTTTTATAAGGCATGTATTTGGAAAATTCCAAAATATTATAAAACATTCTTCAACCTCAAGGGTCAAAAAATTCGCGAGCATACAAGCAACGCTGGGGCAGAAATTACTGATATTTGAAATATAACAGTCCATTTATTGCACTAATACAAAATCGAAAATACGCGATTTTGTTTTAGCGTCATAATATCCAAAAGGAACATACTTAATTGACGTTTATTTAGCTCAACATCAGGCTGTGGTTAGCTAGGCCGTGATTGGCTGGTCAGTGGACATGAACTGTACGTGATGGGTTCGTGTTCAGCCAGGCAGGGTATAGATGCACGGGCTCCATTAGTTCCCTCCTGACACTCTTTTGTTCTTCTATTTTCTTAAAAGGAAAACTTTTCCAGAATTGTTAATTAAATTACTTTATGTCAGTATATTGTTTTTTGTATTTAATCCTTCTTTGAAAAATCCTACTTCGGCGACATCTGTCTGGGAAAGTAAATTCACTGAGAAAATGTACAGAAAAGGAGTTATTAACTTAGTAGTTATTATTTATTAACTTATTTTAAAGTGCATATTTAAGTGCATATTTTCTCAGTTTTTACTGCATATTTGCATGCATATTTAGCCATTTTTAAATGCATAATTATCCTAAGCCTATTAATGAGTGTTGTTGATGTTTCCAAGTTGTGTGTTGTAGAAACATTGACACTTGGTGAGTAATGGTCAGTAACACTGGCAGTGACACACTCAGTGACAACAACGAACTAGATGCGATGAGACTCGGGTGGCACTTGTGGTAAGGGCAGATGTCTCGTGTGTGTGTGTGTGTGTGTAATTTAAATGTTTATGTGTGTAGTATGTACAGTATATTATAAATGAAATAACTAGGAACAACCATAATTAAAAACCGACAAAAATTATCCTCGTACCGAAAACAGTCACCTGATTATAGTGGGGTCCGGCAGAGAAACCTGACGGTTTTGAAGAAAAAAAATAGATTGACTTTTTACCTAAATTTATTAACCAAACTGCAGTACATCTCAAAGCATTTTATTCACAAGAATCACTTCTTAAAAATTACATTAGTGAGATGGCGTCCATTGTTATTTACACATTGTTGCAGTCGGGAGTGAAAATTCCCAATTACTTGATGTGTCATTTCGAGAGGTATTTCTGCCACGTCATCCCTTTATGTTCTGTTTCAACTCAGTTCAGTTGAACTGCACGTGCGCTCAAGATCACTTCCTCAACTCCAATGGTTTCGAGCACAGCCTTGTTTAAAAACCGTCATGTTTCTTTGCCGGACCCTGTATATATATTAACACCTGTATTACCTGAACCACTTCTCTGTGAATCTCAGTATTAATTCCTCAAATACATCTATCAGTAAATAGAGGCAGGGAATGAACACACAAGTAATCCATGAAACAGATGAGTTTTACATTGGTTAGATAGGGGAATTCTTGGAGCGATCAGTACGATACAAGGCGTGTGGATATACAGTATGCCAAAGCGTGAGTGTTTTTTATAAGTATTGTGTAAACAGTACATGCATTAACTCATGACACATACTATACAGCAGGTACCGTTTTCCGTGGTCGAGGTTGTTGGGGTCAAACTGGTTTCCTTGACTGGGCCGAGGCTGGTGATGACCAGGAACTGTACACAAGATAATAACCCTGTGTGGTATTACTCTTTCTTACATCTAATCATAATTCCTCATCATAAGTACCAGTACAATGCTGACGATATTCTGTACTACAATTGTGGCAGCTTGTGTGTGGGTGTTAATTCCTCTCTTTATGAACTGTGTCTGTCAGTTCTGTGAACATCTTTTCTGAGTGTTACACTGAACACCACGCTGAAGATTATGATGTAAGAAAAAAGTTCGTGATTAAATGCCAAGCGGATGTGCTCACTATTGTCTGACTACCAGCTGACGCCCTCCACATAATAGTAGCTTGGGCGGGTCTTTGTTTTACCCGTTTTCTCTCAAAAATGAGATAGGTAGACAAATAGTTTTATAGACAGGGTATACTGTAAAGATATTCAGTCAAATCGCCATACAAGTTCACATTGATTCATCGTGCACATATAGACAGTGCAACTATCCAAACAAAAGTTAACAATAAGTTGATTTAGCCAAGGATAACTCAAGAGAGCTCACGTACAGCATACAAGTGTTAACCCATGTGCATTTTTCCACCACAGTTATTTCTGGACTCGTTTCACACAGTGTCCTCAAAAACAGTGATGTGGTAGGGCCAGTGTTGTGAGTGTTGTGGCGTGCGGATGGAGGAAGGTCCATAGGATGGGTGTCGCCGGATGATAGTTTTCGTCACTGGTGTTTATGTCACGGGTGTGTTCTCTCTTACTGGCGGAAGTTACTCCACCTATTCCACTTTAACCCCGGGAAAAATAAAATAAAACAAACAACCTCTATACACGATGAGGGGCATTTTTTTACATCATCCTTGATTGATGAAATAAGGGGGGTGACTCATTCTTACAAGAACTAATGGTAAATGGGCCCACTGTCATAATAGATTCTAACCTAGCCATTAAATTTGTCTATAGAATGCTAATGGATTCCAGTCTTTAACCCCTTGAGTACGATGGCTTAACCCCCTATGAGCACGATTTAAATTTACTGTATTTTTCAGGTGCAAGTAATGCTGCTCCTACCCTAACTTAGCTCATCCATGTTAATATTGTTGATATTGTTAACTTTGTACCTGTATTTTTCTGGTTAAATAAATTTTTGAACATTAACCAATATCAGCAAAGGAGATTGGCAACCTCTCTCATCATGGAGTCATGTTCACATCACAGAGCTGTGAAGAAACATTATAACGGCACTTCGGGATATACGAACCAGGCGGTGAGCAAACAAGGTCGTCTGACTCACGTTCACCACTACTGGAATATATTCACAAAGCTGAGACTTGGACAATACATGTCACTCAAAAAAAAAAATACGTGACCAAGAAAAGATCGCTGATTACTTCAAGCCGCACTTGAAAAATAACCCTCACAGTGAAAGGTAACCTGACAAAAGATACAACGCAACAGTTGGAAGGGGTGAACATACACAGACGTGTCAAAAGTCATAAATTTTCAAACAAGTACTCGTACATTGGGAGCTGCAGGAATGTTTCCCAGCCCTAATAGATCCCAACCTTATATAAACCATTGCCAGTGGGTCTGATCAGGTCTAGACCCCAGTACAAAGAGTCCACTGAACCAATAAGCAAGCAGCTGGTGGTGAACGACACGTCACCCACAGTGACTGTCATCAACGTGTGAAACTGAAAATTAAGTGTGTGAACGTCACAAAGCAAGGACGACAAGTAGCAACCAGTGGAGTACAAGAGACGAGAGGGCCGCGGCGTTCTACACACAATAGCTTATAACACTGAAGAAAACATACGAGGTGTGTGATGAAAATTGGTCAATATTAAGATAATAATAATTAACGGATTATTAACAAATACAGTAAAGTAGTTATCATCTAAAAATATACAGATGACATAAGTTGTACATATATGATAACAAGGGAGGAAAGGGGTCACTTAACAAGGAATTTCAGCACAGTTAAGTACAAAAGTGAGATTGGCAAGGCGTAAACACAGAAGTTCACTTGATATTTTTTTACAGTGGTTGTTCTTATAGCGATCAGTACAGTCAACGTCTCTAGTCCGTTCGCCTCTTCACCTGAACCACGAACCTCGAGATTCAGACTCGTGAATCCGAAGCAGTAGAATGATACATTATTCTGTCCAAAAAAATTTCGAATTCATGAGTCTGAATCTCTGTGTTCGTGGTTCAGGGGGAGAGGCGAACGGACTTTCGTTGTTGACTGTACAGTTCAAACATGGCCGTATGAGCTGAATGCGATTGCAGTGTCAAACAGCAATTGCAATGATATATTTTTTTATTAGTATTCAGCATATTTTTCAAAACAATGATCACCTAATTACCAGGTGGGTGTGTCCCTCGAAATTATAAACACTCAACAAGAAGACGCACAGCCGCGTATTGGAAATTTGGAACATTTCACGTACAGACATGTAAACATAGTGAGTGGTGGGAATATACTCAAGTTTAAGCAGTGAAAAACAATGTATTTTTGGTGCAACACTAGATATTTCTTATAATCAGGGGACTGTAACTGAAAGTATAACATTGAGTTGCACGAAGAATTTATTTATTATTATTTTTTATTATTAACCTATAATAACTAAGCTACTCATGCCCCGGCGAGCAAGAGTGTGGCTTGTTCCGTGTTTGGGTATACTGTATCACTCGCTTCCAAAGCAGAAAAATATTAGGATATATGGGTGCAACGTTATCGTACAAGAGACTAAATTAATATGAAGAAAGCAGTGATATGTGAATAACTTTTTAGTAGAGAACAGAAAGTTAGAAATCTAAAATATGGATTGCTGGGTTGTGATCCGGCCAAAAATTACCGGGATCGGAAGCTAGACGCCATCAATCTACTAGTTACCAATCACTCAGGATTTCTGATGATGGAACACAATGCTAAAAGGAGTTTCATCAACAATAAAGGTTGGTATGATTTAGTACTTTATTAGATAGCTTATAGTTTAATATTATAAAAATCCTACTTTTGCATTGTTTAATATTTATCCTGACAGTTATACAGCCAAAAATAGATCCACCAATCACAATCACCTTTACATACAACCTTACTTTACCAAGTATAGCCAGGTAAGATTACGAGTACGAGATCGAGGGTGGGGTCGTTGTTGCATCTTTGGCCGATTACCTTGTGCTTGTTGACTTGATTTACTTCGTGTGTCCCTCGCCACCTTGATCTGGTATTATTTTAGTTTCGGTCATCCGGGAATCTGTTAGGTTAGGTTAATTTGGATATCTAAATATAGGGATGACCGAAGCTAAAATTTTACAGTTTGACCACAGAAAGCTCGTCTGTATCTCTTCTTATCACAAGCACACTTACAGATACAGGTATTATAGCAACGGGCTGTTCCTGTAATTTATTGAGTCTTATATAGAGAGAAAGAGAAAACACTAAAAATAGTTTATTCTATAATGTTTCCGTTGGAAATTTACATTTTTCGAATATTTTAACCGATAAAATTACTCACAATATTACTTGTTCAAAGTGGGCAGGGCTTTGAAGTAGATGGAAAATGTGGGGTAAAATACTATTAAAAAAAGAGAACACCAAACAAACCTTACCTAACGTTTCCTAACGTGTAAAAATGTTAAGAATCACTTTCGAGATGTGGATCCCGCCTCATCTGAACACCGAAAACAACACATACTTAAAGCCGAAAACAACACCATCATCGAAAACATGAGCGAGGTAAAAAAAAATAATAGTTTTAGAATTTTTAAAGGGTAAGAAACATAAGGTCAGATTTTCAAAAGTTTAGTGTTTGTTTTTTGTATTTTCCTCCACATTTTCCCTTTATTTCAAAGTTCTTCCAGTAGCAGTCTGCCACTATAAACAAGTAATATTGTTCGTAATTTTATCGATTAAAATAATCGAAAAATATAAATTTCCGATGAAAACGGTATAGAATAAATTATTTTTATTTTTTCTTTCTCCCTCTATAACACTCAATATATAAGTAGGTGGTGGCAACTTCTAAATATTTACCCTTTTAACTCTTTCATTGTGGAAACGCTACTTTTAATATTTTATTTAGCTAAAGCCGTACACAAGGGGTTAGTAGACTATTTCCACTGAATTTGCGGTAACATACAGTTCTAACACTGAGCAAGGTGAGGCACGGTTGCCCCTCATAAAATTTAGGTGACAAGAGCTAGTACAGTAGATCATGGGTAAAATTTTAGTTTCGTAATTTATTTCGTGTTTTCCTCACCACCTTGACCTGCTAGCTATTGTCATCTAAATGTTATGAGGAACAACCGTGTCTCACATTTGCTCTGGGTGTTAGAACTGCATAATTTGTCTCAAAAGTTGTGAGGCAAAATTAATGTGGAGTCGTGGTGTAGGTAGTGATGTCCGTGTGCTTTGTTTTTGGCTACAAGTTCGCCTGCAGTTCATGGAATCCGTGTTATTCCTCAAAAATAATCAATGTTAATTATGTTAACCGACATTGGGTGGATGTTCCAAGGTTAAGGGCGTTGTAATAATGTTTAGTCACGACATCGTCAGTATCGCTGTATTTATTCAATACCTCCTTGTGGGAGTTTCCTACAAATTTTGCTCTCGCTGTTTCTCGCGTGGGCCGCGGTTGCCTGGCACCCTGAGCTTTCAAAGCCACTGTGTATAGGCAGCAGCATTCCAGTGACTGAACAATGCTGGTCGATCACGATAAGTGTTGTTTTCTAGACGTTCAAGAATATGTACATTTCTAGTGCGAGAGTTGTTTATTAATATAAAGAAATATATACATCAAAACAAGCACAAATATTATTAATGCAAAATGACCCCTCCCAAAAAAGATTTGGTTTATTGTTATCTGAGTCACGTGAAAATTGCCAGGCAGTATCCGCCAACACCATGCTTGAGCGGCTTGAACAACACAACCGATTATTACACGGAGTTTGCGCGAAGGAAGGGTGAGCAGCACACAGTGTTTATACCTTGGGTAGGTAGATGGAGCAGGTTAGGTTAAGTTATAATCCTCGCATTACCTGAAGAGTAACCTCCCTAAGGCTACCTGGGGGGGTTAGGTTAGATTAAAATCCTTGTATCACCTGAAGATTAACCACCCTCAGGATCCTTAGGTAACATTAGGATGGTTAATCTCAAGGTGAACTTACATGGGAACGAATCTTCAAGTAAACCAAATCCTTCGCCACACATTCTGGTGAGGAGAGATAAAAGATTCTACGGTTCTGCCTTAGGCGAGAGTTGCCAGGTGTGACGGCGGCCATGGTCATAAACGTGACGAGGTAGCAGGAAGGGTGTCATCCGCCACAGATCAATAATTTGGGCAGCTTGCAGCCTGAACTAACATTACCTACACACGAATCTGCACTTTATGCTATTTCTGTTCCACTTATTGTTCATTCTTATGTTTTAATGGTAATATGCTACAATACCCGTTATCTCTTGACATATATTGTTAAATGGTAAGTCTAAACGTGTTACAATATACAGTATTTATAAATTAAATTTATTAATAACGTCGATATTTTTTTTATAAATCAATAATTACAGCGTAACTGTAACTCCGTAACTACTAGATGTTAAAAGAAATTACTCGAAATAAACGATGTACTGTATCAACGATGCATTGACTTCGTAAGATTACCTTTTATTCAGTGCATGAGTTATTGCAAGAGTAACTAGATTGCGCAATAATGGGTAATGCTTTACAACATAAGGACCACTTAACTTATAGGTTTTATAATGCTGGTTCTAGAACGTTTGTTACGAGTATATTGCTTAGAGAGCACGTGTTCCTCAAATATTACAGTTAATGGATCCGGTCTTGGAAATGAGAAAAACTAACTGAATTAGTGAATTTACATACAATGTTAATAGCGCGGTGGTAACACCCGTATAGTACTTCTAGCTAACATAAGAACATAAGAAAATAAGGAGTCTGCAATAGGTCGGTTGGCCTGTGCATGGCAGCTCCTGTCGAGAGTTACTACCACTCTATCATCCATGAATCTATCTAGCCTCCTTTTAAAACTTTCCAGCGTTCCAGCACTTACTACAAAGTTGCTAAGCTTGTTCCACTCGTCCACCACTCTATTTGTGAACCAGTTCCTTCCTATCTCCCTCCTAAACCTAAACTTATCCAACTTAAATCCGTTGCTACGAGTCCTATCCTGCTCGGATATTATAAGAACTTTATCTATATCGCCTTTATTGATTCCTTTCACCCACTTAAATACTTCTATCATATCTCCCCGCACTCTTCGTCTTTCTAGGGAATGCAAGTTTTGTTTCTTTAACCTATCTTGATATGGAAGGTTTCTAAATCCCGGAATCATTTTCGTCATTCTTCGCTGCACCGACTCCAGTGAATTGATTGATATCCATTCTATAATAAGGGCACCAGAACTGAACCGCATAATCGAGGTGCGGCCTGACTAACGCAAGATATAGTTGCAATATGACCTCTGCACTCTTATTACTTACACTTCTAGATATAAAACTCAATACTCTGTTTGCCTTATTTCGAACATTAACGCACTGTTTTCTAGGCCGTAGGTCCGGGCTTACAAGTACCCCTAGGTCTCTTTCACAATTCGACCTCTCTGGGTTGATGTTGTTAAGGCTCTATACATTGACAGTATTTGTTCTTCCAATATTAAGTACGCTGCACTTGCTGGTGTTGAATTCCATTTGCCATTTCTCTGACCACTCTTGCAGTTTATTTAAATCCTCCTGTAGTGCGTTTGCATCCTGCCCTGAATTAATCTGCCGCCCTATTTTGGTGTCATCCCCAAACTTGCTTATGTCACTGCTGATCCCAGTATCTAGATCGTTTACGTAGATTATGAACAAAAGTGGGCCCAGTACTGACCCCTGGGGAACCCCACTGGTTACACAGCCCCACTCAGATTTGACACCATCTACGCTGACCCTCTGTGTTCTATCGGTGAGCCACGAATTTATCAAATTTAAAACTTTCCCCTCGATACCATGAGCCTTAACTTTTCTCAGAAGCCTCTGATGTGGTACTCTGTCAAACGCTTTGCTAAAGTCTAAGTAAATATCATCGTAATTTTCGTCATTATCTACTACCTCGAAGACTTTCCTAAAAAACGTCAGCAGATTTGTTAGATAAGATTTTCCCTTTGTAAACCCATGTTGAGAGTCGTAGATTAATTTGCTTTTCTCTAAATGCGATAGAATGCTATTTACTATAATTGATTCAAGAAATTTCCCCATTACTGACGTCAAACTAATCAGCCAGTAATTTGACGCTGATGCTCTGTCTCCCTTTTTTAATTTGGGTACTACATTTGCCTGTTTCCACAAGTCTGGCACAACTCCCGTGTCTAATGATTTTGTAAATAAATTTACGAGGGGTCCGCTAATCTGTTCCTTACATTCTTTCAAAACTCGAGGGAAAATTTCATCCAGCCCTGGAGATTTTGTCTTCTTTAATTTATTTATCTTCTTAAGAACATCCTCTTTTCTGATAGTGATATTCTTTAATTTCTCTTCTTCATTTCCCCTAAATATCAGTTTCACGTCTGGAATTTCCTCGTGAATTTCTTCTGTGAAAACTGATAAAAAGTAGCTGTTCAATGCTTTGCTTATTTCTCCATTGTCATCGATCACTTCCCCCCTCCCTGACTTCAAAGGCCCAACTTTGTCCTTGACCTTTGTCCTATATACCTGGAAAAATCCCTTGGGATTCGCCTTGGATTCTCTCGCTATCCTGATTTCATAGTCCCTCTTTGCCTTCCTTACATTTTTCTTAACATTCCTAGATAGTTCATTATACCTATTTCTGAGCTGCTAATATCCTTTCTGCATTCAAACCCTGGGACACCGGCCTGCGACACATGGGAAGGGTTATGCAGTGTGACCCTTTCAAACAATTGCAGATTTTCTCCAGGTATTCTGGTTACCTCCTGTACTAACACTGAACAATAAAAATAATAACAAAGAACATACCAACTGCCCGAACGGCTAGTAAGCTGGTAAATGGTAAAGTGACTAATAGAATAAAAAATTAAATGAAACAAGTAGGGTGTAACCTCGACACCTTTGGCGCTTAATAGGATTTTGTATAAACCATCACTAAAGTATGTCTGAATTTAGTTGGGATGAACAGTTTAGAACAGCCCAAATTTAGCATATATTGCTCAATGGCTCGTTCCTGCTAAAATCAGATACAACTCAGTAATGGTTTTTGTCAACTCGCCGAAACACGAAAGGCACTGAGAGTACTGTCACCCCATCTGGTCCCCGAGATATGCTAGGGACTGTCAGTTGGTTGAAAATGTTCAAAGGAGGGCCACCAGACTGGTGCCTGCACTTCGGCACCTCAGCTACCATGAGAGATTGGAGCACCTGAACTTGCCTAGCTTATACTACAGACGGGCAAGGGGGGACCTAGTTGAGGTGTATAAGCATCTCAGGGGGCACTACTCAGTTGAGTGTCCTTACTTGGAGCTGGCGGACGCTCGCCCCACAAGGGGCCACAGCTCAAGATTGAAGAAGCCGCTAGTCCAGAAAACTGTGAGGGCAAACTTTTTCGGAGTGAGGGTTGTAAACTCTTAGAACAATCTACCAGAGAGTGTTGTGACGGCACCGAGTGTGAGCTCTTTCAAGACAAGACTTGACCAACACTGGAGCGGGTTCAGGTACATTCAGGAGCCGGTGCATGCCCAGTATTTGCCAACAGTGCGTGACAGAGACGTGACCGATCGCCCGGGCGGCTCGCGAGCCGATCTTTTGGTGAAGATAAATGAAAAGGAAAAGTAATCAGAGACGTGACCGATCGCCCAAGCGGCTAACAAGCCGATCAGTGGCGAAGAGGATAAAAGAAAGATGAGACCATGAACTTCAAGTTACTGTCACTTCATAGGTATACCCAAAATATTTTTCCTTGTTCCCAAAAAGAATTGAGTGCAATTTTAACATACACTTGTTTCACTAGAGTAGAACACTTGATTAAAAAAAATAAACTTATTTCATTATACAGGCATTACTAAAGTTGTTCCACTTCAATAATATACTTATTGCACTTACATAACACATTTGGTTTAACTGTAGCTGTGCTCGTTTCGCCACAGACAATAGGTATGTTTCACTGTAATAATAAAGTAGTTTCACTTCACATTCTTTTTCACGTGACTCAAATGCATTCGTCTCACAGTGACTGTCATTCCACCAACAGCGATCAAATAACAAGAATTATGATTTCTTAATGGAGAATAATTTTCACACTTGTTCTGCATCAACACAGGTTCATCACTCATTTACTTATCATTTCACCAGTGAACGGGCTACTAGCCGCTCGGGAGGAGTGTCCGGAGGAAACCTGTGATATTTGGTAGGGTCACACTGGATAACAACACCCTTCTCACGTATTCGGGTTCGAACCCTGTACGTATTAATGAGATACGCGCGTTACACCCCCTCATGCAGGTGTCAAACTCGGGTTCCTCCATGAGTGATTGAACAATTTATTATCCCAAATTACCAAATACAAGTGCACCCGGTCGTTAATGGATACCTAACTTTACAATTGGGGAAATAAAGGCAGTTCTGTCAAAACACCATTGAAGGCTTCAGGCGTGAAGAGATTGCCCTTCAGAATAAAAGGTTAGATTAGGCTAGATTAGGTTAGATTAGTTTTGGTTAAGTTAAGTTAGTTTGGGTTTGGTTATGTTGTCACGGAACTGTGCATACCCAGAACATTTTCAGCGCGGTTGGTACAGTAGCTAAAACAACTATATGTGCATACTTTATGGGAAACAATATGAGACCATGGACAACAACAAAATTTGGTATATGAGGACTGTCACTAGTCACACGTAAAATTTCGGAGCATATCGGCCCCCCAAATGCAGATAGTTATTTTAGCTACTGTACAATCTCAGCACGCCACATCAGCCACGATATTTCGTTTCTTTGTGTTACGTCCGTACTGTCTCAAATGGCCTTTAGCTGCTGAGATAAACGAGCTCAACCCGTAAACGACGACGCCAGGGTGATGATAGTTCTTTCTTAACTAATAAACAAATACGCTCTTGGAATAGATGTTTGCTAAGTCTAAAATAGACCAACGTATAAAACGAGCCAGCCATAAATGATTTAAAGCACTTGAAAATACACATATACGTAAGGTATATATTTAACCGTGGTTCAGTTAGCCTTCAACTGGAGCAGCAGCTACACTCCCGTTCTTACACAAGTCACACGTACACTGAGCTTGAGGCTTTCAGCCACTCTGCCACCGCTCAGCCACCTCAGTCTCACTCACCTCAGCCCCCCCCCCCTTCTCCCCCTCCCTTTACAGTTACCTCTCTCTCACACACACACACGCGCCTGAGTTGGAAATTAGACTGAACGATCATTTCTGAAATATAAACACTCTTGCCTTAGCGACACTTCAATAAAATACATTGGATTTTTTTTACAAATAGATAACAAGCTCAGGTATATCTACACCATCAGTTAATAGCATATTGTCACGAAAAAGCAAAATATGTGAAGTTTAGGGGGTGCACTGACTTAGTCGAGGTTCATTGGAATCGGATCCTTCTCTCGGGTCTTGCAGTTCCAGCTGATTCATGATATATTCATTCACTTTCCCAGATTTATGTTTTACTTGACAATTCCCGGAGTGTAATAATGTTACTTTAACACTGTAACAGTACACTGTGCATGAAATAACCCTCATATACACGCTTAAGTAATTTATCATTTCAATGTGGTTTGTGCAGCTGCCTTTACTTTTATTATTTCACCACTTGTCAGTCGTCCAGGCACTTGATCTTTTTAGTGTTACAATAGGAGGAAACCGGAGGAAACCGGAGTATCCGGAGGAAGCCAGTAATTCCTGGTAGGGTCACACACTGGATATCACTGTGGGGTTCAAGATGTTTGGTTCACACTCAGGATTGGATGGAGAAAGGAAACTCACAATGTGCTCTCTATATACATGTTGTATTGGATGTACAATGCAGCTTGGTGCTGGGAAGGCAGCATGGTTACAAGCGTGATGTAGAGAGAGCTGGTTGGTGAGGACGCTCAGAGAAGGACAGCTTGTGGGTCGCCATGCTCGCCAGCGGGAGAGAGGACCGCCAGGCAGGCGGAGGAGCGAGGGCCGCCAGGCAGCGGCAGAGGAGGTGTTGCTGGCTGCGGCTGTAGGTAGAGAAAGAGAGCAGATCACCACGAGGTCAGGTCTTAAATAGCGGGGGTAGGCGTGGCTTAGCAGTTGACCCCCGCTCCGTGGTGTATGGCGGCGCTGGTTGACCTAGACCACGAGGCATACACTGGGGAATTGGTGGGGTCGGCTAGGCAGCGACAAACAGCGTTTGTAGGGGAGAATTCCACTACAACACCCTCCCGCGTGTGTCCGGACCAAACATACGTGCGTTAAGGTACTAGTGGTACAGTATTACCACTTGAGAGAGTATAAACCTTTCACCCTTGATATTCATGATTCTAAACCACTAGAGTGCTCATCATATATGCTGATATATATGCCACAGAAACTCTAGCATATTCACCCATTTGTGGATGACCTTGCTGATATTATGAAATTTAAACAGAGCTGTCTCTCAGAGTAATTCCATGTTGAATTGGTTGGTTAAATTAGGTTGATTTGAAAATGAACCATTTAATTTATTTGAATTTTTAAACTGAGGATGTTCTGAATAGGCAACTTAGCAGCCTTGGGGAAATATTCCTTGCTCATATGTGACAAAACAGCTGCAGATTTGCAGTGGAATATGCTGCAGAGTTCTGGTAAAAACAGTTACCGCTGAAAGATGTAAATGCAGAACCAAAGTTCCTCAATCTCTCTGAAGTAATAGGATTTGTCGTAACACTGCCACATTCTAAGGCATCTGTAGAACGAATCTTTCGTCATTTACGACTTATAAGACGGATATAAGAAGTTCTTTAAAGGGTACAAGCCTGGTGAGCTTTATTACACACTGAATATGGAATTAAACAAAAGGGTATATCCAGTTATCAGTTGTGTAGAGATGGGAAACTTCAGGCAGACCTGGGAAATGTAGTTAGTAATGCAACATATGAGGAATGTAAGGAAATGCTACTGAAAAAAATTTAGTAGCCCCTTTCTTTTTCAACTCAGCGCCAAACACGGAAGCATGCTGATTTTTCATTATTGCCTTCATGACTCATGTATTAAAGACAATCTGTTGGGACCGAGTCAGAGGTTGATACTCTTTGTAGTGGCTGTTGTCATCACTGGTTACTGCATCATAATGGTGTATTGTGTGGCACTTCCCTGATCTTTCAGGTGTGCCCAGTGTTCATCGAATGCCTCTCGTTGCATGGTGTGTAAGCGAGATTTGAGATGGTTGAGGGAGAGGGCGAGGGTGGCTTCAATGTCCTCTTCTTGTGTCATTTCTTTGGCAACAGTGTCACAGGCAGCTACTGTATTCCTATTTGTGACGGGATCCAAATAAACTTGACACAGATATCATCAGTTTGCTCTAGCCCAGCGATGGCGGTTAGGGTGTGTTGGGCGGCAGGGGAGGAGGGAGAGGGGTACTCAAGCCTCTAGCGCAGAAGTGCTGTCACTGATGATAAGGAGGCTCTGGCGTTCAGTGCGGGCATAGGTTGCACCTTCAAGAACACCCAGGAGGATGACTATGCTCTCATTGGAGGAGGCCCAATTATGGACCCTGATTTTCCTGCGGGCTGGCGCTTAGGGATCCACACAGCTGCCCTTGCACTGCCCCATGTGGTAACAGACCCATTACAGTAGACAAGGAGAGGGGGTGGGAGGTCGTGAGAGAAGAAGTAGCATCGTCAAAATGCTCAAGGCATCTAAGTTTGAGTATATATTGTAGTTGGGTGGATTTATGACCAGGGAAGGTGTCGACAACCACGTCAACACTAGGGGAAGTCTATAGCGATAGAGGCAGATGAGTGTACTAGGGGGGGGAGAGGTCAAGGAGATGTAAAGATGATAACGCAGGATGTCAGCAGCAGTGTGGCCGGGCCAGTGTCGAGAGGAGGAGGGAAAGGTGGTGTGGCCAGGCCGGCACAGAAGAGTAATAATATGTGAGTGCAGTGAGCGCAACAGGGGAATCAATTGCTCACTGCAAAGGAGTTTGACACTAAGGATGGCATTGAGGGCAGTAATTCGATCACAGGGAGCAGGAGCAGTTCCCGCTGCATGACTTTAATTCTGGTGGTCATAGGGAAGCTGAGGATAAGTCTCATTGCTCTGTTTCTGGATTTTCTCTATTTTTTTTTCCTTGCACTAGGAGGCAACTGCATGGACGGGAGAGGCATAATCTATGACAGCCCTGACGATGGCAATGTACATGAGACCATGGGTGAGGGACTGGAGGGTCAGAGGGGTCTGATGCCGGGAGTGCGAGATGAACTTGGTTTTAGTGTGCGAGATGACAAGCCCGAGTATTTGCCAGGTCCTGGCGAACGTGGAGAGAATAGGTTGTTCATGTTGCATGGAAGTAATTTGGAGATCATCAGCGTCGCTATTGAAAGCGAGCTCAGAGTAGGGCCAAGGACAGTCCTGAGGATATGCCCAAAGCAAGGGGCCTGATCAGAGTAGTGGCCCTGGAAATGGAAACAGGTCAGCAATCTATGTGAGGAATTTACCCTTCATGTCCACGTGAGTGAAGCCCTCAAGGATCACTTCACCATTGGCACCCTTGAAGTCAACTAAGAGGGAAGTTTTGGCAAAGGTGTTCCTCATGTAGTGGGCAATGCAATGAGCAGTACTGTTCCCAGGGCATAACCCATATAGGTCAAGGTGCAGGCGAGCTTCAATTTTCCAGTGAGGTGGTGGCAAATCATGCATTCCATCATCTTGGAAGAAGCAGGAGATGAAGGAGATTGGACGATATTCATCATGTCTGCCTAGTTTAGGGACAGGGATGGTGGTGACAGTCTTCCATGCATGGGGCAGCTATCCAGTATCATAAGAGGGGTTAAAAAGACAGAGGAGGGGATCACCAGGGGTGGCAACAAAGGCATTTAGCACATCATATGTGATGCCGTCTTCACTAGGGTCAGTGGAACAGCCACACTTAACAGCATTAAGTAATTACACCGAGTGAAAGGCACATCAATGTCTGCAGGTAGGTCTTGGTACTCGGAGATGCATTGTCAGTATTGTGGTTGCAGAGCGAAGGTGAGGTCACGTACAGCAGGAGGCAGCCTCCTGCCATGTCTGGAAAAGTGCCTCAGCACAGCCAGCAGGTCTAGGGTAAAGCGTGGGCCTGGCATTGTTGCCCATTGTGACACCCCTGCTTAAGAATATTCGCATTGTTTAACCTGACAGTATCCATTGAAAATGTGATTTCCAAAGCATTCCTCGAGTGATTATTTTACAATATTGCTTTCTCCGATTCTGGACCTACACCTTTTCTCCTGTGTGGTATTACTCTCCCTGATGCTGGACCTACACCTTCCCTCCTGTGTGGTATTACTCTCCCTGATGCTGGACCTACACCTTCCTTCCTGTGTGGTATTACTCTCCCTGATGCTGGACCTAAGTTATACTAAAAACTGGAATTGGTGGTATACTGGACTGGGAAATATTGTGAAAAATAAAAACCATAAGATTAACAATAGAATTACTGTACTACAACAAATTGGTAAAACTAGATAGGCCCTTTGTGAGTGGGAAAGGACAGCATAATATAATTTTTTGTTTTTAAAAAAGTTGTAACTAAAATAAAATTGCTTTGTCAATCATGTATGGAAATTGGTCTATGACTGTGGGCTGTGTTGGTGTTTAAATTGATTGATTACCTTTTCCTGTCAAGTTTAAATTTTTAAATATTTGAGTGATTTTTTTATAATATTTGTACCCTGTATTTCTATATTCCTGGAATATATGGAGGTTGCCACAACATGAAGATCCTTGTGTTGCAAAACAAAAAAATATATATTTTCCGATATAAAGATGAATTTCTGGTGGTTTGTGGGGTAGGTGGGACAATGTGGAGGTGGGTGAGAGACATTATTAAATTTTCATACAAATATATATTGGTTCATGATGAACACAGACAGTGCAGGTATATAACACACATAAGGACAACCAACCAATAGTTTTACTATTATTTACATATACTGTACAGGCAAATTATATACAAAAAATATACTGACATTATATAACTATAACTTTGAATCTGAGGCTTTATTAAAAGAAACGTAATTGTGACGATGAGTGAGAGTAGTGGGTTCATGGGTGCGGAGAGTGGGTGGAGGAGGATCCTCTTCCTGGGGACGGTCAAACACAGTAGATATGTGGATATCATTTCTCTGTTGCCGTTGAGGTCTTTGTGACTGTTGTCGTATAGTTGCAGAAGTCTGTCCCCAACCTTGAAGTTTTTTGCCATAGTAACTGTAAAATGTAAAGTTTTTCATGTTAAGTTACATAGGGTAGTGTCATCTTCAGTTTAATGTGAAATACTGTACAGCAAAAGTGAAAGAGGGTCTCATGGACCTAACAATATGTTAGGGGCAGGGTAAATACAGTACACTGCATACTAGGCTTTCAGTATTGCACTTGACTGCCTTCACTTTGCCAACTGTAAAGTTAGGTGCCCATTCAGAGGTGAGTGGACTCGGGGTGTCCTGGGCATGAACCAGTGACCCTTAGGACACGAGGTGAACACCATATCCACTTAGCCAATGCACCCCGAAAATACAGTAACATGCATCAAAGTTGTGCTACTGTGATTTGTAAGCCTTATTTTCACAACATATTAAAAATCCTTTTGTTACCATATGTAGTTTCAATAACCAGTTGAGTAAAGAACTTACCCAAATCCTTTTTTATCATGAGGATGTTGTCCATCATTGTCCAAAGCATAGGGGAGGCCCACAGCATCCTTTCCTAATCCCTGGCCATCCTGCCAACCCTGTGCTTCCAACAGTCGGCGACCAAATCCAAGAGTGTGTGCTTCAAACTTTCCTATTGGTGGTGGTGCTGCAGGTCCTGTAAGGCAAGAAAATAATGCTTTACTTCTTTTTGTTTTATTGATCCAATAAAATTTTTTATTAAGGTAAATTTACACAACACCAATACAATGCAGACTACAGTAAGCAGATAGATGATGAACAAATACTGTATAAGTATACTGAACTGTATACCTACATTGTCTATATAAAGTTCCCTAATTAGTTTACTGCAATAAAACAAACATTGATATTCGTGGGAACTATTTCTTCCTACCACGATGAAACTTACCAATTTTCCGACTTCTTGCTGATGACGATGATGTGTTCTTCAATTTTCTCTCTCTTTCATTCTGACAGCCAGTTTTTGTGAAGGCTGAATGACTAAGTTTCCCCGACCTAAGTTTATGACTGTGCAACATTGCAACACTATCTTGAGCATCACGATCACCAGCACCTGAAAAATGGTGTTCTGTACTCTTTATATACAGTAATCACATAAACCAAAAAATTATTAGGATAATTTCACTCCATAACGGGTATTGTCATAAAAATGCATGGGGAATTAAGTTATCAATGCCAGATCATCAACACACTCCCTTTCCCAACATTAAAAGGTTCTGCTGAATCCACGCCACCTTGTGCCATGCCCTTGTACCATGTGTCACCCACTACACTCAGTCATAAAATGGGGTTACAGGTTACAATTCTCCATTTTTGACAATGGACATTAGCCAACCAGATGTTGAGAGTATGTGGAAAATTACTTTTACATGCCAAGTTAAGATCAGAATATCTAGCTACTGTACATGAAGCTTCTGAACACATTAGATACTTCCCAGTGCCGAATACAGTACAGTACTAATTTTTTTAAATGTCCTCATTCAAAAGTGTACTGTATATGAAAATACAGGATATATAAAAAAAATGTAAACACACTGCCTTATGGATTTTGGTGGCGATTGCTTGAATGCTTGGACAGTTTTACAACAACAACATGTCCTCACTTCTTCTTGTGCACATCAATAAGTATTCATACAATTGCCATGAAATTCTGTCAGTCAGTATATATATACATTTTTTGAGACACCCTGTATATGGATATCATCTCTAATGACCAAACACCTCTTTTCAGGACTAATATGATAGATATTCTCTTCCAAATTTAGTAAAAGGTATGATGCCCTGGAAGGTGAGGTGATCATATGAAGAGGGGAAGTATGCAAATGTTTGTGGGAAGATGAAAAGGTTACAGTGAAACATTTAGAGATTAAGTGAAGTTTGATGGATAGGTTCAAAAAGCTTTAGTGGAGATCAATGTTACTTTACATATATTTTGGTGGCCAAAAGCATGAAAGATGTGAAGGTATTCTTGTAGAGCAGAAGCTGAGTACTTATGTAAAAAGGTGTTGGGCAGTGTCAGGCAAAGTTCTGTTAATCAAGTGAAGCCATAGACTTAACAATAATTCAGAGTTATGTACCAATAACTCAGAGAGGATGACGATTGAGAAAATATTTTAGAAACCCCAAAAGGAAACGAAGCTGTAAAATTCAATAAACGTTTATAACAGAAACAGGGACATGGAAATAAACACAAAAGCATGGGATAGTTAATAAATAAGGAGGTGAAAGGTTAGTTGACTTTTGTAAAGAAACCAAGCTGATTGCAGCTGATCATTTCAACAACACCCAAAGCTGCAAGGCATCTCCACCTTTCATAGATACCACCCCAAGATAGAAGAATGATACTCAAGAATGAGACCTTATTATTATTATTATTATTATTATTACTATTATTATTATTATTATTATTATTATTATTATTATTATTATTATTTATTTATTTATTTATTTATTTTTTATTTTTTTTTTTTTTTTAGAAAATTTCAAAACCTGTGTAACTCAACTGAACCCCTACTATGGCACAGCCAATGGGTTGAACCACATCCCAGAAATTGAGTATCAATGCTAAAACCTAAGATATTAAAAAGAAAAAAGTCAAATACAGTAACATATGAGTGGAAATCGTATGACATTGAAATCAAACACAATTTGAAGTATTGTTCAAGGATTGGATAGGATTGATTTAGATACATAGCAGTACATCTGGCAATATAACAGTTTGATTCATGTGATGCCATACTCAGTTAACCCTCAACTGGTGGCTAAGGATTCTCTACAAAAATGGAAAGCAAGGAGCATGAATATCCACTCATGATGGCTGCCATTTAAGAGAGGAGGCTTTTCTGTTGTGGCCCAAAGAGATCCCATGAGAAATTAGGTGTAGTAGATGTGAACAAACCTTCCTCGTAGTAGACAGACATATCAACATCCCACTCGTCAGCTGTCTGTTCATCGAAGTCGCCTTCCTGTTCTCTCCAGTATTGAGCATCTGTATAGAAAACAAGTCCTGGTCCTCCTTTCTCCCACACTAACTGTAGTTAAGATAATGAACATCATTTAAAAGTGGCATCTGACATACAAGGTCTTCTGTATAAGAAATTCTACTAAAATTTTTTTTTTTAAAGTTAAGGGAAAGATCCAGTGCAACAGTTTACAGATCTTCGAGCCAAGTCTGTCTGATAGGCATACTTGCCACCCAATTTTAGCTGACTCACCCAGGAGAGGGAGGGAAGGTATCGGAACCACCTAGTTATGGACTCCACTAGAAAACAACATTTCAGGATCAGTCCTCCATTTCCAGCATATGACCTGAGGTCAGGCAGCTCTTATGATCAAAACTCAGCAATACAAGATCAAGGAAGTGCTGCTATAAATGTTCTAAGGTTTAGACAGACATTTATCCCATACAAAAGTAAACCCTTTATATGGAATATATTAGAGTCAGAAAGGTACAGCACACTTCCTCTTTTATAATACAATTTATTTGGTGTTGTCCTGGGACCACCAGAAAAGGAGTACCCAGAGCACCAATATAATCAGTGGAGAATATGTCCTAAAGACGAGTTAGATGAAATCCTCCCAGTCACGAACCATGTAGCTACACTCACACAAGATACAAGAATAATACCTACCTCTATTTCTTTCTCGTAAAGTCGCTCCTTTATACGGTCTTGGCTCGTTACATCATCATGAAAGGCTTCGTAACGTTCCCACTCCTCTATTTCAGCACCATCCTGAGAAAGTCATATTATCAGTTCAGTACTGTGAGGCATTACAACAACTAATAATACTATACATACAAAAATATTTACAACAGTGGCAAGTGCAGGTACAGTACTGTATACAGTTCATCATGTGTATAGACAACACAGGTGTACATAGACGTGCAGGCATACAACAATACTATAATAAACAGTAAGGCATTTTGACCGAGGACAGCCGACAAAGCCCTTAGGTTCTTATTTCCAGTTGGGTCCTTTGCTTAGGCTTGGTTACTAATCAATAATAGTATATTTACAGGAATAAAAGTGAAAGTTGGTTGATAAATACAGTACAGTACTGAATAACAAGTATTACACTGCACTACAACTATCCACAATAATAGTATATTTACAGGAATAAAAGTGAAAGTTGGTTGATAAATACAGTACAGTACTGTATAACAAGTATTACACTGCACTACAACTATCCAAGACCGACAGATCACTTAAGAAATACAACATTCTGTGGTTAATAATATAGAAGCTCACTCTCTTCTTTTGCTGTAGCTTCATCTATTATGCATTCTTTAGTTTTAGTTTTTAATTGCTTGATAACATTCTTGGTTTTAATCCAGTCAGGTAACTTGTTTCAGTCAGTTATATCTGTAAAGAAGAAACTGTTTTTCACTTGACTGCAAACACCATAAGATTGTGTCTCCTTCCTCCAGTACCCTGTTGGTTCATATCCCTAATCCTTACAAAGTTTATTGTTAGATACTCTAGGAGTCCATTGAAAATCCTATAAGCGTGATTCAGCCTCAGTTGCTTCTCTCTTATCCTCCACAATTAACACGTCCAGTGATTGAAGAACTTCGTGACCAATGTTATCTCTTACATTCATATCAAGAAGGAACCTCACCATCATGTTTTGAACAATTTGTAGCTCAGCTTTTAGATTCTGTGTTCAGGCAGAGTACCATGAAGAGCAGGAATAGTCCAAGTGACATTATGAAAGCCAAGCAAAGGTTCCTACAGGCATCAGCTGAGAGGCATTTGGCATTTTTAAAAAGGGATTTTAGCCTGGCATTGCTCTTATTTTACTTACACTGAATTTGTTTACTCTATTGAGTTTTCTTTTTACCTAAGCAATAATGCTTCAGTCTTTCCAAGATGTAAAGATAATTTGTCTACCAGCCCTTGTTTGTATGACTCCGGCTCAGATGATAAACTGTTAGCTATGTCATTTGGAATTTTACCTGACACTAAACGGGGAACTGTCATCAGCATACAGCAAAGTTTACAATTAATACTGTACTAATTGGCATTTCAATTACAAGGGGATATCCTATCCATCATTCTGGTCAAGAGTAGAACCCGTGAATATTTACTTATGATATGAAAACTCTGCCAATTATTGACTATGACTACTACCAACAATACTAGATATTTTGTAGTAGTATACAGTATCTATAGAGTACAGTACAGGCAAATGGTGTATGAAAGATCCTGCAAATACAAGTGAAGTACAAGTGATGAGAGAGAGATCAACATAAGGTGGATGAGAAAATGTGAAAGCATTTCTTGCATGAGGAAATAAGTACCTGATGGCTTTGTTGGCTATCCTTAGTTGATTGCCTGACTGTTTACCATTGCTTGTATGCCCACAATGTCTAGGTATATTGGTAATTGTATAAAATTTGCACTTAAAAAGTCCTAAATGATTGGGACGAAAGCCATTTCAGCTAACAAAATTTTTTGGTAAAGATTAATGTCATTATAAAAAACCCAAATATTTCATTAAACACCAAATAAAGTACTGTACAGTATGATAATTATAAACTGATACAGTATATAATACAGGTATATATAACTGAAATTAAACTTGGTAACATAATAAATAAGGTTAATAATTCCAAAAACAAGTACAGTAGTACTGTACAATACTGTATTTCAAGGCATAATTAGGCTTTAGTGAGGCCAATATAATACTGTACTGTACCATAAATGCATGAATGGTAAAGATAGCTTTGTTTATTTCCCTCTGCAGTCAGCTGAGCATGCTAGAATGTCATCGCTCACCGGCTCAGTAAACTAGTGCAATCCCGGTAAATTTAAAATAGTGAAAAATGCCACCACTCAATTTTTTTTCTTCAGATTTTCGAAGTTTTCAGATAAAAGACGTTTGGAGTTTTTAAGTGCAACCTGTACCTGCATGGTCTATGTACACTGTACACCTGCATTATTTATATGATGAGCCATTAGTAAACAGGTACAGGGGGTATAATAATTTTTAAGAATAAATATCTATCCATATATCTATGTAAGAAAAAACCAAGAGATGTAGACTAAATTCAGTGTCTGGTAATAACTGTACAGTATATGTTAGTGCAGAAAATGAAATATGGACTACAGATATTTTGACAAAAAGATGAGTTTATTCCCTAAGTTTAAGAAGTAGCAATCATGGACTTATAAACATGTTAAAAATTCATTGCAAATAGCATACCTCTCTTTCACTTTCTAACTCAATTTTTGGTCCTTTAATTCTCTGCTTTCTCTCTTTCTTCTTCCTTCTCGGTTTTGTGAAGTCAGCCGAGGTTGGTATAAGATCACCGGCAGCTGTGAAAGTGATACCTTCGGCATCTTTGCCCATCTCTCTCTTGGTTACACTTGTCCCATAGTTGAATGGCACCTGACTAAACCGCTTCTGTCCTCTGGTAAATATTTTGTGGTTACTTTTATATGTATTATAACTTTTAAATACAGTAATACCCCGTTTAGCACTTCGGATACATTCTTGGATAATAGAACGCTATCCAAAAGTGTTCTAAGGGGGTCATTATCCCATTGCATATATGGAGATAAGTTCCTGATGATACAGGTACAGTGTATTATGTTTTACCTATAAGATGTATACTGTATTGTATATGAAGGGTACAGATTATTACACTTACCGGGTACATATATTTAGGCATATTATTTACTGTACTAATTAATGAATAACAAACTACAGGTATATTGTATCATGAATGACAGTCCTTTGATGAATAGTAGTGAAGATTGTAGTAGATTGAGTGAGAAATGCAGAGAGTAGGTGGGAGGGAGGAAGGTGGGAAGGAGTAGGGAGGCAGTGGATATCGTACGGCTCTGCTCTGGTTAAAGCTAATCAATTTCTGCATCACTGAAATAATGATTTATGTGGTGATAATAGAGGTAGTGGTGATGATGAGGGTGGTGATGATAGAGGTGGTAGTGAGGAGGTGATGCATCTTTCGGTTTCTTTGGTAACACTGCCAGATACTATTGAACAGCTTATACCTGCCCCAAAAAATTTAGTTTAAGTATAAATGAACAACGTTGTATCCGATCAACATTACGTTACATAGCATTTTAAAATATAGAGTGAGAAAGCAGAAAGGTGGGGTGATTAGAGAGGTGGAGTGGAAGGGTGTTGTCAAGTGCTCTTCAGCAGCTGCTCTCCAACCCACCACCACACATAATGCTTCAGTTAACCACACACAATTTTATGTCATACAATAAGACCTACACTTAATATAACAACTTTGTGGTTTTCATGGCTGAAGCTTTTATCTAGTTTACATTCTTAATAATGGTTCTAATAGTCGATGTAGCCAAGTTAAAAGCAACACCGACATCCACCAGATGCTTACCAGCTTCCAACTGCCTCAAAACTTGTAATTTTACATCCAAGAAGATACTTTTCCATGGCACTTTAGACGCACTAGCATCTTTAAAACTTACTGGCCGTGTAAGCGCAGCAAATTTGTACTACACTGTAAACAGAGCGCTTGGCGCTGACTGGCCGAGTGCGTAAAAACAAATAGAGTTTGCTCTTTGCCTGTTGTGATTGTTCAGACTCATGACTTTTGACTACAAGTACAGTACTGTACTTTTTCCCCCTGCAGCTCCAAGATGCATGGAAGAGCGCTATAAAGAAACAGCGCTCTATGGGGAAGCGTTAACCGGGGTATTACAGTCCTGTAATATTCATATAATCTATACCTGTACTGTACTGTTTTCATCTCCTTTACAATTCTGTACACTGAATGTTGCTCATATAAAGACAAATGCAGTAAATCATATGAACACATTATTAAAATACAATATACTATACTGTATACTTAAAATTTCAAGCAAAGAAGAAATTATTACTACAAAAAGTAATACAGTACATGAAGGGGACCATTTATCCAGCATCCCAGTACAGTAGATAAATTGTTAGAAATCTTAGAGGAACTCAATAGGCACAAGGAAGACCATAGACAGTGGAAGCACACAGGAAGACTCTCATCTATCTATTTATGGACAAGGCAACAATGGATGATAAGAAAGAACGATAGAGTAAATACAAGATTATTCCTAAATGAAATTCCAATGTACTGTATTAATACGTGTACTGAAACCTTTTTTTTTTCTCTTAAAATTTTGAAACATTAATATGGCACCACAAAATATTCTTATGATCATTTTAAAGTACAGTACAGTTCATTTCATTTCATTAGCCAAAAGTATTAGTAAATGATATTATAGCTTGTGCAAATTCTAGATATTAATGTTTTTCTGAACAGTTTCCATTTACCTATTCCATAAAGTATATTCACCTGCTTTTTGGAAATTCCAAACCAAGTTTTTTAATTATGGTTCCTGGTAACTGACACGTCCTAATCAGATTCTTGAAGTAGGAGGTTGGAGTGCCAACATTCCCCTGTGGCATGATGGGAGGAGGACAAAACTCAATCAAGTCCAGTGACGTGTCCACAGAGAGACTTTCTGAATCCAACTGTCTTCTTGTCTTGTAGTTTTCACCTGTTGGAAAATATACAGCAGTAAAGATTAAGGAGAAAGATGTGACCTTATCTTATGATAGTATTGTTTGATGGAAAATTAGTATGGAGAAAAGCCATCAGCAACCTAGATCTGATTTTAACAGAAAAATCTAATTTGTTTCTACTAAAATCAAATACTACTATACAGCACTATAATAAGTTTTGTGATATTTTTTGTCAGTTCACCATGGCCATCTTGCTGTTTTAAGGTAAAATTCTAAATTAATTTATCAAAGTTCCATTGAAGTAGTAAAGATCTTATAAAAAAAATCCTCAAAATACTGCTAGTTAAGTGGCATCCTTGTTCTTAATATTTGTAGCTGTTTTAATTATGTTTTCCCACCCACTTAATTTACATTCTATGACTTAAAATAAACATATCAAAAAAAAACTCCATCAAAAAATATCTATAAATTTGGTGAAGTCAATCTCATTGCCAAACAAAATACCTGTACTGTACGCCAGTAAAAATTTTCAAGAAAAAATATCCAAGAAATAAAGTGAGAAACCACCTTCTTAACATTTATCAATCATAATTTACTTGATTACAATATGGATACCATGACATGTAAATTAATGATAATATTCTATAAAAGGTTGTAAAACAATAATCGTGATAATACAGTACAGTACAGTACAGTACAGTACAGTACAGTACTGTGTTTCCATGCTCTTACAATCTGTCTCACTTTAAAAAGCTGGTTTTCCAGCATCTTCGTGGTGTAGATTAATACAGTATAACCTTTTTTTCTATATTTTCAATTTCTTTCCGTTCTTTTTTTTTTTCGCCCCCCAAGCTCCGTTGTGGGTCGTTTGACCTGTGCCCAGGTGGGCTAATTCCCGTAAAAAAAAAAAGTCTATAAATAACTGTAAAAAAATTATGATGATTTTTTTTTCATGGTTTTCTGGCCGGATACCATGAATTCAACCATCGCCACGCTGCCAAGTAAAGTTACCAGTGATCCTAATCTTTTTCAATAATTAATAGCCTTTATTTAAGTGCATAGTCAATAAAGACTTTGATATACCCTGTACTGTACAGTATTTTATTTTTTACATACATACTTAATATAGCCAACTTATTTAACATAGTGAACTAAGCATACAGAATAAAATAAAAACGTACTGGTACAGTGCTGTTTGTTAAGATTTTTTATGAAAACTTTTTATACAATCAGCTGCTCTTACTCTACTACATTGTCATTTATTTACCAGTAAGATGACACAAATCAACCAAACCCAACTTCCCTTTAAGCTAACCTATCTTGAGCCTTCCTAACTTACCTTTAACCTAACTAACTTACCTATAACCAAATCTAACTGTAGCCTAACAATCTCATATGTATTGTAATACTTCTTAGTTATGGAAAATTAGATAAGGCAGGGATGGGTTGGATTCTGTAATACGTAGTTAGATTAGGCTAAGTTTTAATAGGTTTGGTTTCATCATTTGTGTGTGTGTTTTTTTTTCATGTTTTAACCCCACAATTTCCCTCTACTCCAAAGCCCTGTCGACTATGTGTAATCAAAATGCATTTTATAAGTGAAATAAAAAAAATAAAAACAATTTAAATACAGTATACATTTCTGACATATTAATAAAGAGATCCGTGGTTGACCTTTTCCGAATCTTTTTAACCGGTTTTGTTCATTTTATATGTGAACTTGGAATATCTTTGGAAGAAAACCATGGAAAACCAAAATACATAAATAACAATTCATGTGGTGGATAAAAGCTGTTCTAAAGATATACAGTAGAACAACTTTTCTCTTATACAATACGGCAGTGGACATTTTGCCGTGGCCGGCAAAGTTCCTACTAACGCTATTTTACTGTGCGTACACTCTGATTGGCTAATTGTCCATTACCGGCAAACAACACGATAACTTTATTTGAACAGGACTCTGACAGCATTGACATTTATTTAACCGTGAGTCGATTATTGTGTAACTATAAACATATTGAACCATATTTCTGTTGTGCATGGGAACTATCATTATAAAAGAGGCAACATTTACTTGAACCTGACCTAACCAACCCCCCAAAAATACCTAATCTTACCTAACTTTTTAGCAGGGGGGGGGGAACCCCATCATATTAAACAGAAAGTACTTGGCCAATCAAAGTACTTGGCCAATGAGAGCGCACTCACAGTAAAATAGCGTTAGCAGGAACTTAGCCAGTCACGGCAAAATATCCACTACGATACAATAAATTTCCTAAATGGGAAAGTAAGAACAATAAACATACCATGATTTATATTTTTAACAAAGTTGATCCTAAATATGAAGCATCTTGCTACTAGTACATCACCAGCACGGTCAACCCAATGTTTTTTATTATATTTAACAATAAATTTTTCCACATATTTGTCTTTTATGTTTAAGATGCAACAAGTTCTCTTGTCTGCTTCTGAACGTTCTGTCAGAACCACGTCATCCTCTTGTGACGGCGATGGCTGACTACCTTCACTAACACCGTGTTCTTTTAACATACTATTGTCTTTTATTTCACTACGACAAACAGGCTGTTCTCTTTTGTATATAGCCTGTAAATTCTGCTTCATGTCTGTTTTGGCCCTTTGCTTTTTTTCACTTATCAGTGTTGAGAGACCAGACAGTCCTGAATTCAACCAATGTGTCTTTGCAGCCACACCACAACCATCGTCTTCACTGTCTCTGGCTACTGACTCCTCTAGAATTAAATTTGTCTCAACATTTTTCTCACTGCCGTCCTCCTGTTGCGTTTCACTGCCGTCCTCCTGATGTGTTTTATTTCCTTTCAAGTTGGTTGTAGATGATGAACTTGTGCTGCTGGAAGTCAAGTCAGCTTCAGCCTTGGGTACAGATGAGGCACAATCCTTCAGCAGCTGTGAGAGGTGAGATTGTGGACGATGACGGAAGTGGAAGCAGGAGAATGTCTCTTTTTCAACATATTCAGAGAAGAAATTCCTCAAATCAGATGATCGAAATGATGACGGTATATTGGTGACCACAAGATGCATCTTCTCCTGAACCTTCACTTTACTTCACTGACAACGTTGGTCTTACGTTTCACATTTTCTCATTAATATACGACACTTAAAGAGACATTGAATATCATTATGCGGTGATACCAAAACTTTGTTCACGTAAGTTTTTCCTTTATTATACTAGGTGGATTATTACAGCGATTATATTGCCGTTTTATTCATCTACTTCCAGTTCCTAAAAAGATCATTATCGTCCACCCGCAGAGTAATTGTTTGTTGACATTAAGATACAAACCTAAAGTATTTATAAGTTTTATATATATTTTTTTTTGCCACTTATCAGCCGTTTAGGGCTACTTTGGGCGCTCTATCCAGTGTTAATACAGGAGGAAACATGTGATGTTTGGTAGGGTCAGACTGGATAGCACCCACGTGTGTCCAGGCCGAGGCTCGAACCCTTGACACATTATGAGAGTAACGCGTGTTACCGCTGTACCACCAACATTGAAAGCTTATATAAATCATAAAGCAGTTATTATTTTTCATAAAATAACGAAAAGCATCATTATTTGTTTGTCTTCCAGACATTCGTAGTGGTGACCAAATCTCAATTACTGTTCTACCAGAGGATTCGTTGTAATTGTTTAGAGGCTATTTCCTGAATGTAAAATTTTGGAGCTGTGCAAGGAATTGGACACCTTTTTAGGGTGGAGGATGAAGAGGTCATAGGGGCTTATAGGTTGTACCAACTCGCAACAAATTGTTGTTATTATTTGTACTATTCATATTTTTTATTATAAAATATGCTACTAGCTTCTTGAATCGTTTAGTAGTTGGTTGAAATGTTCAAAGAAGGGCCACCAGACTGGTGCCTGCACTTCGGCACCTCAACTACCCTGAGAGATTGGAGCGCTTTAACTTGCCTAGCTTATACTACAGACAGGCATGTGGCGACCTAATTGAGGTGTATAAGCATCTCAAGGGGCACTACTCTGTCGAGTGTCCTTACTTGGAGCTGGTGGACACTCGCCCCACAAGGGGTCAGAGCTCAAGATTGAAGAAGCCGCAGGTCCAGAAAACTGCGACGGCAAATTTTTTTCAGTGAGAGTTGTGAACTTTTGGAACAATCTACAAGAAAGTGTTGTGACGGAACCAGGTGTGAGTTCTTTCAAGACCAGACTTGACCAACACTGGAGCAGGTTCGGGTACATGCCCAGTACTTGCCAACAGTGCGTAACAGAGACGTGACCGATCGCCCAAACGGCTAACGAGCCGATCAGTGGTGAAGAGGACAAAAGTAAAAGTTATACTACAGACGAGCAAGGGGTGACCTAATTTAGGTGTATAAACATTTCAAAGGGCATACTACTCAGTCAAGTGTCCATGCAAGGAGCTGGGGGATGCCTGCTCCACAAGGGGTCACAGCTCAAGGTTGAAGAAGCCCCTAGTACGGAAAACTGTAAGGGCAAACATTCCTGAGTGAGAATTGTGAACTCTTGGAACAACCTGCCAGTAAGTGTTGTGACGACACTGATTGTGAGCTCTTTCAAGACCAGATTTGACCAATACTGGAGAGGTTCAGATACATTCAGGAGCCAGTGCCTGCCCAGTACTTAACAACTGTGTGTATCAGAGACGTGACCGACCCCCCAAGTAGCTATCGAACCGATCTGTGGTGAAGGGGATAAAACTAAAAAGTAAAAGTATGGGTGGTGTGACTGAGGCATGTGTTGTGTGACTGAAGCATAGGTGGTGTGACTGAAGTATGGGTTGTGACTGAGGCATAGGTGTTGTGACTGAAGCATGGGTTGAGCGACTGAAGTACAGTTATGTCCTTTGGACATTTCCAATCAACTGACAGTCTCGAGCATATCTTGGGGACCAGACAGGGTGAAAAGTACTTCAGGTGGGTAAGCACCTCAGTGTTGAAGAGCGTTACAAGGGATGGACCGTCTAGTTATCTGAACGACCTTCTTATAAGACATACGGTACTAGCTTAGTTGCTCGAGTCACTTTCTTCTCTCATGGCACGAGAACTTCAGTTCGTTGTTAACATATACACCCAGGTCCTTCTAACATTCAGTCTATTATTGCTGTTTCTTCATCCGGTAGGGATCTGTGATACATCTCTTTACTATTGGTACAACCTAGGTGCATTCTCTTACACTTCATGACATTGAATCTTAACAGCCATTTCTTAAACCACTTTTGAAACTGACAGTTCTTTCTGTAGCTCTTCACATTTCATTTGGTCAAAAACGACTATTTGATGATTGTACATGCTGAGGCGATGTAAACTTGGACGATGGTTTTTATTGAATAAATATCTATTAGCTCAGCTATTAAATGAGGTTAATTGCATCCACCTTCTATTTTCCTTGATCTTGTACAGGTCAACTGGATGAGACTTTTTTCTTTTAGTCTTTAGTGCTTCAAATACCAAGATTATTAATATATTTAACCCTTGGAGGAGAATACAGTGATCCCTCGGTTAACGAGCGCCTCAGTTAACGAGATTTCGGTTAACGATTTACCTTCCATAACATTCTTAACTTCAGTTAACGAGCAATCCCTCGATTAACGAGTTTTTTACGAGCCGACTTCAACATGTTTTCGCTTGCATTTGGCAGTCCACCAGCTGTAGTATTAGTCAGCCAATACAGTAATCGGTTTTAGGGCTTAAATTCCTTACTATTTTAGTAAATATTAAGAAGTTTATACTATTCAATAATTTTAAACGTTTAATATTAACTTTTTTAATCATTTTAACAATTATTGAACATAATTGAAGGTAAAGAAACTAGTTTCTGGCGTGCCATCCAGCCTGTTAACACACCAGACAGGCGTTAGTCTCTCCGTTTTCAGTGGAGGTAACATCTTGCTTGAGACTCTCTTCAACTAAACGCTTTTTTTCTGTGTTTCCAAGCAAATTATTGGTCATTTTGAAATTTATTTTACATATTGACAATATATAATGCAGTGCAGTGTTGATTTAAAGAAAATAATCTTGAATTACACCAAGAGAACTAAAATTTTATGGGTGAAATGGTGCCATGGGGTGACTTCTCTTCCACCCCAATGCCTTCTCTTCTCCCTTCTCCTCCACCCCCATTCTAATTCCCATCATCATCATCATCCAGGAGCCTTCTACATACACACCTCATAGAAAGTGTACTTTTCTACCTTTTTTGTTGAATTTAGGCAATTTTCGGTGAGCTGGAACCAATTACCCAAACACCCATTGAAACAATGGTTTCGGTTAACGAGGAACCTGCTGGAACGAATTGTGCTCGTTAACCGAGGGACCACTGTAGTTAAAACTACAGTACAACCCATTAGAGGACAAAAGGTGAAACTATAACCCATTTGAGGACAATGGTTAAAGGAATAACCCCTTTAAGGAAGATGGTTAAAGCTACAGGTATAACCTTTTGAGGATGATGGACCATATGTTAGTCTGTAATTCTCAGGGGGTTAAAGAACCATCATCCACAAAGGGTTATGGATGATATGAGGATATAAATTCTTAACATGGAAAATCAAATCACAATTTTATTATCCACCAGAGATAAATTGATAAAAAAGTAAAATGAATTGAAGATACATATGGTAATAAAATTTTCTTCTGCTGTCACAAAGAAGTTTACATTATTTTTAAATCCACTACAGTATTGTTACGAGAAACATTCTACACTAAAAAGATGCATGAATTAGTAAGACTCATGTAACCATAACAAAATTCAAAGGTAAATTCTAAAACTTATTTCTCCTTAAAATATAACTATAACTCACTGAAACATTTATACAGATTTCTAATTTTACATTTCAATATAATAAAATGACCAAAACTATTAATATTTCATTTAAGCAGAAGATTGTGCACTTGTCTTATTTCCTACAAGAGTAAATCAATTCTAACTTAGAGGTTTTCTGCCCATAATGAGGAAGAACTTGAAGCGAAGGCAGAGTTGGGTATCCTCCGGACTCGTTGTTAAGTTGAGGGTCGACATGATCCTGACAAAGTAAAGCATGGATTAGTTTATAAGGCTATACTACTCCTTAATCTAGTCACTTAGGTCAATATATATACTGTAGAGTATTGTAGAATGTTTAAGGTCACAACACACCTCTCTTGTATCATACCTGTTCTGGAACCTGTCAAGAATCTCCTGGGCAGCAACATCACCATTTTTGGCTTTAAAGTTCTGGAATCCTGACCAGCTTGTTATGTATCCAGTCAACTCAGCAACTGTAGCACTTTTATCCACATAATGAGTGTCATCTCTGTAAGAAAAAAGTCACTAATCGATCGATAGTTCTGGATATTATAATAACATAAAATATAAATTTCTGTATGCAACTCCAGTTGGCCCTCTTATAATCATGCCTTAATTTTTATGTTCACTAAGTTGTATCTCACTACCGATCCCGCTATACTGCCAGATTCTGGGGTCACTAAGTCTAAGGGGATAACTTAACTCTCCAGTATTCTTAATTTCTAAGGGTTGCTGCCACCAGACCCCCTCTGGGCAGTAGCTCATTAGGTAGCGGGCAGAGTGGACTAGGCATTGGGTTGGGTTTTTCATTGACCAGATCGATACGGGGAAGAAGGGTGAAACGATAACATGTCTTATCTAATTTATTCCCTATAAAACACACTGCATTCCGTTAAAACACAAGTGAGTTGGCCTTCCTCAGAAGAACAACGATGATCTTGGTTACCTTGCTCGACAACAGACGGCTTGCATTAATTGCGTGTTATCCACATACTTATAGCATAACAATCAGTGACCTCCCTACTTCGGTCATCCCTTCTTACAATAACCCACAACACGTCGGACTGCTCCACCTATATATGGGGTATAGCACCTTAGGTTATCATACATAGTAGCATCACCTCACCTCCCTGTAGCATCACCTCCACACCTGTTACACTCCACATCTGCTACACTCCACATCTGCAAGTATGGGACTCCTTGTAATTTCTAGGTACACATACAGTGGTCCCTCGGTTAACGAGCACAATCCGTGCTAGAAGGTTGCTCGTTAACCGAAAAACTCGTTAACCGAAACCATTGTTTCAATGGGTTTTTGGGTAATTGGTTCCAGCTCACCGAAAATTGTCTAAATTCAACAAAAAAAGGTAGAAAAGTACACTTACTTTGAGGTGTGTATGTAGAAGGCTCCTGGATGATGATGATGGGAATTAGAATAGGGGTGGAGGAGAAGGGAGAAGAGAAGGCATTGGGGTGGAAGAGAAATCACCCCATGGCGCCATTTCACCCATAGAATTTTAGTTTTCTTGGTGTAATTCAAGATTATTTTCTTTAAATCAACACTGCACTGCATTATATATTGTCAATTTGTAAAATAAATTTCAAAATTACCAATAATTTGCTTGCAAACACAGAAAAAAGCATTTAGTTGAAGAGAGTCTCAAGCAAGATGTTACCTCCACTGAAAAGACAGAGAGACTGGCGCCTGTTTGGTGTGTTGACAGGCTAGATGGCGCGCATAAAACTAATTTCCTTACCTTCAATTATGTTCAATAATTGTTAAAATGACTAAAAATTTTAATATTAAACTTTAAAAATTATTGAATAGTATAAACTTCTTGATATTTACTAAAATGGTAAGGGATATAAGCCATAGAACTGATTACTGTATTGGCGGACTAATACTACAGCTGGTGGACCGCCAAATGCAAGCGAAAACATGTTGAGGTCGGCTCGTAAGAAACTCGTTAATCGAGGGATTGCTCGTTAACCGAAGTTAAGAATCTTATGGAAGGTAACTCGTTAACCGAGGGACCACTGTATTAGGCACCGCCCTCGGTGGGTAGAGACGAGGGCTTCACCAAGAGACATACCAGTACTGTTTCTACGCCTAGTATTATAGGTCGCTCCAAATGCCGACCGCGGAGTTTCTCAACATTCCGTTATGTATTTCCACGCCTGTGTCGTGGTATGCCGGGAATCCACAGGTTCACACTGGATTAGCATAGCTGGGAGTAGTCATCTCACATGGTGGGACGCTCACGGGGGTAATGGCCGCCGTTCTGGTGAGTTCAGAGCGTGCGGGGACCCGAGTTGATAAGAGAGTAGGTGCCACTGAGAAATAAAGCCTGATGGGCCGTTATCACACACTTTATACATCAGGCAAAGTTTTAAGGTATTATAACTGCTATAAGTCTTGTTTTAGTGCTGAATACAGCCCGATGAAGTTCACTGACCTGAGTTGATGAGAGAGTAGGTGCCACTGAGGCATGAGGTCCCGCACCTCTCACCGACGTAGGCCTACAGTTTCCAATCTTTAATTTTTACTTTGATTTCTTATGGTTCTCACATGAACACTTTCCCGTTTATTGTGACCTGGTGTCTTATAAATACATATTTTAATCCAAGCTTACATACTAGAATACGGTTCGAGTTGGACAGTTCCTGGGAAATTAATTGAGCTATATCAACAACTCACACCTATAGGCCGCCACCCTGAAACAAAAGCTGAATGTTCATAGCATGGGTATATCCACTTCACTTAAACTGTAATTAGGGATCCTCCCCTCACACATTGCATTACTTGAACACAGACATAAGATTCTCTGATCACTGTACATGTCGTGGGTATACGTCACCCGAGGATACGAGGTGTATTAAGTTCACACCGATGCATACAAGATATTTCCTTTCAAGTATAGTTTCTGGGTCACTTCCAACACCTCACATAGTTCTGATACATTTATCCTTTTTCCAGATCATTGTTCTCATGTATTTTCATATGATATCTGCGGAAGGTATGTTTGCTAATTGTTAACAGACGTAAATAGTATGACCTTCAAACCACGATCTACACTTAGTCCTAAAGTACACGAGTCCGGATCAACTGGACTTTCCCAATCATCTTATAGATACCTTGAGTTCTCCTTAATGCTATGAATACATACAATTAATGTTACATAACCGTACCTGGGTACAATTCAACAAATGATTCATTAACATTGAGTAGGTGAGTTATTCCTTTATCAATGTTTCCCGTTTTCTGAGATTCTACAAGCGCGGTGGATTTGAATGTTATGTAGCGTAATATGAATTAGAGGGTTTTTTTAGGAATGACTATGATGTGCGCAGTACACCGCTGATATCCATCAACTAACATTTGGATTAATGTGTTACAAATACAACCCCAAACCTTTATACAATATACTTTTTACACTTTCACCGTCCACCAGCATTTTCTCTCATGTTTAAAACTTGTCAGCAGTGTACTGTATACTGTATATTCATATTCAAATTACTTATTAAAAAACAACATTATGTACAAGTAGAGAATATAGTGATTTACATAAGGTATGGTACTGTATAGGTACAGAATTCTAACAGTACATCAGCCTGGGATTTGCTTGTGCATTTAAACTTACAGTATATACATATTTACTGTACAGGTATCCCCTGTTTTACAATATTTCGCTTGAACGATGGTGATGTATTAAGACCACCCCCTTATTTATGATAAAAAATTGCATGAATGGTCATTGTCCGGCCAAAATCGCTGACGAGCGGAATATGGAATGCATCTCTTGCTGCACTTGTCAGCTGTGGTTTACCTGCATGGTGCCACCTGGTGCACTACAGTCCCAAGCTTTGTTCCATGGTAAGTGCACATGCCCGTGATTGTGTTGCTTAATGATTATTGATTAGTATCGATGTTGGTACTTACCATGGTTTTTTTTTTTTCTTCCCCTCAGTGAGGGTATATTACTAACATTTCACATTGTACTATGTTTTGGTGACTGTTAAGTGATTTTGTCTATATACCGAGAACGTTAATACCACTACTATCACTGAGATTTATATATAAGGATTATGTTGGGGCTGTTTTACTGTTCATCACTCTTCTCTTTTCAAAAACAACTTTGAGTCTTCTATTCTACTTTGATGAATCTTCTTTTAATGTCTCCGATATTTCAAAAGTACGCACTTGAAAAATATTGATACTGTATCAGGTTTCTCCTACCAAACTGTTTTTATACTGCCTCAATACAGTATTTCCTTCCCTGGGATGTCACTTTTTTTTATATCAAACTTTAGTTTTTGTACAACCAGCAATAGCCCAAACTACATACACAGTACAATACATAAATATTAAACCTTAACCAGCAGCAACTAAAGATCCCACCCCCTCCACCCCCAGCAAGCACAAAAATGGTATGCAAGGAAAATGAAATAGTCTACTGATGATGGCTGCTTTTTAGGATTAATGCTGAAATGCTCCACAGATCTTTTGTCGACTTGTATCCACTTTCTATTTCAATGACCAAAAACAACTGTATAAATAAGAGTTTAATTAAGCAAATCTACATAACAAACTCTCTTAGCTATCTGCTCAATATGTTTCCACTAAATTCACTCAATACCGTACTACAGAACTTAAATATCACTTTCACTCTCATGTATCTTACACTGTGGTTGTACAAATCTTCTAATATATATAATACTGTACTCATAAAACTCTTCCTCTATCCATCTATTACAATATAATTTTCTGTCACTCCCTTCTTTCAATAACACAACAGTTTCTTCTCCCTGTAGGATATACAGTATTAATTGTTTTGTACAGGTAAATCCATTGAACTTTTTACTTCTCCTGGGGTCAACATGCATTTGAACACACTGCTATGCTTCTAAAAAAACTACAGTCCTTCTTTTCATTATTCATTCCCCATTTGACTCCCTCCTCTTGACTAGCATTTGATATTGGAAATTCCAAAATTTTTGTATTGTATCTGTAAACTACTCACTACACATAATAGCTACGGTAAGTATTCTAACCTTGTATTACTTGAGTAAGGTATGCTGAACTTTTGATGGCTATAAGCAGCATCAACATCTTTACGACCACTTCCCCAGTAGCCACCCGTGTCTTTTTCATACACCTTCAGAAAAGAAAAAGGAACTATAATTAGAGATGTGCCGAAGTATTGGTATTGGTGGTATCAGCTAATTTTGGGGATATCAGTGAAAAATTGGCTGATACCAGTCAATACTTTTATCAAACATAGCTTCAAACAGGTTAGATGGATATATGAGCGATAGGGGTTGGGTGTAAACGAGACTGCCCAGTATGGGCCAATAGGCACGCTGCAGTTTCCTCCATTTTTATGTTCTTATGTTGAAGTACAATAATTAAAAATTGCAAGATAAGAAAACTAAACAAATTAACAATTACGTACTATACAGTACTGTATCTACTGAAATACAGTGATCCCTCGGTTAACGAATTACCTTCCATAAGATTCTTCACTTCGGTTAACGAGCAAACCTTCGGTTAACGAATTCCTTACGAATTTTTCCCAACATGTTTTCGCCTGCATTTGGCTGCCCACCAGCTGTAGTATTAGTTTTAAGTGAGAATGAAATAATTGTCTATTGTTTGTTTTAGTAATTGGAGATAACAAAACAACCCACCAGCCTTCCTCATGCCCTATTTCTCTATTATGTAGAGTGTAGCAAAGTGTACTGAGACGTTCTCCTTGTCTGATGGTTTAATGAAGATTTACTCAACTCCATGAACTGGTCTATCAACAAATTTTCCATTTCTAATCATTCTTAAAAAATTTTATTGTTTCTTCCAATATTTTTCCTTGTAGTAATTTGTTGTCAATTGTTGGTTTTCCCATTGTTAATTAACCTCAAATATCCGAGATCATCTGCATGCAATCTAAGTATTTCGTTGAATAATTACAATTCTCTATATCCCAGGTACAGTACTTTCATTTTATCTCAAAATACTTCCTTCCAAACTTCATCAAAACAATGTGTCATTTTTGTCAACCTTAATATATGACTGGGCAAACATAATGGAACAGAACACATGCAGTAAGGTAACTTCAGTACCCAGAATAAATAAAACCATATTAGGGAGAGTCTTGATTGCTTAAGACTCTGACCATCTACTGCAGTAATCGGAAATTTTGTGAAAAGTAAAGGAAATGGGGTATTGATCCTGTAATTCTATTTTCCAGTTGAGTTCATAGTCAGTTGATTCTCTTTATTGTGCATGGCCAGGTGGGGAGTTTATTTATGAATCCTTTGATTCACATGTTGTCTTCTAGAGGCAACTGGTGTCATAGAACTCATGCTTATTAAGTTAGTCGACTGCCAACCCTCCTAGATGGGGCAACTGTTATCAGAATCTCTACTTACAGTATGTACAGTACACTTACTAATTAGGCTGAAACAATCAATAAATGGACATAAAATACTCCGGCCACATTTCCTCATATCACAACCTGTTTATTTCTATTATTTTGTTACATTGTTTCTGTCACCATACCCTACCTTTCTTGACACTTCTGTTGCTCTTGTTCTAACCCATAAAGAGGTAGAGGAGTTAAAACAATAGACAGACAGAAGCAGATTGATGGAGGATAAATCGTAGACATTATGTAGCAGGGGGGTTAGCATTTTGAGGGTTGTGTCCACCTGATATACCAAAACATAATATACAATTCCCTTTAAAAGCATTTACACAGGAAAATGACAGATTACTGTCAGTGTGGGTCAGTCAATATAAACTGGTAAGTGCCATGGAATAAAAATGCAGAGATCACCTTAAGATTAGCCCCTACCCTTTACTTATTTATTTTGAAGATTACTGTAGCCCCTCAAATTATTCAACTTATTTCACTTTAAGATTAGCCCCCATCAACTAATTTCACTTGAAGATTAATCACCCTAATACTACCTGATGAGTTAGTTTAGGTTATTTTAGGTTAGGTTAGTGTGGTTAATCTTCTGGTGAAATAAGCTAGGGGTAAATTTTCAGGTGATCTGAATGTATTATGTTGTACTGTACAGTGTATGACCATGACACCTCACAGGTAACTCAAAAGAACTGGGCTTAAAAGCAGTCAAAATACACCAACCCATCCACTACCACCACACACACACTTACAATATAAACATGTTTTATGAGGTATCTCAGATCAACACATACTGTAAGTGCCAATTTAAAATGTTACCTATATGTCTTTTGCACATGATACAGGTGTGTAGATATTAGGAGAGAGACACATATACTGTACTGTACTGTACATACTGTAAACATCACATTTCTACATGAAATGAAAAATAAATTAGTGTTTGATAAAAATGTCACCTGAGTTTGGTAGGAAAGGGTGTTTGCACTGTTCCATATTCATCATCCACCATTGTAATTTTGGTTCCCCAGTAAGGACCTAATTCCTTGCTGTATACCTGAAGTGGAAAAAATACACAAAACAATTATGAAATGAATCTTATACTGTATTCCCTTTTTAATCTCTGAAGCCAAGATCCTTCTTGCTCAATGCACGGTGGTCATAAACATGAGTACAGTAGAGTACAGTAAACATACACATAAGCATATTTTACCTTCATTCAATGTCATTTATTCATTCTTATTGCTGTGAAACATGTGTCCTGCTATGGTATCGTACAGGTAAACCTTGAGATACGATATCCTGATCAGTGAATTCCTCTTTAACGATGGTCATAAACTAAGACTATTTCGCTATATGTGATAAAAAAAATTTGCTTAATGATATCCATCGAATAGCCATCGATATCCATTTGGTTGGATTTTTTTTTTTATCTCTAGTACAAACTGAGGGTTGTATATACACTGGACCCTCACTGTATGTGCACATTCACTATATGCGAATTCACGTTTATGCGGCGAGCCTATTTCTACCCATAATTCATTTTATGCGGAAAAGATTCCTTATTATGCGTTCAGTGGAAGATATGTCACACTAGTTTTATATTATATTATCTTTATTTCTAAGCCACATTAGAGTATGTGTGTGTGTATGTGTTGTCTCAGAACGTAACCAGAGCATAAAGTGAGGGTCTGGTATACAGTACTCAAATTAATCGCTGCCGTGCAAGAATTCCAACAATGTAAATTATATTTTTCTATATTAAGTCAGTGACATTTTATAAGAAAACAATATCTAACCCTATGGACCTTACATCTCTACCTTCATTTGTAAGTGTTCCCATCCACCACCACACGGCCAACCCACACACTAAAGCCAAGTGTTTGGTTCTTTGTCGATCGTAAACCCGTACATTGCATGGCTCCATGATTATTGGCCAGCATTGTACAACTGTGTTTTCTTTTCTTATTTAGTGAGAGGACAGCACTAACATTTAGACTGAACTGTTTTATAGTGATTATGAATCGATATTATCTGTGATTTTGTGACTGTAAGGTACGTCAAGTCTGTTGTTTTGAAAATATGAGCAGTGTTGGCCGCTATCATTGTTTTTTGTTATCACCGTTCGCTGTGTTTTTGTGTCAAGTGCTTTTGCTCTGTTTTTGTGACTGAAGTGAGCAGTTTAACTTTGAAAATGTCTGGGCAGGCCAAGGCATCCAAGACAACCGTGTCTCTGAGGTGAAGCTTGACAATGTTAAACAGCACGAGACTCCTCAGAGGCTGTAGGGGAGTCAAGAGTGACATCTCTCCACTCCACCTACAAGAGTCTCCTTAGCTTCAAAGGGGACATGTGATGATGACCAGGCTTATTCTTCAGGATGTGGTGAGTGTTGTTTTATTGTATTGTACTGACACTGTAGGAGTATGGCAGGAATTATTTTGTCGGTGATACATGTGTGTTTGGGGACTGGCTGGGAATGTATCCCATTGAACCCCATGTTATAATGCTCCCTATCTATGATAATTCACCTAGCGATGGGTTTTCAGGAACCTAACCCCATCGTATCTCGAGGTTTACCTGTACAGAACAGGTATATATATACAGTATATATATATATATGTGTGTGTATGTGTTTGTGCGTACATGTGTGTTTGCGTGCATTTTGGGTGATGGTCAGGAACTATATACCTGTTATACCTGTACACTACAGTACGTATACTATACTATATTATATTCTCCTCTACAGTAAATGGCAGAGGCATAAAACAAGGACCTAGATGATGGCATTAACATCTTACATCCACATCTCTAATCTTCATGTAGTTAACTTGAACTGGAAAACAATTCAAGATATTCTATTAAACAGATCAAATAGTCATTAGAGACAGCTGGTGACGCACCTGTATTCCAAGTGTTCATCATATATTAACTTGTATCTTTCTGCTTGGTACCGTTCGAGGTAGACTTCCTCACTCCCTCGGTAAATATAACCATTCAGTTCCTTTTTATACATCTAAGATTAGAAGAAAGGTGGACATATGTAATGAGGTGAAAGAAACTTTATCAATCTAAGCTTAAAACTCAACCCATTCAACTAAAGTCAGTCCACATTCAGGAGGAAATATTTTTTATTATAGTTACCTTATTTAGGACAAAGTTATGGCTATAATGAAAAAACTTTGGCATAAACAAATACTGTACAGTGTATTAACTGTAAGAAGGGAAGTTTATTACAGTTACACAAAACTGATGTTAACACTTGAGAGTGGCTAGAATACAGTATCATGCCAAAGATATACTGGACTGTACTGACCTTTTTATATAATTTTTTAATAAATTCGCAGTCCCCAAGTTATGACCATCTGACTTACGATCATCTGCACTTGCTAACAGGATTCCCATATTTTACATTATTTTCATTATTCTATGTTGTTTAACATCAGTTTATTTACTATAATTACATTAGTTGTTATGTATGGGATATTATTGTTGTTTTGTATGGGGAGGGTTGTACTTTAACATAACCTAAACTATGGAATGAACACTTCTGACTTACAAACAAATTGACTTACGATCAGGGTTGAGGAATATATCCCTGTCATTGTCATTCACAAATCAAATGTCAAGAAAGAAAAAGTGATAAATACAGTTCGTACTGTATTATAAAACCATTGCCAATTAAGGTAGACAAGTACTGCACCACACCTCTGATTACAGTGTATTGAATATAACTGAGAGCTTATTATGATACATCCACAGAACATATCTGATTAAAATACACCCGTTTGAGTTATCATAAAATATTTGTGTGTGACCATTTTGGGATGGCTGGGGGCCAAAATGATCTTCAAAAGTGAGGTGCTCCCCCGTTTGGATTACTGTTATCCCATCTAGCGGAAGCCCAGCTCACTAGAGGTCACAGCCTTAAGTTAAAAAAGACACTAGTACAGAAATTTTTCAAAACAAACTGTTTTGGAGTTAGGGTTGTAAACTCTTGAAATAACCTGCCATAGATTGTTGTGACAGCACCAAGTGTGAACTCATTTAAGACCAGACTTGACCAACATTGGCATAGAATCAGGTACATTTTGGAGCAATTGCATGCCCAGCACTTGCCAACAGTGCATAACAGACATAACATATGACAGACCCAGGGATGAAGTAAAATACAGTAAGTCCTTGTTTAACGTTGTTTCTTTATAACGTCACTTTTCTTTAGATACCCATGATTCGAATAACGTCGCGCCGATTCAGTATAACATCGTCGCGGACAACTTTGTACGGCACATCACCCACTCTCATCTTGGCACGCTACACTCTCACCCGCAGAGTGTCACGGCGTCCCCAAGCGGCGCCAGTCTTTGTTAAGCTTCCACAGCATTCATGTGTGTTTAAGTGTTTTTGCTCTTAATATTGTACTCTGACCATTCAAAATAGCTTCCAAGCGCCCATCAAGTGCTACCAAAGCTAGCGTTGAGAAGAAGCAACGTAAGACCATTAGCCTTGCTATGAAAATGGAGGTTTTAAACCAGGAGGAGGAGCCACCCGCCGGGTCTCAGTGACTCGCCACCCTCCTCCTCCTCTCCCGCCCTCCTCCTCCGCTCCACTACCCACCACACACTCGCTCCACCACCTCCGTCCATCAGTGAGTACAATACAAAATGATTTAGTTTATTAATATATATAATATTTTCTATAAAAATGCCATTGAATTTCTGTATATGTAATGTATTTTGAGGAACAGAACCAGGACATTAAGTGAGGACTTACTGTGATACAGTACTGTACAGTATGTATTAAAACATAGAATGAAACATCATGCCACCAGACAAATTGGCTCCAGTACACACAGGAGCACTAACTGGTTTTTCCCCTACTGGTAGTACTGTACTGTACTCCTCTTTAGCCAGAATGTCTCACCAACACCACTCAACACTCTACCACACCTTCCATTATCCTTTTAGTGACTGCTATTTTTCTTATAAGTAAGGCTATTGAAAATATGAATCAGTAAGCTCATATAAAGTATGATAAGAAGAGCCTGATGCCAAACTCTGCCAAATCTGTCCTTTGTATTTCACCACACATCATTGTGTTTTCCTTCACCACACCCACACGAGGGAGGTCCCAGGAGAATCTTTTAAATTCACTTCACTCACTGACCACTTCTACAACATAAGCCAGACAACCTGTATCAAAACTATTAACATTTACTAAACAAGCTAACACGGTCCTCGAGTTAAAGTGTTAGGGAAGAAGTCAGTAGTTGCTTGAAATATTTCTAAGCAAATAAAATGACAGTGGCTCAACAAATAAACACAAGTAGTAACCTAAAGAAGAAAGTGTTTAAGTCAGAGAAAACCCAGGAAAAAGAATACAGTACTGTAAAAATACAGAATGTCCAAAATAGAGTACATTACTTGACAGTATTATATAAACCTTAATTCCTAAACACTGGCAACATAAGCACAGTACAAATATTTCAAATATCCTATACAGTACTGGTCTACATTTTTTCTGAAATCTGGTCATTACTTGACTTCAGAACACCTGGTCATCATTCCGAGTGTTATTATTCTGTGGTTGTCTACACTGTCACTCATACAATGTTTACAGTACCTGAGGTTATGATGGCATGTCTTATGTTATTTCACTGACTAATTCTGAGTGTTTTACCCTCATAATGGCTTCTAATGGTGTATGTGTCACCTTCATCTTTGTCTGTTTATGTTAAAAGCAGAGATTTTTTGATAAGTATAAACTGTCTGTAAAGATTTAAGTTTTTAACACTAATTTCTTTATATGCTGTTATTATATTTACACAGGTCATGTAAAATAACTCGTAAAAGTTTTATTAGATAGATAAAACATCATTGGTAAAGTGACACAACACTAAGCTTCCATCCTTCTCTCCCATGCACTTTTAAGTTTCTGAAAACCAGCAACTGCTTGGTCCTAACCATACCTGATTGTTTTGTTTCAATGTACTGTACTGTACTGTATAAGGAAGATAAACAAAAAAACAAGAGATACTCACATAGTTAATAATGTCATAGAGTTTTTCTGTAAGGTCTCCATAGATGGGCTGTGGGAATGCGTAGCCATACAGTGCCAAGACACCTCCTGTAATGTGTAAACCAATAATATGAACCATTTTTACACTAGTTTTTCAGAGATGTAAGCACAGTAATAAAAAATCTATTACCTCTTAAGTTTCCCCATTTGAATGGCAGCTGCTCTAACTATTTTTAATTTTCAGAACTCATCATTTCCACCACTTGTCAGCTTACTAGTCGTTCAAGCAGTTGGCCTGTTCTATGTTACAACCTTTATTGCCTAGTGTTGGTACAGAAGGAAATTGTAGTACAGTACCTGGAGAAAACCTGCAAAGTTTGGAAGGTCACACTGGATAACACCCTTCTCACAGTCTGACCCGGATTGGGGATTGAATGTAATAGGAAGGAAGCTTACAAAATTTCTATCATGAAGTGATGTGTTTCACTCCTACAACCCGTCCTGTCTCAAAACCTGGTAGCTGGGATCAACTGCTACACAGATTGTCTCTCATTTACTGTCTATATTAATTTTAGCTGACAATGGAAAGTACTGTATTCATCTAAATCATGTAATTAATTTATGTGTCTTTCTATTCATCATCATCAATATTTTACAGCCCTGTTTATATAACCCAATGATTAAACACCCAAACCCCAAATGGCAATTAGGTTAGGTTAGATATTGTTGACATTAAAGAGTTTAATCCTCAGGTAAAATATCTATTGGTTCCTAATCCTCATGAAATTCTTTAAATTCTCTGTTGAAGAATCTGTCATGAAACTACAATAATTGCCTTGTAACCATATTAGTTCTGTGAATGTTTGGTGCCTGGCAGAGTGTTAGGTCATAATATGTTTTGTAAATGTTTCAAGATATCCATCTGTTTTTAGTAGTGTTCATACCAGAGGGTATCATTAACACAAACAGTAATGCAATATACATAAAGGATGGTACTGTAACACTTCCCTTATAGTGAGCAAAAAAAAAATATATATACATACCTATACAAAAATTCTAACCTATCACTGTTTACTCCAGTCACTCAATGCTTCGAGGGTGATTAACTCTCTTCAGTCATTTTTCTTTTCCAACACAATTTCATTACCATTATTAATTTTCTATACCGTTATTAATTTTCTTACCTGGTACAAGAATACGATCAACTTCCTCATAGAACTTTGGCAGATCAAACCAGTGACAAGCTTGACCAGCAGTGACCAGCTGCAGGCTACACTCTGAGAAAGGCAGCTTTTCAGCACCACTCACTCTGAACAAACATAAATTCTAGATAAAACATTAGTTCAAGTTCATCATATCTGAAGAGTTAAACGTAAGTTCACAACCTAGGACTCATGGCTGCAATTCATGAGTTGCCAAGAAGACAATGGCCATATGAACTATAGTTCAAATAAATCAAACTGTAAGAGTGTGTTGAACTTGAACACTTGTGTAATACTATGGGCAAAGAAAAAAATAGAAATAAATGTAAATGAAATACAAATGTAAATAAAAATAATAGATACTGTACTCACTTGAAGAAAACATTTGTTCCTGTGCCTAGTTTAGTGGCTTCAGTAATCTGGGCCTGAGAAATATCAAGACCCGTGACAGAGGTAAAATGTGGGCTGAGGATGTGTGTACTTTGACCAGAACCACATCCGACATCAATAGCAGCTGTGAAGGGTCCTTGATACTAAAAAAAAAAAGGAAACAAAATATTAGAAAAACACATTCTGCTGAAAGGTGAGTTCAGATTGAATGAAATGAGTCACACCATTTGAAAATTTTAGAGCCAGGAGGAAGAATATTGCAGTGGAATGCAACAAGTGAGCAGGATTTGCTTTTGACACAGAGTACTGAGGTGTAGCAGGACGGCTTACACAAGTGAAAAAGAAGAAAATCAAACATGAAATAAAAGAACTCTCTAAGATGAAATAATACATCGTTCTCTATGCCCTTGTCTTCCAAACTAACCATCAACAGTACTGTACAGTACTTCTATACATCTCTGCCTTTCTTCTCTTACAACCATACCAACTTAGTACCTCTCACTTACCCTCAATAATTCATACCTTTATCCCCTGCAGCCATTCTGATCATGTTATACACTGCAGTATGCATACCGTATAAAAATGGACAACCTTGCTTATTTCAATAATGCTAACCTAACCTACCCTATGCAGGTAGTGGTAGGTTAATCTCCAGGTGAAATAAGCTAAGCTACCTATTATATACACTTTATCCAAAAATCTGGTATTTCTCATCAATAATGATATCATACACTGCACTGGGTTTTGAAAAGCTCAAATTATCATTTCTTAATTTATTATGAATATGCACTCACCTTCTTTAAGGAATGTCAGGACTCTATCAATAAGAGACGCAGGAGGCTGAGGCCTAAATTTGGCATATGAGGTCGATGTACTGCTCCCTCAAAGAAGCGGTTTATGCTTCTCTGCTTGTGCTTATACCTGTAATTTTAGTTAACCCTAAATATATATACCGGTATTTTTTGCTAAAAGTCACTGTAAAGTGGGGTTTCTCACACCTGAGGTAAAATACACCCAAAATGGAAGACAGTAATGGGTTTCAATGAAAATTTAAAACATTCATGTTCCTTTCAGCCTTACTGTTTGTTACTGATTATATGTCAGTTCTTGAGAAATTAACTAAATTATTTTATTGTAAAAAAATATATATAAACCCACATATTTTTACACACTTGTACATAAAATATCGTTAAAGAAAGATCAGATCGAAGGGCAGCTACTAGGACAACATGGTAAGTTTAGTTAGGCAAAGTATGGAAAGGCTGCTGGGAAGCACTTGTTAACGTTGAAGTGTCACATGTTGCACTCTTGGGTGACGGAGCATGTTATAACACGAACTAGGTAAAGCAAAAATTACGAAAACTGCAAATCTACCACCTGTTTTGGGGTATACCTGAAGTAAATAAGAAGTTATCTTCTACAGAAATGTTTTTGAAAAGTTGTTGGTTAACCCAGACCTATTCAGGGTATTACCAAACTAAGCAATATATACCTGTACAACCAAAATTAAACAAACTTATTCCGATTATTTTCCTTTTGCTCAGGTTTTGGTCCACTATACTGTATAAAATATTTAGATGTTTTTAATTAATTTTCAACATTTTCTTTAGGGTAAGTTTGTTGTCAAATTACGAAAAAGCTGTGGGAGGTCTTATGTAAATTTCACCTATACAGTGTAATTGGATGATCCATTTCACATGCTGTCAGAACTAATTTGGTCCCCAGTCAAAGACCATAATGGAAATAAGCTTCAAAAGCCACCCTAGGACACATATTGTTTTTCCCTGTTTGTACGACTTCACTGTTTATGTCCATGCTGAAGCACTGTGAACTTGTAAGATGATTTTAATTAGTACTGTACTATTAATTAGTACATATTCATCAAAGGATCACCTGAGCTGTTACCAAGACTTAAGTGCAGGTTAGGTTAGGTTTTGATTTGTTTGATTAGGTTAACATTAGGTGGTAAATCAGGTGAAATATGCTGGGGTGCCAATCTTCAGGTGACCTCTGAGATCACACCTGCAACACGACTCACCTGAGCTGCTGCTAGGACGAGAGTACAGGATGATAACACCTTTACCTCATTATATCACCACCGCCATGACTCTATGATGCCGGTTCTAATATTACAATGTAGAGTTAAAACACCATAGGTTGATACATTTTAAGGGCAAGTTCAAGTAAAAGTGATGAGCTGCAATAAGTTTGTTTACTTCACAAGAAAGTCTTTGTTTACCGGATGTGGCAACACCTTTAAGTTGCCAGCTGCTGTTTGTGTCCCGGCGAAAAACAATACTGTAATAGATAGCTAGATAGATATAAAACATTGATTGATATACAGTTTATGTTTATATAGATTGATGGGTAGATAAAGAGATTGGTTGATGTAAAATTGTATAGATCCACAGTCAAACCGCCCTACAAGTTTACAAATTAATAATAATGATAATATAAATAATTTCACTTATTGAAGAACTCAGGTGAAAAAAATAAAACGTCCACAGGCTTCGACTCCGATGGAGATAACATACATCAATCCAGCTACTTGGCTGAAATTTCTTAAAACTTTTTAAATAACTTTTCCATTTATTATAGGATACAAGTAGTTGTATAGGCACGATCTCGCCTCATTATCCGTTTTTTTTATTCACGATTTTTGGTCTTAGTACAGAGAGTGTAAATCCCGTGCGAGCAAGGAAAAGATTATGATTGAGATAATGATGGTATACATTGGCCATGACCTCCTCACCTACAGGGACGATCTGAATAAACTTGGCTCGATAAGTAAATATAGGCCTGCTTAATTATGGATTACCCAATTAGATTAAATCGACTAATCAAATCTCAATAATTAATCTTTCGTAAATAGTTCTAAGTAGAGTATTTCTTTTGTTCTAAGATAACTGCAGTCCATCTTCCGTTCATCAGTAGTCTACGTGGAACACAGTGGAAATAAGGTTTACTGATACTTTGTGTTATCCTCTGTAAATTTGTGTATGGGTAAAAAATCTGTTTTATCCCAATTTCCATAATTGGTATGAGATATTATTTGTATAGTTTATTTTGGTGTTTTTTAATGACCTAACAAAAAAGAATCCCAGTGATAATGGTAAAAATCCGTAATACCTAGTGGGATAAAACGAAATTAACCTTTGTGTATGTGTGGATGTAATGTATGAAATTTTATCCAACTAATTTATATCAAATCAACTAACAGGACAGTGTGTGGCGGCGTCTCCAGCCTTCATAGTGACAATTGGTGATCAGGAGGGAATGTAGAGCACAATGGGTCGTGTGTGAAGTAACCCCACGTACTTGGAAGTCACTTTTATAAGGTGAGTCACTGCCCTCAGGAATTCTCATTATACAGGTGTCTATAAATTATCTGACGAATTGTAAAACCTAAATAACCTTAAATATATTACAGAATGAGGAGGTCTACTAATACAACAACAAAATTTTTCGTTCATCCAGCCCAATAAAAACAGTTTGTTCTAACCTTTAATGCTTTTGAGGTTATTGAAATTTAACATGGCTCAAATGATTTATGGTCACCTTTTCATGTCATAATGTAAGTAGAAAGAAAAAAAAACTTATGGTTTGCGTTTATCTGACGCTAACACTAAACTTAATCTAATCTAACCTAACTAGTCACCCAGGTAGCAGTAGGGTGTTAATTAATCATCAGGTGAAATAAGCTTGGGGATAATCTCAGGTAATACGAATGAAGGTGAATTAGTGAGTCTAGTGAGATGCCGAACACAATTAGTCCAGTGTCCTCCTTCCACCACTACACACCACCTGCCTCCACTACTAGCCACCACCACTTCCCTCCATTACTAGCCACCACTACCTCCCTCCACTACTGCCGTCACCCTAACCCTCACTACTAGCCACCGCTACCTCCCTCCACTACTAGCTGTCACCCTAACCCTCCACTACTAGCCACCACAACCTCCCTCACAACTAGACACCACAACCACAACCACCCTCCACTACTAGCTACACCTTCCCGCCACTACTAGCCACCACAACCACCCTCCACTACTAGCCACCACAACCTCCCTCCACAACTAGCCACCACAACCACCCTCCACTACTAGCTACCACAACCACCCTCCACTACTAGCTACCACACCTTCCCGCCACTACTAGCCACTACACCTTCCCGCCACTACTAGCCACACACCTTTCTTCACTACTAGCCACTACACCTTCCCGCCACTACTAGCCACTACACCTTCCCGCCACTACTAGCCACTACACCTTCCGCCACTACTAGCCACTACACCTTTCCTCCACTACTAGCCACCACAACCTCCCTCCACAACTAGACACCACAACTTCCCTCCATACAGGCCATTACAACGTCCCTCCATACTAGCCACCACTACTTCCCTCCACTACTAGCCACCACAACCACCACCTCCACTACTAGCTACCACAACCACCCTCCACTACTAGCTACCACACCTCGCCACACTAGCCACCACAACCACCCTCCACTACTAGCCACCACACCTTCCTGTCACTATTTATTAAACTTGTGAGTATTGTAATTAAAGTTTTCTAACATACAAAAGAATTAATAAAACCTTCCTTTGATGACCACAGCACAACGCATTTCACTTATACCTAACCTAACCTAACCTCTCACGTTCAGACTTGGCTCATTGTCACTGATGGTAACATTATATCATTATATAAGTATAATTCGCCCTCATTCTTCTCTTTCTTCTCCACTCCTTCCCGTCCTCCTCCTCGGCCCCCCCTCCTCCTCCTCCTCCTCCTCCTCCTCCTCCTCCTCCTCTTCTTGCTACTTCTTCTCCATCTCCTCCCTCAGTGTGAGAGTGTCAGTGAGGGTGTCAGTGTGAGAGGGAGGATGAGATAAGTGTCAGTGTGGGAGGGGATGAGATAGGTGTCAGTGTGAGGAGGGATGAGGCAGGGACGTGGGTGTCAGTGTAGTGCGAAGGAGGGTGTCAGTGTGAGGAGGGAGGATTCAGCAGTAATGCCACAATCGTGTCTTCTCCACCAGTGCGCCTCTCCACCACCCTTAATCACACACCTCATATTGGCTCCTCCCTCCGTGAACCATTCCTCCTCCTCCGTGAACAATTCCTCCCTCCACCGTGAACCATCCCTCCTCCTCCGTGAACCATCCCTCCCTCCCTCCCTCCCTCCCACCGTGAACCATCCTCCCTCCTCCGTGAACCATCCTCCCCCCACCTTGAACCATCCCTCCCCTCCTCCGTGAACCATCCCTCCCTCCCCCGTGAACCATTCCTCCCTCCCTCCGTGAACCATCCCCCCCCTCCTCCGTGAACCATCCCTCCCTCCCACCTTGAACCATCCCCTCCTTCCCCCCCCCTCTTTGTAGAAAGAAGAGGTGGAAGAAGAAAGTTATAGTTTGGATTTTGAGAAATTTAGGAGGGTAGGAGAGGGGCGGGCTGACCTGCTGCTGGGTTAGCTAAGCTAATAGTGTGTTAGGGTTGTGTCATGGGTTAGTTATTCCCCCTCCCTCTTTCCTCCACCTAGACCATCCCCTCCTAAAAACAGCTAGGTAAATAGTCATAGAGAGAGGGAAAGTGCTAGATAAAGACAGACATGGTTAAAACGAAGTTAGTGAGAGAGAGAATCGTTATCTATAGGATGGGATGTCTTCATTTTACTACTAGAATGAATATTTGCTTCCATGACGGCATCGTGTGAAGGTGACAGAGGGATCAGCCGTGTTTATAGTCAGTCACTCGCATCATCTCTGCCGGCTTTATCCGGTTGGTCACTCCCTCGTCTTTAACAACATTCACTAATGCCAAAAAAACTAAAAAAAAAAAAAAAAAAAAATTAAATAAAAAATAACAAGCTAAATAATATTAATCAATTTTTATATCCTTATAATTTATTAAACTGTAAATATAAACAGAACAACAAGTCTGTAACGTTCGTATGTCGTTATTTATATTTCTTAACGTCATACTGAATTGTGTTTATAAAAGGAAGAAATATACATATTTTTTGCCAATATTCAGAACAGTAATCATTGACTTAATTACAATGATTTGAAGACAACAATATTATATGCAATTCTAATCGCGTGAGATTTTTTTATAAGAGGAGAAAAAAAATGAGGAGGAGGACGGAGAGGAGGAGGAGAAGAGGGAGGAAGAACAGCGAGTTGGAGGAGAAGCTTAACAGTCAAACCCGCTTGTGGTGTGAGAGGTTCCAGTGATCCAAGGTCTTATATGGATTAATGTTATGAGATAAAACTTTCTCAGTATCACCGTGCGATTATTTTGTTATTAAAATGTATTTCGTTTTTGTCATGACATGTGCAACTCAATCTTCTTCTTCTTCACTATCATCACCATTACCATCATCACCACCACCACCATCACCACCATCACCACCCTTGTAGTATGAAGACTTCTACACATTAACTACCTGCAAACACCTCTCATCTCTCACCTTTTCAACTGGTGAAGGGTCGTCTTTGGTCTACCGTGAGTAAACATTATAAAAGGCATAATAATCCTGTAGCTTCCCGCCCACCTGACATATCCTCTTCTCTCCGCCCACCTGTCATATCCTCTTCTCTCCCGCCCACCTGTCGTATCCTCTTCTCCTCCCGCCCACCTGTCGTATCCTCGTCTCTCCGCCCACCTGTCGTATCCTCGTCTCTCCCGCCCACTTGTCAAATCCTCGTCTCTCCGCCCACTTGTCAAATCCTCGTCTCTCCCGCCCTTGTCAAATCCTCGTCTCTCCCGCCCACCTGTCGTATCCTCGTCTCTCCCGCCCACCTGTCGTATCCTCTTCTCTCCCGCCCACCTGTCGTATCCTCGTCTCTCCCGCCCACCTGTCGTATCCTCGTCTCTCCCGCCCACCTGTCGTATCCTCTTCTCTCCGCCCACCTGTCAAATCCTCGTCTCCGCCCACCTGTCATCCTCGTCTCTCCCGCCCACCTGTCGTAACCTCTTCTCTCCCGCCCACCTGTCAAATCCTCGTCTCTCCCGTCCACCTGATATATTTTGTCAAAAACTAATGTTAACAGTATCTTTCTTCATTTTCCTTTTCCTTTATAACTTGTGATCTCACCACCAACCTCCCAGATTTATCAGCCCATAAGTACCTCAACCATGCGTCATCCCCCTACCACTCTTCTCAAAGAAGATTAAATTGTAAGTAGAAAAAAAAGACAGGAGGTTCGAATCCACACGCCAGCCGAGCGTCGATCCTCTTTGATAAGGCAGCATTCGTATTCATAATGGCTCCCCGGATCACACCAGGTGGCGCGAGCTTCTTTCCCACATATACGGCCCCACTCCCTCTCCACCCAGCCTCCTCTCCCTACCCGCACCCCCCTCCTCCTAGTCCTTCTCCCTCTCGCACACCTCTCTCTCTCTGGCCTCTCCCCCTGCCCTCTCCCTCCCCCCCTCCCTCCCCCATGGCTCTCACACACACACACACACACACACACACACACACACACACACACACACACACACACACACACACACACACACACATACACACTTATATCGCCACCCACCAACAGTCTCAATATTTTATGGAGGTATATATATATATATATATATATATATATATATATATATATATATATATATATATATATATATATATTGTGTGTGGTCTGGGCTCAAACTCTTTGACCTACAGAGGCTTCACAGCAGCTGTTTACCTCTCCCAGTAGCATGGACAGGTAATGTGTTTGTTTACTTGACTCTCGCAACCCTCGAGGAAGTGTTAGTCACGTTATAAAACTAATTTGATCATGATAGGACTCTGACCTTCACACATACACATGGTGGCACCAGCAATACTTCCACTGTACCTAGCATGGTGGCACCTAGCAATACTTCCACTGTACCTAGCATGGTGGCACCTAGCAATACTTCCACTGTACCTAGCATGGTGGCACCTAGCAATACTTCCACTGTACCTAGCATGGTGGCACCTAGCATTACTTCCCTGTACCTAGCATGGTGGCACCCAGCAATACTTCCTGTACCTAGCATGGTGGCACCCAGCAATACTTCCACTGTACCTAGCATGGTGGCACCTAGCAATACTTCCACGTACCTAGTGGTGCACCTAGCAATACTTCCACTGTACCCTAGCATGGTGGCACCTAGCATTACTTCCACTGTACCTAGCATGGTGGCACCTAGCAATACTTCCACTGTACCCTAGCATGGTGGGACCTAGCAATACTTCCACTGTACCTAGCATGGTGGCACCTAGCAATACCTCCACTGTACCCTAGCATGGTGGCACCCGAATACCTCCTGTACCCAGCATGGTGCACCAATACTTCCGCTGTACCTGCATGGTGACACTAGCAATACCCCACTGTACCTAGCATGGTGGCACCTAGCAATACTTCCACTGTACCCTAGCATGGTGGCACCTAAAATACCTCCACTGTACCCATGGTGGCACCCAGCAATACTTCCACTGTACCTACCATGGTGGCACCTCAAATACCTCCACTGTACCCTAGCATGGTGGCACCCAGCAATACCTCCACTGTACCCTAGCATGGTGGCACCCAGCAATACTTCCACTGTACCTAGCATGGTGGCACCTAGCAATACCTCCACTGTACACCTAGCATGGTGGCACAGCAACCCTTCCACTGTACTTAGCATGGTGGCACCTAGCAATACCTTCACTGTACGTAGCATGGTGGCACCCAGCAATACCTCCACTGTACCTAGCATGGTGGCACCCAACAATACCTCCACTGTACCTAGCATGGTGGCACCCAGTAATACATCCATCATACCTAGGATGGTGGCACCCAGTAATACATCCATCGTACCTAGCATGGTGGCCCAGTAATACATCCATCGTACCTAGCATGTGACACTTAGCATAATGACACCCACAATGCACCTACAAATCCTAACATGGAGGCCCTAGCACCCGCCACCGCCAACCACCAACCGCCTCGCCACATTACCAGCGGCAGCAGCAGCAGTAAGACGACCAGCTCGCCTCACAAAACACAAACTCTCTGGAAATCAATATAGCAACCTCTCCCCCTAAAGATGTATTCACCGCCATCCACAAGTTTTCCCGCCTCGGCCTGGCCCGCCACAACTTCCCGCGCGCGGACTGCCGTGTTTTGCATGAATTGGCGCGAAAAGACTCCTTCTTTTTTCTTTTTTTTATGCGTTTCCACAAAAGGGTGAAATCTGTACCCACACCCACTCCCTCTGCTCCTCCTGCTGCTGATACCCCTCCTCCTAACGATCCTCTCCTCCTATCAATCCTCTCTTCTTCCTCTTTCTACTCCTCTTCCTCTTACTAACCTTCCCTTCTCCTTTTGCCCCTCCCTCATCTTCCTCTCATTTCCCCCTTCCCCTCCTATTTCACCCTCCCTCTCCTCCTCCTACCAACACCCATTCCTCACTTGACTCCTACCAACATTCTCTTCTTCTTCCTCTTCCTATCCCCTCACCCCACTCCTCCTCTTCCCTCCCATTTTCTTCCATCAAAAAAGCTCTGGGGAGGAGGATTCAGATGTATATACCTGCAGATTATTTTCGCATTGTCTCGTTTTTTTTTCAATGTAAGGTATACAGTACAGTATATATTATCAAATACAAGTATACGGCGGGTAATCGATTTCCTAGACTTTCTATAGTAATTATTAAGTTATTTATTCTGTATTAATTTATTGTTATTTTTTCATTTTTCTGGTGTAAAATAGTTTTCTATGGGTATATGTCGCTATAATAAGGTCATTAGCACGATTTAGGTTCTTTGCTTCCTTATATCGTATAAATATTCACTAATTATTGAATTAGTTATTCATCTTTATTCATTTATTGTTATATATATTCTTTCTTTTGTGATAAAGTTTGCCTGGTGAAGTTGACAAACAAATTACTTTGGGAATCCGAGTGTAACCTAATTTAAGGATGTATCTTGCCACTGATTTGTCGACAATGGAGCCATCTGCATGCTGATTGGTCGGTGGGTGGGTACGGTGGCGGCCAGGCATGATTCAGTAAGTACGAAGGCGTCCCTTTATCACTTCCAACTACCACTTGTCTACAACTATCACTTATTTACACCTACCTCCACTTATAACTACCACTTATTTACACTTACCACCTCTTACAACTACCTTATTTACAACCATTTATAACTCACTTATTTACAACCACCTCTTATAAATAATCACTTATAACTATTACTTACCTCTTATAAATAACCACTTATAACTCCCACTTATTTCCAACTATCACTTATAACTATTTGATGGATGTGGACAGACAGACAGAGGCTGATATATTAGTGAGAGAAATGGGTAAAAATAACAATGGCAGTATAATAACGTCTGTTGGCCTGTCTGTCTTTGCATGTCTATCATTCATAATAATCTGTCTTGAGTCTCTCTCTCTCTCTCTCTCTCTGGAGATACACAGCAGTTGAAGGTGGCGGTCCGAGATGATACGAAGAGAGGAGCCACTTTGTGTGTGTGTGTGTGTGTGTGTGTGTGTGTGAGATTAGTAGCCTCCACCATATCAAGTTGACCTGAAAATTAGCTCCACCCAGTTTATTTTTCACCTGATGATTAAACACCCTGATGCTATCTGGCGAGTTAGGTAAGGTTGGGTGGTTAATTTTCAGGTAAAATAAGCTAGGCTAATCTTTAGGTTATCTCAATGTAACTTCTTATCTTAATGGACGTAGTGATTAGAGACTTGAGAGGAAGAGGTTATCAGTTATCAGTTTTCAGTTATCGTGTGTGGGTAGCAAAGGTCCTCCTAATTTGAGGGTAAAGGAGGAAGACGAAGGGGAGGGGGATTTATCTTTCTTATTATTAGTAACGGGGAAGTGGGAAGGGGAAGGAGAGGGAAGAGAGGAAGGTGACTTGTCTCATTAACGTTGCCTTCACCTGACACCTTCACCCCTTTTATGTGTTATACAACAGACTATCACCATCCCTCACCCTCCCCCCTCTCTCTATCTGTCGGGTTTTTCCTCTTGAGTGAAGGTTAGGTGAGGAGCTATCTGCTATCCTCTTTATATGCCACCTGTCACTCGCTACCTGCTATCTTCTTTTAATGCCACCTGCCATCCTCCTCTTTATGCCACCTGCCATCCACTTTATGCCACCTGCCATCCTCTTTATCCCACCTCCACATCCTTATGCCACCTGCCACCCTTTTACATGCCACCGATAACCTACCATCTTCGGGTTAAGAAATACATTGTAACATTCTCTGTATAACTCTTTTTTGAAAGTCTCATTCTTGGCCCCACCAGAAATCGAACCCATGTTAGTGGTCTGGGAGGCGAGAGCGCTACCCTTCACGATGTCCGGTTCTCGTAGGAAAATCTTTTCTTCTGAGGAGTCGTCCTTCTTCACGCCCGTTGCTCCCAAAGTATTATACCAGCAGACATTATTGGAAACCTGAGTGACTGTTTTTAATGATTTACGTTAGGCTCGCGCGCGCTGGGGATCAGGGAAAATCCGATGCGCTTAGCCTCCATTACTGAGGATTGGGCCAGACTTTAGAGTCGTCAGTGGATCTGATGTAAGCGACCTGTCTGGCGGGAGGCGCGAGGCTTATTATCCCCAACCCACTGCTTCTTTACTTTTTTCTTTGTGTTCATTCATGTTACCTATATACAGTACATAATATGTATGTATAATGCTGTACACGGTTGTAGAATAATGTAAGCTGTAGATATGCTGTGCATTTTATTGTGTATATTGATAAAGTCTCATATAGCGTCACTGTACTACTGATGTACAGTACAAAAGATTGGGTCCTGATTGTATACATAGCGGTGTGTACTACTAATGTACACAAGGTAGAAGCCCTGCTGGCGTACATGGTTGTGTGTACCTGCCGTATGTACCTGACATTTATCGGTCATATGTACTGTACCTGTCATAGGTACCTGTCGTTACGTCATATTATCTGTCATGTATATGTAATATTTACCTGGCATATACCTGTCATGTTACCTATCGTGTTACCTGTCATATATACCTGGCCTACGTACTTGCCTTGTAGCGTCATATACCTGTCATATGAACCTTTTCAGCGTACCTGTCATTACTAAAAATGACAATAAAAAATAATAAGTCCCTAATTCCTCTTAACTGAAAATATATAAAAAGACACTTAAATGATTAGCTCTAACTAGACTCAACCTTAATTAAACGTTTACAAAATTTTTCCAATCTTAACTTTGTCTCCTAACTGATACTAAAGTTAAGGTAGACAATTGAGTTAAGGTTGATTCCCAGTACATAAATCATAACATTGACATCCCACTGTAGGGAAGATAAAAACAGAGTAGGTGACGGTATATACAGTGCTCTTGTTCTTCCGTTTTATTTTCTACAGTGAGTGGTAGTTCTTATCTGTTCAGTTATGTTTATTATTCATCGTAATAAATTGAACTCTCAGTTAATATAAGTTAGCTTACGGCTGTACTTTATGTAGAGGCCTGTAGTCTCCGTTGTAAATTACTAAAACAGTTAATGGCTACTACACTGTTAGATGACTGTGCAGTCTCCTGTTGTGATTTACTATAACAGTTAATGGCTACTACACTGTTAAATGACTGTGTAGTCTCCTGTTGTCGGTAAATATAACAGTTAATGGCCACATGTTACAGGGCTGTGTAGTCACCTCCTTAACTCCCCGATATAAGCCGCCGCCGACGCTGCCAACTTTCATCATAATTTTAATGGCCAATTGTTTATATATTTACTCTATTTTTTTTTTCAAATCTGTTCCCTCAGGCAGAATAAACCTAACTTCTGTACCAAGTATTTATTAACATTTAAATAGTAATATAGATAACACATATTAACATCTGTAGTAAAAGGATAGTAAATATTAGAAAATTCATTTGGCTTTTTAGGTGAGTTACTGGGAATGTATCTGAGTATCTTACTGTTAATATCTCTCTGTTTGTCAGTTACATTCCATTTTCCACTTTCATTATTCATCACACTTTATAACTCGATAGAGGGTTTATTTATTCACAGTAAATCGTGATTTCATAAGTCAGTGATCCTGTGTAGTTAAGAGAGCCTGCCTGCACAGTCGGTGGCTTTGGCAATATTTATCGTTATATAATGCATTCGTATTTATTTATATTTGCAGACTAAAGCTTTTTACACATTGAGAGTTAATATTTAAACAATGTCAAAATGTTGCTTGTAATCTAATAAACGTATTTCAAGATTAAAGTTTGTTTGAGAGGTTCTCGTATAGAAAATTAATGGCGGTATGAATATTTTTTTCTTTTATAATATTTTTCCGTAATGACGGTATACCTTTCTTAATTTGTGGTTTATGTCCTAACGTCATTTAGTTAACAAAGTTAACCTGAAAAATATTCGAATAAATATTAATTATGATAAGTTAACCACTATATGATTTATAAATGAAGAATCAGCACAACACATCATAATCACTTAACACTCAAAACTCACAAATAAAAAAAATACCTCCTATTTTATAAAGTAATAATAATGCGTTATATAGAAGCTATTTTAGTTGTATTTATGCTCGAGTGTTTGATTATAATTCTCTGACGTCATCATAATTCTCATTATAGCATTTCTTGTGTTGTCTGTGTTTTAGTGACAATTATCGTGTATAAATATTATATAAAAACGCTGCTGGGATTTTGTTATATTTATCACATATTTTTGCCAGCTGTTAACATTTACAGAAAAAAGCCAGTTCGTATTTTAAGAGTCAGGAAATTTACCTTTAATCGTGGCGTAAATGAAGTAGATACTAGAGCGTAGAAATGGCCAAGTGTATTAGTAGTAGGTGGTATTTATTATTTTATTATTATTATTATTATTATTATTATTATTATTATTATTATTATTATTATTATATGAAGTAGCATTTATTATTATTGTTGATATTTTTACAAGACATTACAGTTGATAACACATGCTAGGTAGTGTGTAAATGATGTTATGATATAAACATGGGGATGAGTACAAAATAAAACACAGTTCCTCAAATTCGTCTTCTGTTATTTACATGAGAAACAACACAACAATATACAGACTTTACTTGAGACACAGGTACAATCACTTACTAGTAAATTTGGTTTGTTTATATGCATAGGTGCCAATACCAATGTTATAGCATATTGATATCTTGAACATTTCATTCACTATGATAAATTTTCACATGTTGAGATAGAGTCCAGTAGTTTTGATTTGGAGATACAAGTACAGTATTATGACCAAGCGAGCGTTGTCAGTCCTCTTATCTCTTGCGACATAACAGAAGGATTAAGAGTTTAACTTATGGATCTATATAGCGTCAGATGTATAAATCGAGGTGCTGCCTAAACGTGGAGGTTGACAGTCACCTATGTGAACACAGTTTCAATGACTGGAGAAGACGTACACACACAAGCCAGTCTACTGCTGCCTGAGGGTCGGGGCCACCCAGTAGTCTTGACGTCCTCACTGCAGCAAAATGAAACTGACACAACCACTATAAACATATGACGCTGACTGTGATGAACTAGACTGACATGCATGTCCACACTGGCCACTTCTGTGTTTCATTCATTGCCGGTGTGTGTGCAGCTTTTATAATTATTTTAAACTTTTATGTAAGAAACGTATACCTGCCATTAAAGGGGAAAACTACTGCAGGATAACCAGTAACTACAATATTATGATGCATCTTATTAAGGAGAGGTGATATTATATGTGCCATTTGTAGTGTGGCTCAACGTGGGCGAGAGTCGGAGTCGAGTCTTTGCCTGCCCCGGTCAGTATAGTAGTCCCGACAAAACCTGTACAAAATGAGACTGTCCACACGTTCGCATCTTTGATAATTTGTTTAAGTTATCAAGATCATCACTGTTCTCTTTTGCAGTTTAGTTAACGAGCGCGAAGGTTGTATTAATAACACGTGGAGGTAGTTTAGCACCATCTCAGACAGTCCTCCAGTAGATGTGCGGGGGTTCAGTGTGACCGTGAGTGACGCTGTGGTTCCCGGCGTCACCCGACCCTCAATAAGCGGACACACTTGTGGGCCATTATAGAGACATGGAGAAGGTAAAGGCTATATACATACTGAAGAATTATTCACGAGACCAAGTTGCTATTCGAATATGAGGGATATTTCGCTTTCCCTTAAATGTAACAACCCGTGTAAAGGTAAGGTGTATCAGGATTGTGAGCCAGGTGCAGGGGAGCAGGTGGGCGCCAGAGACGAATCCTGCCACCTACAGTCCCCTGACCTCACCCACACCCTCATTCACCGGTATTATTTATCATGAGGCAGTTGGTGGCCGCCCAGTGCGTGATGTGTCAGCGGTACAGTCTTCCCTCAACTCACGTGGACATTTTTGCCATGTTGTGAGTATTGATCTAAACAACTTACTGTGATACTAAGTCTTGAATCTCATTTTACAGTTTCTTGAGGTAATTTTTTGGTGTAATTGAATACGCATATGTTCTTTTGTAGTTTTGGCACTACTTGTGTAAATATCTCGACTAGGCTTCGAACAGCAACTTCGTTCTCGTGTTTACTGAAGTGAAAATTCTTGAAACATTTGGAAGCCTGTGAGAACTGATGATTGCAAGACACTGATTGTCTTTACGTAGACGTTAAGCTGGTAAATTAAAATAAACTTTGGCGTATTACGCTTTGGCGACCGCTTTCCAGGACTGATCTTAAGAATACCTGTACAAAGTAAGTATACAAATTAACGTCTCCTGGTTTGGAGAAGATAACGCTCCTTTCCTATTATGTCAGACAAAAATGCAGCATATTGACCAGCCACAGGCATAATGCATATCTGGATACAGCTGTTACTTGTGGACTATGGTAAACACCCGTTGTTTGTAGTCATGAAATAATGATTCGAACACCAGCCGAGAAACGAGGACTCGGACACTGAACCATCATGTTGCTGTTGTAAATATTGCATCACAATAAAGGGGAACAACATGATGCTAAATATTATGTCATTGCCAATCAGATTATAGATCAAAATTTTGCATAAATATTATTGCTATATGGTCCATAAAATATTAATAGCTTCTATACTTTAAAGACTTAGTCGTCTAAATTTTACATTAGCTTCAGTGCCAGACAGTCCAAGAAACATAACCATTTACTGTACTAGTTCGCTTACTAACCGTTCAGGCGGTCGGTCTGTTCATTGTTACACACATATCCCGTGTTTTGAAAAATTACAAGTCCACTTTTTACATTAATATAACCTTGCCAGACAGCCGGAGAAACATTACCTTGTATACTTTATCAGAGGGACCTCAACACCTCGGTACTTCAGCTCACTTGGGTCGAGGACTCAAACACCGGTTCACTAGGACGAGGCTTTGTTGATTTCCCCAGAGGATAATAGGAACCAGGTGGAGTGTACGTGTGAGGCTGAGGACCGGGCCTAGTGTAGGGTAGGAACCAGTCCCAGTACAGCAGAAGGCGCTACACACGCCCTCATCACCACGCCTGGCCAGGACGCAGCGTCACATAAACCCAGCCTAACCTAATATAAAGATTAAACCAATATAACTTAGGTGATATACGACCTCCGTTAGGTTAGGTTAAGTTAGGTTAGATGAGGTTAAGCTAAGTTTGGTTTAGCTAAATAGGTTAGGTTAAGCGAGATTAGGTTAGGCTAGATTAAGTTCCTCTAGGCTAGGCTAGGTTAGGTTGTAAGAGATTTAAGCGTGCATCCTGCCAGGACTTGGGTAAACTGTGTTCACCCAAGTTTCCTGTGTGCAGGATGTGGCATAGCCGGCCAACCCTGGTGGTGAGGGTGTGTATGTAGTGCGTGGTGGTGGCTGGGCCGTGAGCTGAGAACCTCCCGCTCATGGAAGGAGACAGAATCCATATACACAAAGATCTCTATACAACTACACTACCTTTGGCATCTAAAGAATTGTCAAAGAATAGATAAAAACAATAAAACTGGACATTTAGTTGTCTTAGTGAACTATACATTGAACACTGAATGACTAGCGAGATTGTTCAAAAGGGGAGCGTTGCGTCAGAGACGTCACAAGACGCCGGCAGGAGTAACTGAACATAACAGAAGCGCAAATCATCACAAACAAGAGTATCACATAGAAGGTGAGAAAGTGAGGTTGTATCATAAAAGGCGAGCTTTGGCTCCGGTTTTCTTTTGGCAACATTATGTATTATACACCGGTGGGTGTTGAGGAGGGTGTGTGACCCCCCCAGGTGGGTGTGGGGGGCCACAGTGCTGGGTCACCTGGACGACCATCAACCCTCCTTGGTGCGGCCGTCGTCACGACCCACATCTGGCCGGGGGTCGTGCAGGGGCTGACCCTCCCCGCGACACTCACCCCTGCTGCCACCCCTGCTGCCGTCAGGAGAGCCTGGGGGCGCCTCCTTACGCCCGTCATCATGGCGGAGGTCCTCCACACCGTCGCTACCCTCTACTTTATGACCGTCGATGGTGCGGTATATCTGGGTGAGGTGCTTGAAGATGTACTGAGGGCCAAGCCCCTCCCTGGCGCTGCTGCTGGCGCTGCCGCTGCTGCTCCTACTACAGCTGCGTCGTTCACCTGTGTCCTCGTCGCTGGTATCGGCGGGGTCTGGGTGTGGGCGTGAGGGTGGGTGAAATGCTGACACTCGGTCATCGCCGCCATGTAGGACTCCCATACTAGTCGGGGCTGACACGGGAGGCGGGTCGTCCCGTGGGGGGCGGGACTCTAGTAGTGGCGGTGAGTTGCGGGAGGAGAAAGACTTGATGGTGGTGATGGGTGAGTGAGAGGAGGTTATGGGGGGGTGAAACCCCAGCCCTCCCCCGCCTCCTCCACCTATAGCTGTGTCTTTATTGTGCAACGCCTGTGTGGCCGCCATAGTGCGCAGCTGCCCGGCCAGTCGCAAGTCCAGCAACAGACGGTAGGGGTCCAGGGGTGTGGGCGGTACATGGGCAGCCATGGGCACTTGTGGGCGGAGGAGCGACGCCCGAGTGGACCATGGGCTGAGTACGTCGTGTGGAGGGGGCACAGAGGTGGGCAGGAAAGGTGCCTGCATGAGGAAGGGGGCTGGCAGGCCCTCTGAGGGGTGTTTGTCAGCCTCGCGTCCTTCACTCTCCAAGCGGGGCCTCTTGGCGCCCACTTCGTCCTCGCTGGAGCTGAGCGCCGACACATCGGAGAAGAGGGAGCGTTTGATGCCCTTGTCGTGGTGCAGTTGTGGGGGCGCCTGGTTGCGATGGGTGGCGGCCGCCAGGTCCAGAGGGGGCGGCATTACTGTGGGTGGCAGTGAGGGTGGGGGCGGGGGAGTGCTCTTGGCCAGTAGAGCGGCCCTGATGTGCTGTTGTAAGGTCTGGTCAGGGGGCAGCCCCGGAGTGCCAGCACGAGGGGCCATGCGACGCAGCAGGTCGCTGAAGAAGTTGCCGGGGAAAGGTGCTGACATGTTGAACAGGTAGGGGGGCGTGGCCGACACCAGCTGAGACACGAACTGGAAGGTATTGAAGTTGTGGAGGTGTCTGGGAGGAGGTGCGTGGCCAGGGCTCACGTCTCCCGACCCCCGCACACCCGTCACGTTGGCTTCCGGTGTCGCCATCTGCCGGAAAAAAATCACAGTTACTAACTTTCTTATTCATCATATTTAATTTCTTATACGAGCATGTGCATCTGGTAAGGCTCGGCGTCGTACCTACAATATCTCACCCAGAGAAACTTACAATAAAACTTTACCTGAAAATAAGAAAGACTTCACGGCCAGTAACAAACATTAAACATTACGAAGCATCTTAAGATCAGCCCCACCCACCTGACGAGTAAACACCCTAACACTACCTGGAGGGGGTAAGGTTTTATTAAATTAAGTTAGATTAGGTCATGATAATTTAGATACGATTAGATTAGTATATGTTAAATTAGCATTAAGGTAATTAATCCTAATGTAAAATAAGCTGTGTGGGGGAGCCAATCTTAAGGTGATCTAACTCGATTACTATAACTTACATAAACAAGTCAGACAGCGTCACCAGTACACACTTAACCTAACCAAACCAAATCTAACCTGTCCTAACCTAACCTAACCAGTACACACAACAACAAAATACGTCCGTAGCCCATAGTATTAGTCCCTTACAGGTAAAACTGAAGAGGGGGTAGGGGGTAGGGGGGATTGTTGCTTAAAGTACTTGTCTCTCCACATCTCTCTATGGTCATTATTTTTTCCCTCGTCGTTCATTACACACAAACCATTGACGATTTTTTCCTTCATCTTGGTGCAGATTTAGAGGACATTTTTTTTTGGCTTTTATTATTTTTTTTTTATGTGGATGAAATTTGATTGGCTGGTGAAGACAATTCTTGTACGTTACTTTTTTTATAACATAACATAACATAACCTAGCTGAACTAACCTAAATTAACCCTTACCTAATCTAACTTAAACCTAACCTAATCTAACCCAACCTAACTTAACCAAGCCAAACCAAACCTAATCTAGCCAGCCACCACCCCCCCCCCCAGGTATCGTTAGGGTGTTTAATCATCAGGTGAAATGAACTGGAGTGTCTAATCTTCAGGTGATCCGATTATTATTTTTATTTTTTGGCTATTGGGGAGTTTATCACAGAGGACTATTGTTATTGTTTTTAAAGGGTTAGGGATTGGAAGCTTAGGGTTTAATTTCGTTATATTGAAAGTTGCGTCGTTATGAGAGACCCTCTGTGTGTGTGTGTGTGTGTGTGTGTGTGTGTGTGTGTGTGTGTGTGTGTGTGTGTGTGTGCTACCTCTCCATTACCCCTATATCTTTTCTAATCTATACCCCTATATCTTACCTTATCCTACCTCCTTACCCTCTCCCTATACCTCTTCCTCGCAACCACCTCCCTCTAAAGCTATAGGTAGGGGAGGGGGGGGGGAGAGACCGACAGAACCAGGGTAGTGTGAAATCTGTCCTGAGTTGGCGGGTTTCATATAGTCCCTCTAATCCACCAATTTGGCTGGGTATGTGGGCCACATGTCGGGGAAGGGAAGCCTTATTGAAGCCTTATTGAGCTCATCAGCCTCATCTACCTCTCTCCTCTATCCTCCTACCACCCTCCCTTCCTCTCCCCCCCCCCCCTCGGATGGGATTATTACCAGTCACCACTCCGATGTGATGAAGCTGCTCGTGTGTACTAAGAGGTATCCTGGTTCTCCATCCTTTTCCCTCTTTCTCCCTTTTCTCCTCCTCCTCCCTACCCCCTCTCTCTCTGCCGTATGTAAATTACCTACAGCTACACGTATACCGTTGTTCCCTGATGTCTGTTGTTAAGGTGCTTTATTCTTATCGTGGGTTATTAAGTATCCTTCATTAAATTTTAGTTTTAGGTGCTTCAGCTACCAGGGTTAGTTTTAGGTGCTTCAGTTACCAGGGTTAGTTTTAGGTGCTTCAACTACCAGGGTAGGTTTTAGGTGCTTCAGCTACCAGGGTAGGTTTTAGGTGCTTCAACTACCAGGGTTAGTTTTAGGTGCTTCTATTACCTGGGTTATTTAACGTCGTTCGCTAGGTCTTGTGTGTGTGTGTGAGAGAGAGAGAGACTACACGCATAATGCCTCTATGTCAGTGTACGGCAGTGAGGTAATGAGAGGGGGAGGAGGGAGGAGGGACTGAGAGGGGTAGGAAAGTGGGAGGCAGTAAATGAGCGAGAGACAGTAACATAGGGAGAGGCAATAAGAGAGTGAGAGGCAGTGAGAGAGTAAGGGCAGTAACGTAGGGAGAGGTAATAGGAGAGTGAGAGGCAGCTAGTGGGGTGAGTGAGAGGCAGGAGGGCGTGGAGGCAGCTAGTGGGGTGAATGAGAGGCAGCTAGTGGGGTCAGTGAGAGGCAGCTAGTGGGGTGAATGAGGGGCAGTGAGAGGAGCTAAAGGTGACTGAAGCAGGAGGGCGTGAGAGGCAGCTAGTGGGGTGAATGAGAGGCAGCTAGTGGGGTGAGTGAGAGGCAGCTAGTAGGGTCAGTGAGGCAGCAGGGGCTCAGTGAGAGGCAGCTAGTGGGGTCAGTGAGAGGCAGCTAGTGGGGTCAGTGAGAGGCAGCTAGTGGGTCAGAGAGGCAGCTAGGGTCAGTGAGAGGCAGCTAGTGGAGTGCCTCGTAACCCAGGGTAGTATTGGGGTATCGATCTGCTACCATCACTTAACATCAACTCTCTCCGAAGAGGTCGTCATTTTATTCATAGTGAGGATATCTGCATGTAGTGAGTAGTGTGTGTGTGTGTGTGTGTGTGTGTGTGTGTGTGTGGGTAGTCGATCACACAAGCACAGATTTGGAGAATGATGTACCACACACACACACACACACACACACGCACACACACACACACACACACACACACAACTATTTTAAGATAAGCAGAACCAAACTGCCGGCCAAATCATGCCTGAGTCTCGCAACATACACTGCCCCTGTAGTTTAATCCTTCCTGGGTGAGAGAGAGAGAGAGAGAGAGAGAGAGAGAGAGAGAGAGAATCAGTGTAAATATTCTGCCTCACCGCCCTCTCTTTTCTCTCTCAGTCATAAATAAAACAAAAAAAAACCTACTTAAATATACTTACTAAAACCAATCAAATGACATAAAACCACCAGTGTAGTAGAAGCTGCTGTAGTGAAGATGTTTGGTTGGGGAGGAGGAGGAGGAAAACAGCTGAGTTAAAGGGGTAGGGGAGGGAGGGGAGGGAGGGAGGAGGGGAGGGATATAATAAACAAACGGAGGGCTGAAGCAGGGGTTTACTTTGAGATGAAAGGGAATGATCGTTGTCCTTCCACGGTAATGGCTGACCAGATGAGCAAACTGAGTGTGTAGGACCCTAGTTGTCCCTCCTCCCTCCCCTTCCTCCCTCCCTCCTGTTGAATGGTTGTTGGTCGCGCTAAACTACCACTTGGTTGTTGTTGTTGTTGTTGTTTTGGTTGAAGCTTGTGGTCTAGGGAGTTTGTTTAGGTGATGGGAAAAACACACACACACACACACACAAAAAAAACACAAAAATTGAGGGAAAAATGATGGATGTGTTTGTTGTATTGTTAGTCCAATTCTCTTGCCTTCTCCTACCTTCCTTTATTCCTTCTTTCATTCCTTCCTTCCTTCCATCCTTCCTTCCTTTTCTCCTTTCCTCTTTCTTTATATTCTTCTTTGTATTGTTAGTCCAATCTCCCTATTTTTTCCTTCCTTTCTTCATTCCTTCTTTCATTCCTTCCTTCCTTTTTGTCCTTTCCTTCCTTCTCCTTCTTTATATCTTCCGACCTTCTTCTCTTCTCTATATTATTCCTTCCGCTCTTCCTCCTTCCCTCTTACCCTTTTCTATTCTCTCCTTTCATCCTTTCCCTCCTCCTCCCTCCCCCTCCTCCTTCCTTCCTTCCTTCCTTCCTTTACCTTCCCCCCTCACCTTCTTCCCCCTTCTCCCCTTCCTTCCTTTGTTCTCTCTTCTCCTCCCCCT